>NW_011495067.1:136153-137398 GCF_000754665.1 Bison bison bison | reverse complement strand
ACTCTCAAGAATCTTCTCCAACCCCACAGTTCAAAAGCATGAATTCTTCGGCACACAGCTTTCTTCACAGTCCAACTCTCACATCCATACATGACCACTGGTAAAACCATAGCCTTGAGTAGACGGCCTTTGTTGGCAAAGTAATATCTCTGATTTTCAGTATACTGTCTAGGTTGGTCATAACTTTCCTTCCAAGGAGTAAGCTTCTTTTAATTTCATGGTTGCAGCCACAAACCCCCCAAAATTAAATCTGGCACTGTTTCCACTGTTTCCCCATCAATTTGCCAGGAAGTGTTGGAACCAGATACCATGATCTTAGTTTTCCAAATGTTGAGTTTTAAATCAACTTTTTCACTCTCCTCTTTCACTTTCATCAAGAGGCTCTTTAGTTCTTCTTCACTTTCTGCCATAAGAGTGGTGTCATCTGCATATCTGAGGTTATTGATATTTCTCCCGGCAATCTTGATTCCAGCTTGTGTTTCTTCCAGCCCAGTATTTCTCATGATGTACTCTGCATATAAGTTAAATAAGCAGGGTGACAATAGACAGCCTTACGTACTCTTTTTCGTATTTGGTACCATTCTGTTGTTCCATGTCCAGTTCTAACTGTTGCTTCCTGACCTGCATACAGGTTTCTCAAGAGGCTGATCACGTGGTCTGGTATTTCCATCTCTTTCAGAATTTTCCACAGTTTATTGTGATCCATACAGTCAAAGGCTTTGGTATAGTCAAGAAAGCAGAAATAGATGTTTTTCTGAAACTCTTTTGCTTTTCGATGATCCAGCGGTTGTTGGCAATTTGATCTCTGGTTCCTCTGCCTTTTCTAAAACCAGCTTTAGCATCTGAATGTTCACGGTTCGTGTACTGCTGAAGCCTGGCTTGGAGAATTTTGAGCATTACCTTACTGGCAGGTGAGATGAGTGCAATTGTGTGTTCGTTTGAGCATTCTTTAGCATTGCCTTTCTTTGGGATTGGAAGTGGTCAACATGATTTACCGTTATTATTGGTGTTACTGTTAGTCACATGGAAATGATTTGTAAGCCGCAAAGTCCCCAGTAAATCTTTTCTATCACCAATTACACTTTATGGTTTTAACACCAACTAGTTAAGGGCAATCATGGGAGGCTATTTTTCACTTCTTGAAGCTTCTCTTTCATTATTTGTAAAATGGAGCAGGTCGCATATGCTATGCTTCTCTCAGATTTGATATTATTCCGTTTAGCACCTCACTGGATGATGAATCAA
>NW_011495067.1:135136-135591 GCF_000754665.1 Bison bison bison | reverse complement strand
TTCCTCTCCTTTTTCTAAAACCAGCTTGAACGTCTGGAAGTTCACTGTTCATGTACTGCTGAAGCCTGGTTTGGAGAATTTTGGCCATTACTTTACTGGCGTGAGAGTAAATTGTGTGTTCTTTTGAGCATTCTTTGGCATTATCTTTTTTTGGGATTGGAAGTGGTCAACAAGATTTAGTATTATTATTAATGATACTGTTAGTCACATGGAAATGATTTGTAAGCTGTAAATTCCCCTGTAAATCTTTCCATCACCATTACAATTTATGGGTTTAACACCAACTAGTTAAGGGCAATCATGGGAGGCTATTTTTCACTTCTTGAAGCTTCTCTTTCATTATTTGTAAAATGGAGCATGTCGCATATGCTATGCTTCTCTCAGAGTTGATATTATTCCGTTTAGCACCTCACTGGATGATGAATCAACTTGACCTTCCCTACTCTAGGCTCCAC
>NW_011495067.1:134226-134779 GCF_000754665.1 Bison bison bison | reverse complement strand
GTAATATCTCTGCTTTTCAATATACTATCTAGGTTGGTCATAACTTTCCTTCCAAGGAGTAAGCGTCTTTTAATTTCATGGCTGCAGCCACCATCTGCAATAATTCTGGAGCCCGAAAAAGAAAGTCTGGCACTTTTTCCACTGTTTCCTCATCTATTTGACATGAAGTGATGGGACCAGATACCATGATCTTAGTTTTCTGTATGTTGAGCTCTAAGCCAACTTTTTCACTCTCCTCTTTCACTTTCATCAAGTCTTATTAGTTCCTCTTCCCTTTCTGCCATAAAGATGGTGTCAACTGCATATCTGAGATTATTGATATTTCTCCCAGCAGTCTTGATTCCAGCTTGTGCTTCTTTCCGCACTGCATTTCTCATGATGTACTCTGCACATAAGTTAAATAAGCAAGGTGGCAATAGACAGCCTTGACATACTCCTTTTCCTATTAGTAACCCTTCTGTTGTTCCATGTTCAGTTCTAACTGTTGCTTCCTGATCTACATACAGGTTTCTCAAGAAGGCGGTCACATGGTCTGGTATTCCCATCTCTTTCC
>NW_011495067.1:133037-133637 GCF_000754665.1 Bison bison bison | reverse complement strand
TTCAGCTGGGCCTGGGCCTAATTTGAGGATGTTTCATCTTTGGACACATGGTCCAAGTGTTTGCCTGTCGTAAAGGAAGAGGTTTGCAAGAAGTCAGGGTTTCCACATTGCTTCTCACTTCTGCTTATGGCTCTGAGGTTTGGAGCATTTTTTGGAGAGAAATCATTAAACACTGAATTCTGTTAGAAAATTATTCATTTCTTTTTTCACCTTTATTTCATGTCTCTGCATCTGTCCATTTCTCCTTTCAGAATAAACACTCTCAATCCATGGGTTGCAAAGAGTTGAACATGACTAATTGACTGAACAACAACAACCCAACACACATACAGCTTTTACAATCGAAAAATGAGAAGGAATTTTCGAAATTAAAACGGTCTTCTTGCACTCTCATGTATTTTTTTTTTAATTTTTTTGCTAACATTTACAGAGAGAATTGATCCATCCTAAGCAAGCTATTGCACACACCACAATGAGGTGAGGCTTCATGGGCTAGAGTATTTCTTAATACAGGTAATTTGTCAATGTATTCTTGAGTGAAAAGCACCAAAGGATACCAGATAAGGGGCTTCCCAGATGGCTCTAGTAACAAAGAGCCCA
>NW_011495067.1:132222-132838 GCF_000754665.1 Bison bison bison | reverse complement strand
TGTTGAACATTTAATACAACTGAGTCAAACCCACTTGGGCTTGAGTTAAAATGCTCCCTACATTCAATCTGCACTCCTTTGAAGAAATTACTTAATTCCTTAATCCCATCTTGTAAAATGGCCTACCCCATAAATATTGCTATGAGGAATATATTTGGGATAAGGCATTAAAAGTTTCATTGTTTTAGTTAAAGAGGAACTTCAGTTCAGCTCAGTTCAGGCACTCAGTCGTGTCTGACTCTTTGTGACCCCATGAATCGCAGCACGCCAGCCCTCCTTGTCCATCACCAACTCCCAGAGTTCACTCAAACTCATGTCCATCGATTTGGTGATGCCATCCAGCCATCTCATCCTCTGTCGCCCCCTTCTCCTCCTGCCCCCCATCCCTCCCAGCATCAAGGTCTTTTCCAATGAGTCAGTTCTTCGCATGTGGTGGCCAAAGTATTGGAGCTTCAGCTTCAGCATCAGTCTTTCCAAACAACACCCAGGACTGATGTCGTTTAGGATGGACTGGTTGGATCTCCTTGCAGTGCAAAGGACTCTCAAGAGTCTTCTGAACACTACAGTTCAAAAGCATCAATTCTTTAGCACTCAGCTTTCTTCACAGTCCAACTGT
>NW_011495067.1:131609-132122 GCF_000754665.1 Bison bison bison | reverse complement strand
CTACCATTTACAGCGAGAATTGATCCATCCTAAGCAAGCTCTTGCATAGACAAGTGACTTAGCACACACGCCTACCAGGTAAATCATTGATATTTTTCTCCATGTCTTCCTTCTCTCCACTTGGTTTTACTTTACAGTGTTCATACCTCTCTTTTTCTTTATATGTAAATCTCCAAAGTAACAAGTCCTGTTTTATTATCTCACATTCTCAACACCTAGAACAGTGCCTGGCATTGAGCAGGTAGTCAAACATTTGTTTCTATGAATAGGTAGTAGTATGGAAGAGTCAACATATAGGTGAATGAATAAATGGATATGAATGGAGGGAATGAGGAAGGGAAGGAGAAAAGAAAGGAAGGCTTGGGCATAATCCTTAGGGTTTTGAGGGTCTGGAGAGAGCCCATTAACTTGCTTTATCCCAAAGTGTTCCCGAGCACAAGCACCCACTCACCCACTCCCAACCTAACAGGTCAAAGCAGGTCATAATACGTCATGGTCTCTAGCCTTCACTCA
>NW_011495067.1:130806-131376 GCF_000754665.1 Bison bison bison | reverse complement strand
TGCTTTTATCCCACCAGAGATGTTCACCTGGGCCTGGGCCTAATTTGAGGATGTTTCATGTATGGACACATGGTCCAAGTGTTTGCCTTTTGTAAAGGAAGAGGTTTGCAGGAAGTCAGGGTTCCTACACTGATTCTCACTTCTGCTTATGGCTCTGAGGTGGTGCATTTTTTGGAGAAAAATCATTAAACAGTGAATTCTGTTAGAAAATTATTCATTTCTTTTTTTCACCTTTATTTCATGTCTCTGCCTCTGTCCATTTCTCCTTTCAGAATATACACCCTCAATCCATGGGTCGCAAAGAGCTGGACACGACTGATTGACTGAACAACAACAATCCAACACACATACACCTTTCACAATCGAAACGGAATTTTGGAAATTAAAATTATCTTTTTTCACTCTCAACATGTTTTTTTTTTTTTTTTTGTTCTATCATTTACAGCGAGAATTGATCCATCCTAAGCAAGCTCTTGCATAGACAAGTGACTTAGCACACACGCCTACCAGGTAAATCATTGATATTTTTCTCCATGTCTTCCTTCTCTCCACTTGGTTTTACTTTACAGT
>NW_011495067.1:129925-130706 GCF_000754665.1 Bison bison bison | reverse complement strand
ATAGGTGAATGAATAAATGGATGAATGGAGGGAATGAGGGAGGGAAGGAGAAAAGAAAGGAAGGCTTGGGCATAATCCTTAGGGTTTTGAGGGTCTGGAGAGAGCCCATTAACTTGCTTTATCCCAAAGTGTTCCCGAGCACAAGCACCCACTCACCCACTCCCAACCTAACAGGTCAAAGCAGGTCATAATACGTCATGGTCTCTAGCCTTCACTCACCCACCTCTCTTCCATCTTATGTGATCTATATGTACGGACGTTTTTCTCTCTGTCCTGAGGCAACTTAGCAATAAAATGTTTTCACTTTTAATCTTTTGATCTGCATTTGAATCTTTCACTAAGTGGAGATTTATTTTAGTTTAGTGACATCAACCTAAAAATAGAGTAAGTGTTTGTAGCAAGCTGTTTAAATAAGTCTTACTTAATTCTACAGAATAGCTGTGAGGGTTTTACTTCCTTGGCCCCAGCAACAGTACTTTTATAGTAATGGAAAAGAAAGTATAGCCTACAGGCAATTGGCCACAATTGTACTTTTATACTGAAAGTTATCCTTTACACTGACTCCCTAAATGTTACACATCTAGTCCCACGCTTTCTTTAACCACAAAGGTCTCTCTCTCTCTCCTGGAAACCTACCTTGCAGTTAGCTCCTCTGCCCTTCTCAGGTGGACTGTGGCAGAGACACCTGGGAGCCCCTGTGCATGGCTACATGATAAGAGGCCGGGTCAACAAAGGGCGGAGGAAGGGGTGAGTGAGGTCACACAGGATGCCTCCTGATCCC
>NW_011495067.1:128211-129825 GCF_000754665.1 Bison bison bison | reverse complement strand
TCTATTTTAGTTTAGTGACATCAACCTAAAAACAGAGCAAGTGTTTGTAGCAAGCTGTTTAAATAAGTCTTACTTAATTCTACAGAATAGCTGTGAGGGTTTTACTTCCTTGACCCCAGCAACAGTACTTTTACAATAATAGAAAGAAAATATAGACTACAGGCAATTGGCCGCCTTTCTCTTTTATACTGAAAGTGATCCTTTACCCTGACTCCCTAATTGTTATGCATATATTCCCACCCCTTCTTCAACTATAGATGTCTCTCTCTCTCTCTCTCTCTCTCTCTCCTGGAAACCTACCTTGCAGATGGCTCCTCTGCCCTTCTCAGGTGGATTGTGGCAGAGACATCTGGGAGCCCCTGTGCATGGCTACATGATAAGAGGCCGGGTCAACAAAGGGCGGAGGAAGGGGTGAGTGAGGTCACACAGGATGCCTCCTGATCCCCGTTGGCAGGAGTCATCCTGGCGGAGAGGTGGGGAACCAGCCAGACTCGATGACATTGTTGCCACGGAAATCTTGGTTTTCTCTGCCCACTGGAGCCAAATAAAATTTGCAGAGACAGAGTTTGGGGCAAACAGAAAGATGGCTTTAATCATTAAGCCGGCAGAAGGGAGAACACAATAGGTTCCTGCCTCAAGGAGCCTGTCTCCCCTCCATCGGGAATCCAGGGGATCAAACAGTTGGGGCTCACAGTCAGGGTTTGGAGATACGGGATAAAAGGTGTAGGGGTCCTGAATTCTCTCTTTTTGCACTGTTTGGAAACAGTCACTAGGCCAGTGTCAGGTATCTTGGTATTTGGGTCTGGCAGTTGGTCCCGGTGCTTGGGTCCATTGTCCTTTGGGGATTTCCTGGTGACTTTCTTCCTGTAATACAAAAGGGGGAAAGCAAACCACTAGGGGTGGCTTCCAAAGAGAGTGCACCATAAAGTTAAGCATCAACATGAGGTTAAAATAGAGCAAAGAGAGGTACCAAACTACAAGGGGAGGTTTATGATGCCATAAAGTTAAGTTCAGGACGTGGTTAGAATAAGTTAAAGAATCATTGATGCAGAGTGTGGCTCCTGCAGAGTTAGAGGGCAACAGGTACAGATGTAGTTTGCATAATACGTTAGTCTTCTGAAAAGAAGAAACTTAGTTATCAATGCAGACTGTTGATTGTCAGCAAAGTAATGCTTAAAACCCTCCAAGCTAGGCTTCAACAGTACATGAACTGAGAGCTTCCATATGTACAAACTAGATTGAGAAAAGGCAGTGGAACCAGAGATCAAATTGCTAGCATATGTTGGACCATAGAAAAAGCGAGACATTTCCAGAAAACATCTACTTCTGCTTCATCGACTATGCTCAAGCCTTTGACTGTGTGGATCACAATAAACTGTGGAAAATTCTGAAGGAGATGGACTACCTGACCTGCCTCCTGCAAAACCTGTATACAGCTCAAGAAGCAACACTTAGAACCAGACATGGACAAACAGATTGGTTCCAACTGGGAAAGTAGTAAGTCAAGGCTGTATATTGTCACCCTGCTTATTTAACTTCTGTACAGAGTTCATCATGTGAAATGCCAGGCTGGATGAAACACAAGCTGGTTCGGGATTGCTGGGAGAAATATCA
>NW_011495067.1:126526-128111 GCF_000754665.1 Bison bison bison | reverse complement strand
CAGCCATGAAATTAAAAGACGCTTGCTCCTTGTAAGAAAAGCTATGACCAACCTAGGCAGCTTATTAAAAAGCAGAGACATTAGTTTGCCAACAAAGGTCCATCTAGTCAAAGCTATGGTTTTTCCTGTAGTCATGTATGGATGTGAGAGTTGGACTATAAAGAAAGCTGAGCACTGAAGGATTGATGCTCTTGAACTGTGGTGTTGGAGAAGTCTCCTGAGAGTCCCTTGGACTGCAAGGAGATCCAATCAGTCCATTCTAAAGGAACTCAATCCTGAATATTCATTGGAAGGACAGATGCTGAAGCTGAAACTTCGGCCACCTGATGGGAAGAAGTAACTCATTTGAAAAGACCCTGATGCTGGGAAAGATTGAAGGTTGGAGAAGGGGATGACAGAGGATGAGATGGTTGGATGGCATCACTGACTTGATGGACATGAGTTTGAGTAACCACAGGAGTTGTTGATGGACAGGGAGGCCTGGCATGCTGCAGTCCCTGGGGTGGCAAAGACTCAGATATGACGCAACTGAACTGAACTCTAGCATATGAGATCTTAGTTCCCTGACAAGGGATTGAACCCATGCCCCTTGCATTGGCAGCTGGAGTTTTAACCACTGGACCACCAGGGAAGTCCCTGCTTTTAGTTTTTGTAGCTGCACTCGATGGGGGCAAGAGGTAGAAATAGTTTGGGTCTCACCCCTGAGTAAGCATGAGAAATGAGACCCAGGACCGAGGTGGAAAGGCTGGCCTTGGACCAGAGCATGAGCCCATTTGGCTCAAGAGTGACATGGGAAAGCCATCATCTTCCCGGTGCTGAAATGACACAAGCATTCCTCCCATGCAGGAGTCCAACATGACACCCAGAAATGTTATGGCAGTAAAACATCAACAGATACAAGGATGCAACTTAAAATTAAGTAGAAATTAAAAACTGAAATCCCAACAAAGAATATGATCAAAATTTAATAGAAACAGTACCACGAAACCACACTTAATGGCAGATAAACGTTCCACGATAACAAAACAAACTAAAATAAAGGATAAAAGGGATACAAGATATATGAGGTGTAAGACTGAGTCCCAAATACAACCTTCGAGATGAAGAAGAGTTGGCAGATTCACCATGGGCATTTCTGTGAAAAAAGAAATATAAAGTTGAGTAAAATGTTGACAGCTGTTATCATTTTTTTCCTCCATTAAACACACACAGGTCTGTGTCTTTTGAGCTGCTAATTTTAGGCTCAAGGCATGATTTTAAGCTACTGCTGTATTGATTTCCTGTTGCAGCTGTAGCAAATTGCCACAAGCTACATGGCTTAAAGGAACACATACTTGTTATTGTGGTTCTGAGGATCCAAAGTCCCAAATGGATCTCATTGGCTTCAAATCACGGTGTCAGCAGGATGCTGTTCCTTCTGGAGGCTTCCTTCCTTCTAACTCAGAAAAGCTGCCTGCCCTCCTTGGCTTATGGCCTCTGCACATCAGTGTGAGCTGATGAGAGGTTGGTTTAGCCTCTCAGCGTGCATCTCTGACACTGGTCTGCATCCCTCCTCCATGTCTAAGGCTCCTAGTAATGAGATGGC
>NW_011495067.1:125202-125350 GCF_000754665.1 Bison bison bison | reverse complement strand
AGAAGCATCAAATATGAAGGTTTAGTCTGACCACATGTAGATAAGGGTAGCAGGACAGAAGGAGGTAGAAACAGGAGAGAGAGCCCATGGCTCCCCCCGGGGCTTTCACGAGCTCACCTGGCTCAGCAGACAGGACCAGGAAGAGGAG
>NW_011495067.1:123839-125041 GCF_000754665.1 Bison bison bison | reverse complement strand
TTCATAAAGGCCCTCATTCCACCCAGGAGGGTCCCACCTTCATGAACAAATCACCTCCCAAAGGCCCTGTCTCCTAACACCATCCCCTTGGTGACCTCAGCTTGCACTGAGGGAAGAATTAGTGCAAAGACTGGAGAGCTGCTCACACATACAGTGTGCACCAGCAAAGCTCTTTGTTTAACTAGCAAACCCTCTGAAGAAACTGCAAGCAGGCTGAGGTCAGCATGCTCACCCCGACCCTTGAGGTCTCTGTGTTCTGTGCTGTGTTGCCTTCATTGAATTGTGCTTTCCACAGGACTTGTTTTTCCATAGCATCTAGTTGCATCATATCATGTACACACAGAGATGATTTGTTGATGACAATTTGTGAAGCAATGTCTCGTCTCAATGCCCAACACTTACAGGAATAGGACAATCCATGCCTATAGAGATCTTACAGCCCAAAAGGGAATCAGAAGTGTATCCATGTGCACACAAGGCAGGAGTAAGAAGCACAAAACAAATGGAAGTGAGGGCTGCAGGGGACAGAGGAGGGGGGTTTCCTCCTGGAGCGGGGGCGGGGCTTTCCTCTGGGACTGGTGTGCTGGTGATTCTGGACCCCTGGAGTGCATGTTTGAGGGGAGACGCGGGGCATGACAGGGTGCCCTTGGCTGGGAAGCAGGAAGGACCGCAGACAGAGGGGCTGGGTAAGGTCAGGCCCCAAAGGAACAGGGTCTACACCCCTGGGAGCACAGAGCACCCCACCACAATTCCCCAATGGTTCACGTGGGCAGCTCAGAGAGCATCCTCAGGGACTTCAGAATTCACTTGGGATCAGACACCACACAACAACCTCAATGACCAGTGGGCAAGATTCTTTAACTTTGAATAAAATTTATTCTGGTTTAAATTTTAGATGCTCTGTCGAAGGGTGCAGTTTCCGCATCGGTCTTGGCCAGGTCTTTGCCTTCTTTTACCACCTCCTGCAGCATTTTACTAGGGCTCCAAGACAGGTGCCAATCTGTCTCATGTTTCCAGAGCACTTGATCGGCACACAGATGCCTATATTCCTACAGCAGCTTAGAGGAATCTTACTCCTTGAGTAAATCCTAAAAAGAGAAGAAAGAGGGAAAAACGTGTCAGCAGGAAAGCAGCATCTCGAGAAGGCCAGCTGTGTCCCCTCTGAGTGAGGCCCTGGGGCTTTCTGTGCTGAGATGCGGACA
>NW_011495067.1:123382-123739 GCF_000754665.1 Bison bison bison | reverse complement strand
GTTTCCAGAACCAGAGGCTGAGGGACTGGGGCATGTGAACCCCGGTTGTGTGCGGGATCAGCTCCACCACGAGGGCAAAGACCAGGAAGCTCTGCTACATTGACCTTCCCGCCCAGAGTCAGAAGCAGCCCGCAGGGGTCTTTTTTCACAGTTTAGTTTTCCAACTCATGGAGTCAGTCAAGTAGTGGAGCTGAGATACAAGGAAAAGATGCAGCTGAAAGTGTAAGAACTGTTTAAAGAGAACTTACTCTCAAAGCAACTTACAGCTGACAGTGACAATGGTTCAGAAAAAAAAGTTTTGTATCATCGTCTCTACTGACTCAGAACGCTCTCAGCACTGGTGCCAGTCAACCCCTC
>NW_011495067.1:120425-123282 GCF_000754665.1 Bison bison bison | reverse complement strand
AACTGTGCTTTCCACAGGACTTGTTTTTCCATAGCATCTAGTTGCATCATATCATGTACACACAGAGAGGCATGCTTCATCCACGTCAACTCTGTCATTCAGTTGATGACAATTTGTGAAGCAATGTCTCGTCTCAATGCCCAGCACTTACAGGAATAGGACAATCCATGCCTGCAGAGATCTTATAGCCCAAAAGGGAATCAGAAGTGTATCCACGTGCGCACAAGGCAGGAGTAAGAAGCAGAAACCAAATGGAAGTGAGGGCTGCAGGGGACAGAGGAGGGGGGTTTCCTCCTGGAGCGGGGGCGGGGGCTTTCCTATGGGACTGGTGTGCTGGTGATTCTGGACCCCTGGGGTGCATGTTTGAGGGGAGACGTGGGGCAGGACAGGGTGCCCTGGGCTGGGAAGCAGGAAGGACAGCAGACATAGGGGCTGGGGAAGGTCAGGCCCCCAAGGAACAGGGGGTCACACCCCTGGGAGCACAGAGCACCCCACCACGATTCCCCGATGGTTCACATGGGGAGCTCAGAGAGCATCCTCAGGGATTTCAGAATTCACCTGGGATCAGACACCACACAACAACCTCAATGACCAGTGGGCAAGATTCTTTAACTTTGAACAAAATTTATTCTGGTTTAAATTTTAGACGCTCTGTCAAAGGGTGCAGTTTCTGTCTCCGCATCGGTCCCGGCCGCATCTTCACCTTCTTTTACCTGCAGCATTTTACTCGGGGCGCTAAACAGGTGCCAATCTGTCTCATGCGTCCAGGGCACCTGTTCAGCAAACAGATGCCTCTATTCCCCCAGCAGCTTAGATAACTTCTTACTCCTTGAGTAAATCCTAAAAAGAGAAGGAAGAGGGAAAAACGTGTCAGCAGGAAAGCAGCATCTCGAGAAGGCCAGCTGTGTCCCCTCTGAGCGAGGCCCTGGGGCTTTCTGTTCTGAGATGCGGACACGGCCTCGTGACAACAAGATGTGAGTCCAGGACCCCGTGGACCAGCTTCCAGACAGACACTGACCCTGCCCAGGCTCTGGTGGACCCTCACATTTCCAGAACCAGAGGCTGAGGGACTGGGGTGTGAGGACCCTGGTTGTGAGCGGGGTCAGCTCCACCATGAGGGCAAAGACTGGGAAGCTCTGCTACATCCACCTTCCCACCAGGAGTCAGAAGTGGCCCCCGGGTTCTATTTTCACCACTTAGGTTTCCCACTCATGGAGCCAGTCAAGTAGTGCAGCTGAGATAGGAGGAAAAGATACAGCTGAAAGTAAGAACTGGTTAAAGAGAACTTACTCTCAAAGTTACCTACAGCTGACAGTGACAATGGTTCAGAAAAAAAAGTTTTGTATCATCGTCTCTACTGACTCAGAACGCTCTCAGCGCTGGTGCGATTCAGCCCCTCTCCTCCTCCCTTTGTGGTTTCCTCCCGACCAGAGGCCTTCCCGTCTTCCTCACAAGCCTTTTTCCTCTTGACCACAAGGCACCTCTGGTCCCTCTCTCGTTCCCCGTCCAGGGATAGAACCCGGGCCCACGAGAGGCATTCCTGACACCCCTGTCCTCTCTCCCTGCCACTGTGCTAAGAGTTGGGTTACAGTCAGAAACAACACTGATCAGACTAGGCCTTTTCAACTTGATTTTGACATCTAATCAGTTGTCTCAGGTCTCAGTCTCCGCAGCCTCTCCCGCCCTCCCTTCCTCCCTCCTTCCTCCCTACATACTTTCATCCTATTTCAGGAAATATCAAGGGTAAGATGAAATTCAGACAGCCGATCCTGCACACTACTTTGGATGTGCTGCCTCCCAGCTGTGGAGCGAGGGTCACATCGTCAGCGACGTGTCCTGGAGGACCTTCCTGCTGAGGAGACTCAGCACGGAGCGTCCCAAGGGCAGCTCCTGAAGCCCAGGCTCGGCCTGACTCTCCTCTGGACTTGTCTGGTCGCCTAGAGCCACCACCCTTCAAATATAAAGATTTGTAAAGTGACATTCTGTGCTTCTGTCATGGGACAAAATCAAATTTCTTGCTTTTATGAAAAAGAAAACAAGGAGAGTCACTTAACAGAGGCATCTTCTGTTTCCTTCTCATGAAACCAATGAGGAGATGGGCTCAGAAGCTTGACTCACTAGAGTGGCTTAGAAACAGCCAGGAATTTTACAGGGCGGTTCTCAGACCCCTCTCGCTACTAAGGACTCAGCGCTGGCTTCTCAGAAGCATCAAATATGAAGGTTTAGTCTGACCACATGTAGATAAGGGTAGCAGGACAGAAGGAGGTAGAAACAGGAGAGAGAGCCCATGGCTCCCCCCGGGGCTCTCACGAGCTCACCTGACTCAGCAGACAGGACCAGGAAGAGGAGCGCCAGGAGCAGGTGATGGAGCCTCATCCTGGCGTCCCGAGCTCTGCGGCTGACACTGGAGAAGAGGCTATGCTTGCCGCTTTATAAAGGTCCCAGGTTCCGGGAGGAATTCCGTGCTGGCTGTGGATTTGTTTATTAGGAACTGGTTAATTGAGCCTCTTCCCTGTGTGTAATGCGAGTGGCCTTTATAGCACAAAACAGGGGCAGTCACTCGTGTGCTAATGAGGCTGGGGAAAACCCCAGAAAAAGCTTTCCTGCTGTCCTTTTGACCAGGAGCTTTTACCTGGCAGTCATTTCAGCTGATGGGCAGGGGTGTGGCAAGGGGCACAGACTTGCCTGTTTCCCCAGGCAGGGGCACAGACTTCTTGCGGAACCTTCGCTTACCCACTCCCCAGCCCCACCCTCACCCTTCCAGGGCTTTGAATCTGCCCACTGTTTTCCTGTGCAGAAGGAAATGGCACCCCACTCCAGTACACTTGCCTGGAAAATTCCATGGATGGAGGAGGCT
>NW_011495067.1:118956-119405 GCF_000754665.1 Bison bison bison | reverse complement strand
CACTAAGTAACATCCCTCACTTTGTAACATCTGTCCATCTCAGTGTTGGAGAGACACTGACCTAGCTTTTCAGAAACGCTAAATCTCAGGATGAAACTTGCCATGCAGCTCTGAGTAGAACTCCAAAGCCTTTAGAAATTTGGGTACCCAGGAGGACCCCGTCCTGAAGGAGCCCCCAGAGCTTCAGTCCTGTTCAGGTCCCCTGCTGTGTCTCAGAGTCTCGCATCTGAGGCTCGGCAAAACCATGGATGCTGCCTCAAGCAGACAGAGTCCCTGGCTGGCACCCAGGGATAGGATTTTTCTGAAGGAAAATAAGTTGTCTTAATCATGATTCCTTCTGCTTTAGCTCTAAATGATGTTTGAGAGAGGAAGATATCATCTACATATATATATATATATATATATATATGTATATATGTATATATCTGATCAGATCAGATCAGTCACTC
>NW_011495067.1:117993-118856 GCF_000754665.1 Bison bison bison | reverse complement strand
TTTTTCTCTTTTGGCCACAAGACACCTCTGGTTCCTCTCTAGCTCCCTGTCCAGGGATAGAACCCGGGGCCCGGGCACTGAGAGGCCACATTCCTTACCCCCCTGTCCTCTCTCCCTGCCACTGTGCTAAGAGTTGGGTTCATAAACAACACTCATCATACAAGGCCTTTTCAACTTGATTTTGACATCTAATCAGTTGTCTCAGGTCTCAGTCTCTGCATCCTCTCCCTCCCTCCCTCCCTCCTTCCTTCCTACATATTTTCATCCTATTTCCGGAAATATCAAAGGTAAGATGAAAATCAGACAGTCGATCCTGCACACTGCTTTGGATGTGCTGCCTCCCAGCTGTGGAGAGAGGGTCGCATCGTCAGCGACGTGTCCTGGAGGACCTTCCTGCTGAGGAGACTCAGCACGGAGCGTCCCAAGGGCAGCTCCCAAAGCCCAGGCTCGGCCTGACTCTCCTCTGGACTTGTCTGGTCACCCAGAGCCGCCACCCTTCAAATAGAAAGATTTATAAAGCAGCATTCTGTGCTTCTGTCATGGGACAAAATCAAATTTCTTGCTTTTATGAAAAGGAAAACAAGGAGAGTCACTTAACAGAGGCATCTTCTATTTCCTCCTCATGAGACCAATGAGGAGATGGGCTCAGAAGCTTGACTCGCTAGAGTGGCTTAGAAACAGCCAGGAATTTTACAGGGCGGTTCTCAGACCCCTCTCGCTACTAAGGACTCAGCGCTGGCTTCTCAGAAGCATCAAATATGAAGGTTTAGTCTGACCACATGTAGATAAGGGTAGCAGGACAGAAGGAGGTAGAAACAGGAGAGAGAGCCCATGGCTCCCCCGGGGCTCTCACGAGCTCACCT
>NW_011495067.1:116607-117893 GCF_000754665.1 Bison bison bison | reverse complement strand
GGAAAATAAGTTGTCTTGATCATAGTTCCTTCTGCTTTAGCTCTAAATAATATTTGAGAGGTAGATATCATCTACATATATATATATAATTATCTATACATACGAGATATATATATATATATACATATTTGTTTGTTTATGGACCTTGCAGGCAAAATCTTTACTACAGGGTCAGTTTATAAATACTCTATAGTACTACACTGGAGAAAGAAGTGAGACTGAATCGTTGTCTACTGTGTCTCTTCATTGAAAATGATGTTTTTCAGTGAATTCTGCTTAATGTTATGTGACAGCTTGGATGGGAAGGAAAATTGGGGAAGAATGGATACATGTATATGCATGGCTGAGTCTCTTTGCTGTCCACCTGAAACTATCACAATATTATTAATCAGCTATACTCCAAAGTTTTTAAAAAAAATTTTTAAAAATGCTGTTTTACGAGACTTCCTTGAAGAGTGGGTAAGAGTGGTAAGAGTGGGTAAGACTCTGTACTCCCAAGCATAGCACATCAGGTAAGTAGATCCCACATGCCACAACTACGACTTAAGTTCAGTTCAGTTCAGTCACTCAGTGATGTCTGACTCTTTGCGACCCCATGAACTGCAGCATGCCAGGCCTCCCTGTCCATCACCAACTCCTGGAGTTCACTCAAACTCATGTCCAACGAGTCCATGAATCCATCCAGGCATCTCATCCTCTGTCGTCCCCTTCTCCTCCTGCCCCCAATCCTTCCCAGCATCAGGGTCTTTTCCAATGAGACAACACTTCACATGAGGTGGCCAAAGTACTGGAGTTTCAGCTTTAGCATCATTCCTTCCAAAAAACACCCAGGACTGATCTCCTTTAGAATGGACTGGTTGGATCTCCTTGGAATCCAAGGGACCCTCAAGAGGCTTCTCCAACACCACAGTTCAAAAGCATCAATTCTTTGGCACTCAGCTTTCTTCATAGTCCAACCCTCACATCCATACATGACCACAGGAAAAACCATAGCCTTGACTAGACAGACCTTTGTTGGCAAAGTAATGTCTCTGCTTATTATATGCTATCTAGGTTGGTCATAACCTTCCTTCCAAGGTGTAAGCGTCTTTTAATTTCGTGGCTGCAGTCACCATCTGCAGTGATTTGGGGGCCCCAAAAAAATAAAGTCCAATACTGTTTCCACTATTTCCCCATCTATTTCCCATGAAGTGATGGAACCAGATCCATGATCTTCATTTTCTGAATGTTGAGCTTAAGCCAATTTTTTCACTCTCCTCTTTCACCTTCATCAAGAGGCTTTTTCT
>NW_011495067.1:115585-116507 GCF_000754665.1 Bison bison bison | reverse complement strand
AGATGAATATCCTGCATACCGCAACTAAGACCTGAAGTAAATATATGTTTTTAAATCCCTTTGTAACACGGCAGCTAGGTGACACACCCAGAGGCGCCATGACAATTCCAAGGCTGACCATAAAGGTCAAAAAGGAGGTGCTGACCCAGTTCCTGGAAATCCCAACCTTTTCTGCAAAATAGCTGGAATACTCCTCTCACTCATTAGCCTATGAAATGACCCACCCCTATAAACACCGACAGCCCCATACCCTGGTGCTGGGCTTGCTTTCCAAGATGGCCCACACTCTCCGTGTAGCGTGTTTCCTCCCTGGATTGACCTTCCTTCACCATGACTCGCTCTTGAGCCCTGCCTGTGTGAAGCCAAGTCCCCACATTCGGCGGCCATCCCAGGGAGTCGGACGTGACCTGGGATGCGACCATCCTCTCTCACCCCACTCTCTTTCCCTCAACACTGCTGCCATCTCCTCCAGCCTCAGAGATCACTGGACCATTAAAAGAGCATCCTCTTTTCAGTTTGTTCATTGTTTGCTTTGCTGTGCAGAAGCTTTTCAGTTCGATGGATCCTACAATTTAGCTTTGTTTTTGTGGCTTATGCTTTTGGTGTCAAGCTCAAAATCATCCTTGTGAAGACCCATGCCAAATAACTTTGCTCCTATGCTTTCTTTTAAGAGTTTTGTGGTTTCAGGAGTTTTGTGATTTTTGTAAACCTTTAATCTATCTTGCATTGAATTTTGTGTAGGGTATAAGAGGTCTTACTTGCTCAACCAGGGATGGAACCTGTGCCCCCTGCATTGGAAACTTGGAATCTTAACCACTGATGGTCAGGGAAATTCCAACTGTAACTGCTAATTTGTCTGTCTCTCCAATGATTCCTGTAAGTTTTCTTTAAGAATTTTAAAATTCCTTTGCTAAGTACATTC
>NW_011495067.1:114551-115485 GCF_000754665.1 Bison bison bison | reverse complement strand
CCTCCATCACTAAGTAACATCTCTCACTTAGTAACATCTGTCCATCTCAGTGTTGGAGAGACACTGACCTGGCTTTTCAGAAACTCTAAATCTCAGGATGGAACTTGCCATACAGCTCTGAGTAGAACTCCAAGCCCTTTAGAAATGTGGGAACCCAGGAGGACTCCATCCTGAAGGAGCCCCCGGAGCTTCAGTCCTGTTCAGGTCCCCCGCTGTGGCTCAGTCTCGCATCTGAGGCTCGGCAAAGCCATGGAGACTGCCTCGAGCAGATAGTCCCTGGCTGGCACCCAGGGATAGGATTTTTCTGATGGAAAATAAGTTGTCTTGATCATAGTTCCTTCTGCTTTAGCTCTAAATAATATTTGAGAGGTAGATATCATCTACATATATATATATAATTATCTATACATACGAGATATATATATATATATATACACACATATTTGTTTATTTATGGACCTTGCAGGCAAAATCTTTACTACAGGGTCAGTTTATAAACACTCTATAGTACTACACTGGAGAAAGAAGTGAGACTGAATCGTTGTCTACTGTGTCTCTTCATTGAAAATGATGTTTTTCAGTGAATTCTGCTTAATGTTATGTGACAGCTTGGATGGGAAGGAAAATTGGGGCAGAATGGATACATGTATATGCATGGCTGAGTCTCTTTGCTGTCCACCTAAAACTATCACAATATTATTAATCAGCTATACTCCAAAGTTTTTTTAAAAATAATTTTTAAAAATGCTGTTTTACGAGACTTCGTTGAAGAGTGGGTAAGAGTGGTAAGAGTGGGTAAGACTCTGTACTCCCAAGCATAGCACATCAGGTAAGTAGATCCCACATGCCACAACTACGACCTCAGTTCAGTTCAGTTCAGTCGCTCAGTGGTGTCTGACTCTTTGTGACCCCATGAACTGCAGCATGCCAGGCC
>NW_011495067.1:113370-114451 GCF_000754665.1 Bison bison bison | reverse complement strand
CCATCAGCTGTGTTTCTGTGTGTCAGTTATTGCAGGGTTGCAAAAACACATGGTCCACATCATGCAAACGCAACTTCAGCTGCAGTCTGTGGCCAAGTTTTGGTGAAGAAATTTTTAAGTTTTCCAGGACTGTCTTATGTCTCTGTCGGGGATGGGGGGCTGTGGGGGCGGGGTGTTCTCAAAAGGTTCTGCAACCCAGGAAAAATTACTTCAGAGTGTAGACACCCACAGCCCATCCCTGTGGGGCTTTCTGGGGGTGCCTCCCATCTTTTTTCTCTTCACTTGTCCAGATTTGTTTGTGAGTCAGTCAGGGTTCTCCACAGAAATAACCCTTTTCTTTTTTTTAATTAATTTTATTTTATTTTAAAATTTACAATATTGTATTAGTTTTGCCAAATATCGAAATGAATCTGCCACAGGTATACCCGCGTTCCCCATCCTGAACCCTCCTCCCTCCTCCCTCCCCTACCGTCCCTCTGGGTCGTCCCAGTGCACCAGCCCCAAGCATCCGGTACCTTGCATCGAACCTGGACTGGCGACTCATTTCATCCATGATATTATACATGTTCAATGCTATTCTCCCAAATCTCCCCACCCTCTCCCTCTCCCACAGAGTCCATAAGACTGATCTATACATCGGTGTCTCTTTTGCTGTCACGTACACAGGGTTACTGTTACCATCTTTCTAAATTCCATATATATGCGTTAGTACACTGTATTGGTGTTTTTCTTTCTGGCTTACTTCACACTGTATAACAGGTTCCAGTTTCATCCATCTCATTAGAACTGATTCAAATGTATTCTTTTTAATGGCTGAGTAATACTCCATTGTGTATATGTACCATAGCTTTCTTATCCATTCATCTGCTGTTGGACATCTAGGTTACTTCCATGTCCTGGCTATTATAAACAGTGCTGCGATGAACATTGGGGTACACATGTCTCTTTACCTTCTGGTTTCCTCAGTGTGTATGCCCAGCAGTGGGATTGCTGGATCATAAGGCAGTTCTATTTCCAGTTTTTTAAGGAATCTCCACACTGTTCTCCATAGTGGCTGCACTAGTTTGCATTCCCACCTAAA
>NW_011495067.1:112174-113270 GCF_000754665.1 Bison bison bison | reverse complement strand
TGCTGACTCCCAGCATCCGCAGGGACAGCCACGCTCTTTCTGGCCCCTGGGGCACTGAGGGAAGAGACCCAGTGGTCCTGACCTGCTCCCCATACCACCTAGCTTGTTATGGGATGGCATCAACAGTCGCTGCCAAAATCTTGGTTTTCTTTGCCCACCAGAGCTGAATAAAAATTGTGGAGAAAGAGTTTGGAGGAAACATAAAGATGGCTTTAATCATTAAGCCGGCGGAAGAGAGAACTCGATAGGTTCCTGCCTCAAGGAGCCTGTCTCCCCTCCATCGGGAATACAGGGGATCATACAGTTGGGGCTCGCAGTCAGGGCTTGGAGATATGGGACAAAAGGTGTAGGGGTCCTGAATTCTCTCTTTTGCACTGTTGGGAAACAGTCAGTAGGCCAGTGTCAGGTAGCTAGGTATTTGGGTCTGGCAGTTGGTCCTGGTGCTTGGGTCCACTGTCCTTTGGATTTACTGGTGACATTCTTCCTGTAATAAAAAAGGGGGAAAGCAATCCACTAGGGGTGGCTTCCAAAGAGAGTGCACCATAAAGTTAAGCATCAACATGAGGTTAAAATAGAGCAAAGAGAGGTACCAAACTACAAGGGGAGATTTATGATGCGAAAAAGTTAAGTATCAGGATGTGGCTAGAATAAGTTAAAGGATAAAGGATGCAGAATGTGGCTCCTGCAGAAATGGAGGGCCATAAGTGTCAGGTGTAGTTCGCATAATAGGTTAGTCTTCTGCAAAGAAAAAACTTGGTTATCAATACAGACTGTAGGTTAGGAACAGTTCAAGTGGACAAAGACACAAATGGGAAAAAAGAAAGAAAGAGGGGAAAAAAACTTTTATTAATTCTCTGAAACACAATCACACACCTGTCTCATGAAATCTCAGTGGGACACGTGGTGGGCAGATGGGTGCTCTGTTTCCCTTCATCAGAGACAGAGTGGGAGGATGACGCTGCCACTGAACGCATCTCCCCAGCCTAGTATCATGAAGCAGGCCCAGCAGTGGGGACCCCTTCACTGGATTAAGGAGGACCTCCATCACTAAGTAACATCCCTCACTTTGTAACATCTGTCCATCTCAGTGTTGGAG
>NW_011495067.1:111728-112074 GCF_000754665.1 Bison bison bison | reverse complement strand
AAATGTAATTTTTAAAAATGCTGTTTTATGGGACTTCCTTAATGGTCCAATGGGTAAGACTCTGTACTCCCAAGCATAGCACGTCATGTAACTAGATCCTACATGCCACAACTACGACCTCAGTTCAGTTCAGTTCAGTCCCTCAGTCGTGTCTGAGTCTTTGTGACCCCATGAACTGGAGCAGGCCAGGCCTCCCTGTCCATCACCAACTCCCGGAGTTCACTGAAACTCTCGTCCAACAAGTTCATGATGCCATCATGCCATCTCATCCTCTGTCATCGCCTTCTCCTCCTGTCCCAATCCCTCCCAGCATCAGGGTCTTTTCCAATGAGTCTACTCTTCACAT
>NW_011495067.1:109898-110623 GCF_000754665.1 Bison bison bison | reverse complement strand
CTCTGCTTATTATATGCTATCTAGGTTGGTCATAACCTTCCTTCCAAGGTGTAAGCGTCTTTTAATTTCATGACTGCAGTCACCATCTGCAGTGATTTGGGAGCCCCCAAAAATAAAGTGCAATACTGTTTCCACTGTTTCCCCATCTATTTCCCATGAAGTGATGGAACCAGATCCATGATCTTCATTTTCTGAATGTTGAGCTTAAGCCAATTTTTTCACTCTCCTCTTTCACCTTCATCAAGAAGCTTTTTAGTTCCTCTTCACTTTCTGCCATAAGAGTGGTGTCATCTGCATATCTGAGGTTATTGATATTTCTCCTGGCAATCTTGATTCCAGCTTGTGCTTCTTCCAGTCCAGCGTTCCTCATGATGTACTCTGCATAAGTTAAATGAGCAGGGTGACAATATACCACCTTAACTTACTCCTTTTCCTATTTGGAACCAGTCTGTTGTTCCATGTCCAGTTCTAACTGTTGCTTCCTGATCTACATATAGGTTTCTCAAGAAGCAGGTCATGTGGTCTGGTATTCACATCTCTTTCACAATTTTCTACAACCTAGTACAGCCTAAATAAATAAACAAAACAAAAATTGTTATGTTTTAGGATGCAGTTTTATGTGCAAGACCAGGCATGACTTTTCATAGAAGGGCATTTCCAAAACGGGTCAGGGTGCCATGGTGAGTTTCAAGGGTAGTTTCTTGCCATGGTTCCTCACCAGTTGG
>NW_011495067.1:108410-108771 GCF_000754665.1 Bison bison bison | reverse complement strand
AGAGAGAGAAAAAAACCAAACAAACAAGAACAAACAAGGTCGCATAAATTATATATATATATATATATAAAAAAATACAGGTACAAAATTGATAACAAATACCAAAAAGCATAAATTAAAAATCTAGAATAGAGTTTGGAATTTCAGATACACAATGTTATTTAAAAGAAGAGAAAGAAACAGAAAAAGGGAAAGAAAAAATAAAAAAGGGTCACAGAAATTATATATATAAAAAAAACTATAGGTACAAAATTGATAACAAATACTAAAAAGCTAAAATTAAAAATCTAGAGTGGAGTTTGGAATTTCAAAAATACAATGGTAAAGAAAAGAAGGAAAAAGAAAAAAAGGGTCAAAAAAT
>NW_011495067.1:108005-108310 GCF_000754665.1 Bison bison bison | reverse complement strand
TTCAGTTCAGTTCAGTCGCTCAGTGGTGTCTGACTCTTTGTGACCCCATGAACTGCAGCATGCCAGGCCTCCCTGTCCATCACCAACTCCCGGAGTTCACTCAAACTCACGTCCAATGAGCCCATGAATCCATCCAGGCATCTCATCCTCTGTCGTCCCCTTCTCCTCCTGCCCCCAGTCCTTCCCAGCATCAGGGTCTTTTCCACTGAGTCAACACTTCACACGAGGTGGCCAAAGTACTGGAGTTTCAGCTTTAGCATCATTCCTTCCAAAAAACACCCAGGACTGATCTCCTTTAGAATGGA
>NW_011495067.1:106899-107822 GCF_000754665.1 Bison bison bison | reverse complement strand
AAGATTTTGGATCAATTTCACTATCATTATTTGGAATTCTTTATCAGGTAGATTCCCTATCTCTTCCTCTTTTGTTTGGTTTGTTGGGCTTTTATCCTGTTCCTTTATCTGCTGGGTATTCCTCTGTCTCTTCATCTTGTTTAAATTGCTGAGTTTGGGGTGCCTTTCTGTATTCTGGCAGTTTGTGGAGTTCTCTTTATTGTGGCATTTCCTTGCTCTGTGTGGGTTTGTACAGGTGGCTTGTCAAGGTTTCTTGGTTAGGGAAGCTTGTGTCGGTGTTCTGGTGAGTGGATCTGTATTTCTTCTCTCTGGAGTGCAATGAAATGTCCAGTAATGAGTTATGGAATGTCTATGGTTTGGGGGTGACTTTGGGCTGCCTGTATCTTGGAGCTCAGGGCTGTGTTCCTTGCTGCTGGAGAATTTGCTTGGTGTGTCTTGCCCTGAAACTTGTTTCACCCAGAGAGGTTTACAACCTTATATGGAGAAAAGAAGAGTGAGGAGGGAGTTAGAGGTGACCCGAATGAGATGAGGTGGAGTCAATAGAGGAGAGAGTGGGCTATTCAGTAATCTCTTCCTTATGTGCACTCCACAACTGGACTGCTCAGGGTTGTTCACAGAGTTATACAGAGAAGAGAAAAAGGAAGAAGGTGGCAGAGGTGGCCAGTAGGATAAATGGGGGGAATGAAAAGGAGGGAGACAGATCCAGCCAGTAATCAGGTCCCTAAGTGTTCTCCACCATCTGGAACACACAGAAATTCACAGAGTTGGGTAGAGTAGAGAGTGGTTAGGGAGGAGACACAGGCGACCTAGTGGAGAAAAAGGAGAGTCCAAAAGGAGAGAGAGCAGTTAAGCCAGTAATCTCGCTCCCTAGTGAAAAATGGGTACTGAAGATTGGTTTCTTAAAGGTACAAAATTGGTAACAA
>NW_011495067.1:105924-106246 GCF_000754665.1 Bison bison bison | reverse complement strand
GTCTTTGTCTTTTGGTTGGGGCATTCAACCCATTTACATTTAAGGTAATTACTGATAAGTATGATCCCGTTGCCATTTACTTTATTGCTTTGGGTTCGAGTTTATACACTGTTTTTGCATTTCCTGTCTAGAGAATATCCTTTAGTATTTGTTGGAGAGCTGGTTTGGTGGTGCTGAATTCTCTCAGCTTTCGCTTGTCTGAGAAGCTTTTGATTTCTCCTTCATATTTGAATGAGATCCTTGCTGGGTACAATAATCTGGGCTGTAGGTTATTTTCTTTCATCACTTTAAGTATGTCTTGCCATTCCCTCCTGGCTTGAAG
>NW_011495067.1:103969-105824 GCF_000754665.1 Bison bison bison | reverse complement strand
GTGGGTTGCCATGCCCTCCTCCAGTGCATCTTCCCAAACCAGGAATCAAACCAGGTCTCCCGCACTGGAGGTAGATTCTTTACCATCTGAACCACCGGGAAGCCTGTCAATTAACCAATACAGCCTACCACGTGTTCTTTAAATTAATGTTTCCATAGCATATCTGTCAGCTCAACAGTAAAGAATCTGCTTCAGATGCAGCAGATGCACAGACATGGTTTTGATCCCTGGGTCGGGGGAGATTCCCCAGAGGAGGGCATGGCAACACACTGCAGTAATCTTGACTGGATGATTCCATGGGGGTCTCAAGAGTGTTGGACATGACTGAGGGTCTAAACAATGACCACAGCATATCTGTTTCCATCATTTCATTTTAAATCCACTTGCCTTTATATTTGATGTCTCAAGTGGGTTTTTTATAGTTAATTTATATCTGATTCTTTTTTTTTTTTTTTTACTGAAATGACCATCTCTCTCCTTAAGATAGGGTCTAGAATTTTAGCATCAGACTTTATCACATCAAGCTGAGCCAAAATTCCATCTAGTATCATAGACTTCATTTTTCAGTTTTTCAGAGCAGTTTTAGAATTGAACGAGAAGCACAGAGTTTTTAGGCAGGCTACACAGGCAGGCTACAGTCAGTGGGGTCACAAAGAGTCAGCACCTCCACAGTCCACAGAGTAGCAGAGTCGGACACAACTGCAGCGACTTAGCACACAGGCACACACCCCTGATTTGGACGCCCATTGCTGGTTTTCTGTCCAGAAGTGAAGATACCTGCACTCTCTGAACTTTGACCCCTCTCTCTTGGACTCAGAAGAATTGTTGGTCTGTTTGGGTTCTTGTTGCCTGAGCTTTAGGCCTGGAAATCTGTAGAGACTGGAGATGTCATAAGTCTCACTTCACTTGTTTTCTTTTCTTTTTTTTTTAAATGGTTAACCACATAACATTTAATCAGCGAATTCATTAATTTGGCTGCCTTGGACCTTAATCATGGCAGGCAGGATCTTAGTTGTGGCATGTGGGATCTAGTTCCCTGACCAGTGGTGCACCCAGGCCCTCTGCGTTGAGAGCACAGAATCCCAGCCACCAGACCACCAGGAAAGTCCCTCACCTCACTTGTTTTCTTCTCTCCTCAATTATGGTCCTGTACTGCTTATGCAAGAGTCTGAATCAGTAGTTTCACAGGTTTTGCCTGGTTCCTTAGTTGTGTACTGTAGGAGGGCAGTATAGAGTCCCATCACAGTCCATTTATTTTTTTAAATGCTGAATTCTGTGGTCCAAGCTCTTGTCTTTGAAGGTGTTCCCTTTCTTCCTGAGATAATCAGGTAAACAACTCCCCTCACCTCGGCAACATTCCTGTTCTCTCCTGGAGCTGCATGTTCCTGAATGATGCCCCTTGCTTTAGTTCCTGCTGAAGATCCCAGTCCCTTCAAGCTTTCCTGTTATTTTTCTGCACGTTTCAGGGGCAGTGATGCAGGTTCTATGAGCAGGTTTCCGTCACTCTGGCTCCTTTTGCTTCCCTCCCTTTCCCTCCCCTCCTCTTTCTCACCCTCATTCTATATCCTCAGCCTGTCTCATCTTGTGGAGGGGAAACTGCTAAAGGAGAGGTAACCCAGCTCCAAGCTTGTGTAGACGGTGGTTCCAGTGAGCTGCCTGTACCACCTCATTTATTTTACCCAGCAGCTTCAGGCAGGAGGTAAGACCTTAGAAACAGGAGCTCTGTCCACTCTGCTCAGAGGGGCTCAGGGGTGGAAGTCTCCTCTGATGGACCATGGGAGGAAGGAAGCAATGGAAACCACGTGGCTGCCAGTCATCAGGGCTTCCCAGAGACCCACCATCATCACCCAGGGTC
>NW_011495067.1:103113-103869 GCF_000754665.1 Bison bison bison | reverse complement strand
AACTGTAACTGCTAATTTGTCTGTCTCTCCAATGATTCCTGTAAGTTTTCTTTAAGAATTTTAAAATTCCTTTGCTAAGTACATTCCAATTCAGTATTCATATGTATTCTTGACGAATTAAACATTTTATCATTAGGATAAATAACCCTCTCCATATCTGGTCCTTGTCCTAAAAGTTACTTGATTGTGCTGTGCTTAGTCACTCAGGCATGTCTGACCCTTTGTGACCCCATAGCCTGTAGCCCACCAGGCTCCTCTGTCCATGGGGATTCTCCAGGCAAGAATACTGGAGTGGGTTGCCACGCCCTCCTCCAGCGCATCTTCCCAAACCAGGAATCAAACCAGGTCTCCCGCACTGGAGGTAGATTCTTTACCGTCTGAGCCACCGGGAAGCCTGTCAGTTAACCAATACAGCCTACCACGTGTTCTTTAAATTAATGTTTCCGTAGCATATCTGTCAGCTCAACAGTAAAGAATCTGCTTGAGATGCAGGAGATGCAGAGACATGGTTTTGATCCCTGGGTCGGGGGAGATTCCCCAGAGGAGGGCATGGCAACACACTGCAGTAATCTTGACTGGATGATTCCATGGGGGTCTCAAGAGTGTTGGACACGACTTAGGGTCTAAACAATGACCACAGCATATCTGTTTCCATCCTTTCATTTTAAATCCACTTGCCTTTATATTTGATGTCTCAAGTGGGTTTTTTATAGTTAATTTATATCTGATTCTTTTTTTTTTTTTTTTTTTTACTGA
>NW_011495067.1:101900-102449 GCF_000754665.1 Bison bison bison | reverse complement strand
ATGGAAACCACGTGGCCACTGGTCAGCGGGGCTTCCCAGAGACCCGCCATCATCACCCAGGGTCTCTGCGGAAGCTCTTCCCTGAGCCCTGCGCTCCCCAGGAGTGGCTGCCTCCTGAGCCTCCCCAGACTCCCGGGTCCTCTGCCCACCCCCAACCCCCACTCCTGGCTTCCCGGCTCTGGCATTTGGGGCCACCCTTCTTGCTCTGTGTTTCTTATCTTCTGTTCATTTTGCCCACCATCTGTGTCTCTGTGTCAGTTATTGCAGGGTTGCAAAAGCACATGGTCCACATCATGCTAACACAACCTCAGCTGCAAGTCTGTGGCCAAGTTTTGGTGAAGAAACTTTGAAACTTTCCAAGACTGTCTTGTGTCTGTGTTGGGGGGCGGGGGCAGGGTGTTCTCAAAAGGTTCTGCAACCCAGGAAAAGTTATTTCAGAGTGTAGACACCCACAGCCCATCCCTGTGGGGCTTTCTGGGTGGTGCCTCCCATCTTTTTCCTCTTCACTTGTCCACATTTGGTCGTGAGTCAGTCAGGGTTCTCCACAGA
>NW_011495067.1:100691-101800 GCF_000754665.1 Bison bison bison | reverse complement strand
GAAATGACCATCTCTCTCCTTAAGATAGGGTCTAGAATTTTAGCATCAGACTTTATCACATCAAGCTGAGCCAAAATCCCATCTAGTATCATAGACTTCATTTTTCAGTTTTTCAGAGCAGTTTTAGAATTGAACGAGAAGCACAGAGTTTTTAGGCAGGCTACACAGGCAGGCTACAGTCAGTGGGGTCACAAAGAGTCAGCACCTCCACAGTCCACAGAATAGCAGAGTCGGACACAACTGCAGCGACTTAGCACACAGGCACACACCCCTGATTTGGACGCCCATTGCTGGTTTTCTGTCCAGAAGTGAAGATACCTGCACTCTCTGAACTTTGACCCCTCTCTCTTGGACTCAGAAGAATTGTTGGTCTGTTTGGGTTCTTGTTGCCTGAGCTTTAGGCCTGGAAATCTGTAGAGACTGGAGATGTCATAAGTCTCACTTCACTTGTTTTCTTTTCTTTTTTTATAAATGGTTAAGCACATAACATTTAATCAGCGAATTCATTAATTCGGCTGCCTTGGACCTTAATCATGGCAGGCAGGATCTCAGTTGTGGCATGTGGGATCTAGTTCCCTGACCAGTGGTGCACCCAGGCCCCCTGCATTGAGAGCACAGAATCCCAGCCACCAGACCACCAGGAAAGTCCCTCACCTCACTTGTTTTCTTCTCTCCTCAATTATGGTCCTGTACTGCTTATGCAAGAGTCTGAATCAGTAGTTTCACAGGTTTTGCCTGGTTCCTTAGTTGTGTACTGTAGGAGGGCAGTATAGAGTCCCATCGCAGTCCATTTATTTTTTTAAATGCTGAATTCTGTGGTCCAAGCTCTTGTCTTTGAAGGTGTTCCCTTTCTTCCTGAGATAATCAGGTAAACAACTCCCCTCACCTCGGCAACATTCCTGTTCTCTCCTGGAGCTGCATGTTCCTGAATGATGCCCCTTGCTTTAGTTCCTGCTGAAGATCCCAGTCCCTTCAAGCTTTCCTATTATTTTTCTGCACGTTTCAGGGGCAGTGATGCAGGTTCTATGAGCAGGTTTCCATCACTCTGGCTCCTTTTGCTTCCCTCCCTTTCCCTCCCCTCCTCTTTCTCACCCTCATTCTATATCCTC
>NW_011495067.1:100253-100591 GCF_000754665.1 Bison bison bison | reverse complement strand
TGTCTAGAGTTCTGAATAATAATCAGAAGAGAAATCAGAAAATAAAAGAAGATTAAAAAGGTGAAATTAAGCAATGTTGTGCTATTTCCTTTTATGGACACTTTTTATTGCCAAAGTATTTTTGTCATTTTCAACCTAAACCATTTTTTTGTCTCCCTATTTCAAATGCACCCGATGAAGCACCTCAAGACTCTTCAGTTTTTCTGAGCTGAGTTCGTTGCTTCCCCGCCCCTGCCCCCTACTTTCCAGCTGATGCGATGGTTCAAGCGCACGTCTAGGTATGATTTACTACATTGTCTCCCCAGACAGGTTTTCTCTCTTTTTCTTGCTGACATGCC
>NW_011495067.1:97333-100153 GCF_000754665.1 Bison bison bison | reverse complement strand
TTGGACTACAAGGAGATCAAACCAGTCAATCCTAAGGGAAATCAACCCAGAATATTCATTGGAAGCCTAATACTGAAGCTCTGATGTTTTGGCCACCTAATGCAAAGAGCCAACTCATTGGACAAGACCCTGATGCTTGGAAAGATTGAGGGCATGAGAAGGAGGTGGCAGAGGATGAGATGGTTGGATGGCATCACAGTCTCATAGACATGAATTTGAGCAAACTCCGGGAGATAGTGAAGGACAGAAGAGCCTGGAGTGCTGCAATCCGTGGGGTCACAGAGTTAGATATGACTGGGAAAGCAACTGAACAATAAGAAGAACAACAACAGTGACCTCTGGGAGGGGGAAGGGACCACGAACTTGTCTGTGTTTGGCTCCTGACAGGTACTCCGTAAAGTCTGTTGCCTCAGTGACTTGAGCCAACACTGAGAACCAAGGAGGGCTTGGTTGTTTACTGGGCTCAGATTACGAATGTGGCCTGTGCAGCAGGGAGCTGGAGGCACCAATGGGGTGGCAAAGGGAGCCCAGGGTGTCCTGCACTATTTTCTGCTATTCTCAGCCTGTGAATCACCAGTGTTGTGGTCAGACTGCCCCCTGTGGGTCTGACACACTCAGGAAGCTCTGAAAACTGAAAAAAAAATAGAGGTTTTTTGCTTAGGAGACCTAAAACTTAAACAGCACACTCTCCCTACCATGGTGTCAGGTAAGGAGAGAATGCATGGGGTGCCTAGGCTTTTGCTTTTGTTCAGGTATAGAGTTGCGGGTCTGTGTTTTCAAGGATGCTGTTGCTGCTGCTGCTGCTGCTAAGTCACATCAATTATGTCCGACTCTGTGCAACCCCATAGAAGGCAGCCCACCAGGCTCCCCAGTCCGTGGGATTTTCCAGGCAAGAATACTAGAGTGGGTTGCCAGTGCCTTCTCCATTCAAGGATGCACTATTGGTGAATTGAAAACATACGAGGGAGAATTTAAAGTGTAGAAAGAGAAACCAACAAACAAGTGACCCAAATGGCCAGTTACAGAAATCAACCAAGGTTTCTAAAACAAAGGAGCCTGGGGAGGGGGTCGTGGCCTGGCCCTTCCTCTGGTGTTTTCTGGAGTTCTGTGAGTCAGTCTAGCAAATCATACAACCTGAAGGGGGAGGTACTGGGATTCCTGAGTTTGTAGCCAAGTCAGGCAGAAGTGTGGGGGAGCTGGGGACCCAAGAGTTTGCATCTGAGATGGGGACAGTCTTGTGGAACTGGGATCCTACCTGTGAGGCTGACCTCCTTCTGGGGTGGTTAGTGTCAGAACTGAGCTGAAGCCCTGGAGACACAGTTGGTGTCAAGAAGGGAAAACACACAAACAAAACCCTCTCATTCGGGACCTGTGAACCCTCTGTAATCTCAGTTTTAAGCAACTGCTCTCAACTTCCACCTCCTGTCTTTCTGGCTCAACCCTTTGTAGATGAAGAACCTAGAATCCTTAACCTGATGCTGCTAAGCCCCTTTGCATGCCCCCAGATTCAGCCTGTTTTCAAGATGCCTCATGCACAGCTGGTCCTATCTCCCCACTGGCCCTGCTTGGACGTCCTTCCCCTCCACTTGCCATCACTCCCCATGACTGCTTCACGTGGCACCTTCTCCTCCAAAGCTCCCGTCAGCTCCCCACGCCCACTCTCAGCAGAGAGACGTCATGCCAGGTTTTCAAAGAAAATCAAAGCAACCAGAAGTGAATTTCCCAGTTGTGGCCCCCAGGTGTGTCTACGTCTGTGCCCACCTGTGGCATGTGATTCCCTCCATGCTCCCTGCACACTTTCCTGTCTCTTCTCCCTGCCCCCCGTCCCCGGTCCCCACCACCTCCTTTTTCTTTCAGCATCTTTGGAGAGATTCTGAGTGGTTTCTGTTTGATGATGACTCATCTTTGTCCAGGTGAAATATTCCTGTGCTATTTTTTTTAATTTATTGTATTTAACTGCTTGCTTTACACTGATTCTATTTTTTTGTCTGTTTCTTTTTTAATTTGTGCCAGCTCTTAGCTGTTGCATGCAGAATCTTTAGTTGTGACACGTGAACTCTTAGTTGTGGCACGTGGGATCTAGTTCCCTGACCAGGGATCGAACCCATGCCCCAGCATTGGGAGCTCAGAGTCTTAACCACTGGACCACCAGGGCTGTCCCTGTACAATCTACTTTAAAGAGGTTTTGCAGGGGGGTAGACAGAATTGGGTTCCAGGCTACAGGGATATCTTCCTATGATGCATGATTGTTACTATTTTCAATGGGTAACCAATGAGAATAACACAAATGGACCATTCACATTTTCATAACCAGATTCACAACTGCTGCCTCCTAAGCAGACTGCTTCTACCAATGTGGTTCCCTTATGTGATGGTCAAGTCAGCACATCTCTTCTCCTTCCTGAAGCTGAGCTTCCTGTGTTATACAGCAGATTCCCACTAGCTAGCTGTTTTATATATTATGGGTTTATAACAGTCCTTTACCTTCACTTCCTGAATCCAGTATATGCTACTGAGTTATTTCCAGATTACAAACTTGACAGTATTATTTTCTCATTTAAAGTCCTTCAGTTTCTTCTCTTTGCTTACAAGACAAATTCAAATATCCAAACCTGAGTCTACATATCCTACAGTGTTTCCTTTTTCTTTAGCCAAAGGACACATGACTTCCCAAATTCACAGTGAAATCTACACCTTTCTATCTTTGCCTATGATCTTCCTTTTTCTAGGACTGGCTTCATCACTGTGCGTGTGTCTGCCTCATAAATACTGACTCATCCCTTAGACCATAAATCAAAAACTGACCTCACAGCAAAGTTT
>NW_011495067.1:96239-97233 GCF_000754665.1 Bison bison bison | reverse complement strand
ATGCATGAGTTGAAATTCTTCATCAAGCCCTGGAATAAAAATCAAAGGTTTTTACAGAAGAAATTACACATAAAGAAAAAAAGGTGGAAGCATCTATTTAAAACACAGCAACTGTCTTTAAAAACTGTTTTTGAAAAACCTTGTTTCATTTTTGGAGATTGAGGAAGTTGATCTTTGACAGGAGAAAGAAGGGATAAAAGAAACAGGAAAACAGGGGAAATGGATAAAAACAAGTTAATTTTTGCATTGTCATAACTGAGAAATAGTTTGCAGCATAAAAGACATTTACCAGAGGATAACCCCTAGACATGATTTTGACCTTGTTTGGCCACAATTTCCTCTTCTGTGAAATAAGGAAGTTGGCTTTGAGGATCTCTTCATGGCTGCACAGGCTTTTCTCTAGTTCTGGAGAGCACAGGCTGATCTCCAGTTGCAGGGCACATGTTTCTCATTGCAGGGGCTTGCTGATCTCCAGTTGCAGGGCACATGTTTCTCATTGCAGGGGCTTCTCACTGTGGATCCCAGGCTCCGGGGCACAGGCTTATGGTGGTGTCTCAGGGGCTTAGTTGCTCCCACACGTGGGATCTTCTCGAACCAGATTCATCAGCAACACTGACATCTTACATCAGAACAGAGAATGAGGGATACGAGGGGTACGTTTGCTATTGGTGTTTAGCTGGGAAAGAAGGGGATCCCAGTCAGATGGTGAGACCCCCCCCCCAGATTTCCTCATGGGACTTCCATGAGGCTTCATATAAATGTCTTTTCCAGAGGGGGAGGAGCCAAGATGGCGGAGGAGTAGGACGGGGAGAACACTTTCTCCCCCACAAATTCATCAAAAGAGCATTTAAAAGTCGAGTAAATTCCACAAAACAACTTCTGAATGCTGGCAGAGGACATCAGGCACCCAGAAAAGCAACCCAACTCTTCGAAAGGAGGTAGGAAAAAATATTAAAGACAAAAAAAAGAGACAAAAGAGGGAGGGACGGAGTTC
>NW_011495067.1:94169-96139 GCF_000754665.1 Bison bison bison | reverse complement strand
CATTTAAAGTCCTTCAGTTTCTTCTCTTTGCTTACAAGACAAATTCAAATATCCAAACCTGAGTCTACATATCCTACAGTGTTTCCTTTTTCTTTAGCCAAAGGACACATGACTCCCCAAATTCACATTGAAATCTACACCTTTCTATCTTTGCCTGTGATCTTCCTTTTTCCAGGACTGGCTTCACCACTGTGTGTCTGTCTGCCTCATAAATACTGACTCATCCCTTAGACCATAAATCAAAAACTGACCTCACAGCAATGTTTTCTCAACCCCTACCCCTAATCCCACCCCCACACCATAGGAGCAGGAACAGCTGTTCCTTCCTTTAAGACCTCTCCTCCTCGCTGCAGTGAATAGTGATGAACTGTTACAGTGTGGATCTGTTTGATCCAGCTGAAAGCCCCTGCATTCTGGGAGCACACTTTGTTCATTTTGTACCTGATTCTGCCTAGGAACTGGAAATCGTGGGAGCAGAGAAAATGTGTCTCAGGAAGAATGGTGCTGAGCCAAGCTGCCCTGTGCCTGGAAAGGGGGCCAGGAGAGTGCTAGAAACTGAGAACCAGGTGATGCCCAAAGGGACCCATCTGACTGTTTCCTATCTTGGTGTAATTTCTCTCACTTGGGTGCTTTGCCCAGAAACTTCAAGGATGTTAGATTACTATACTCGTGTAACATGAAGCAGGAAGATAAGCCTACATTCTGAGTAACTGACTTCCTTTTATTAAGCAGGAGGGACAAACATATTTTCTCCAGAGGCAGATGATTTGGCTTTTACTTAGTGCAGGAAGTATCTTTTTGCTAAGAAACCATTCATCGGAGCCTAGTGTCAGCAGGTGCGAGCCATGGGATCCGATACTGTAGCATCTCAGAGTTGGAGGGACCTAAGTGATCATTGCATTTTCCAGATGAGAAAACTAAGGTCCAGAAAAGAGAGGCTACTTATTTCCCAGGGTCCAGAGGCAAGGGGCATCTCTGGAGCCACAGCCCTGGTTTCCTGACTCTAAAATTGGTGTTTTCTCAGTTAATCCTAAGACTCAGTAATGACACTCTTTCATGGAGGAAATGTCTAGAGTTCTGAATAATAATCAGAAGAGAAATCAGAAAATAAAAGAAGTAAAAAGGTGAAATTAAGCAATGTTGTGCTATTTCCTTTTATGGACACTTTTTATTGCCAAAGTATTTTTGTCATTTTCAACCTAAACCATTTTTTTGTCTCCCTATTTCAAATGCACCTGATGAAGCACCCTCCACAGACCAAGGTACTGAAAACCCCAAGACTCTTCACTTCTTCTCAGCTGAGTCCTTGCTTCCCTGCCCCTGCCCACTACTTCCCCGCTGATGTGATGGTTCAAGCGCACGTCTAGGTATGATTTACTGCGTTGTCTCCTCAGACCTGTTTTCTCTCTTTTTCTTGCTGGCATGCTGCCCTATTTCCTCTTGATTTCCTCCCTTCTGCAGGGGTATCTGACCATCTGAGCCCTAAGGCCGTGCCACCGTGTCACAGAGAACTGTTCTCCACCTTCTATCTCGTCCCGGCCTCAGTGTTCCTGGCACTGCAGCAGTGCTCGGACCCTCCTACACCCTACACTTGCCCAGCAGCTCAGCTCTCCGGGGTCTGCGGCGGCTGGCTCCCTGAGCCTGCTGAGAGGCAGGGGCAGTGACAAGTCCCCTACATTTTGCAGCCTCGCGTCCCCTCCAGTCCCTGCTGATAAGCCAGGCACGGGTACAGAGGCCCCGGGCACCAGGCACCGGCCCTTGGGTCCCTGCCAGGAGCGCCGCCGGTCCACAGGTGCCCACTCAGTGATTTCTCTGGTTCACTAGCAACCAGTGATGGGAACACGGTGGGCCATCAGGGCGCCTCCAAGAGCAGGCCCTGGAAGACGAAGGAGAGGCTTCTCAGGCCCCACTACCCACAGGAGGGAGAGGAGGGGGGAGCGAAGCCGAGGACCCAGGTGGACAGTGTCTCG
>NW_011495067.1:93692-94069 GCF_000754665.1 Bison bison bison | reverse complement strand
CAGACCTGTTTTCTCTCTTTTTCTTGCTGGCATGCTGCCCTATTTCCTCTTGATTTCCTCCCTTCTGCAGGGGGATCTGACCATCTTAGCCCTAAGGCCGTGCCATGGTGTCACAGAGAGCTGTTCTCTACCTTCTGTCTCCTCCAGTCCTCAGTGTTCTGGGTACTGCAGAGGGTTCAGACCCTCTGACACCCTCCACTCCCCCAGCAGCTCAGCTCTCCAGGGTCGGCAGTGATTGGCTCCCTGAGCTTGCTGAGGCAGGGGCAGTGACGAGGCCCCCGCATTTTGCTGCCTTGCATCCCCTCCAGTCTCTGACAATGAGCCAGGCCCAGGTACAGAGGCCCCGGGCGCCAGGCGCTGGCCCTTGGGTCCCTGCC
>NW_011495067.1:93131-93592 GCF_000754665.1 Bison bison bison | reverse complement strand
TTTCCTGACTCTAAAATTGGTGTTTTCTCAGTTAATCCTAAGACTCAGTAATGACACTCTTTCATGGAGAAAATGTCTAGAGTTCTGAATAATAATCAGAAGAGAAATCAGAAAATAAAAGAAGATTAAAAAGGTGAAATTAAGCAATGTTGTGCTATTTCCTTTTATGGGCACTTTTTATTGCCAAAGTATTTTTGTCATTTTCAACCTAAACCATTTTTTTGTCTCCCTATTTCAAATGCACCCGATGAAGCACCTCAAGACTCTTCAGTTTTTCTGAGCTGAGTTCGTTGCTTCCCCGCCCCTGCCCCCTACTTTCCAGCTGATGCGATGGTTCAAGCGCACGTCTAGGTATGATTTACTACATTGTCTCCCCAGACAGGTTTTCTCTCTTTTTCTTGCTGACATGCCGCCCTATTTCCTCTTGATTTCCTCCCTTCTGCAGGGGGATCTGACCATCT
>NW_011495067.1:88866-93031 GCF_000754665.1 Bison bison bison | reverse complement strand
AAAAACTAGGCCAGCGGCCATCCTCCCCCGGTCCCCGCTCTGCGTCGGGCACGCGTGCCTCTCGGAAGCGCCTGGAGCCACGCGCCTCAGAACCGGGGGAACCTGGGGGTCAGCTCACCCAGCTCTGGCATCTCGCCGACAAGAGCGCAGAGGCGCCGCGAAGGGACGCGACCTGTAGTCTGAGGCAGAGCTGGGGCCGGACCCCTGACCGGAGCCTGGTGTCCAAAGCCTCGGTCCAGAGTCATCTTTCCACACGACATCCCAGAGGTGTCTGAGGCTGCTTCTGATGGAGCAAGGGGGCTGCGGGACGGGACACGTGTGATGGCGGGGCCCGGCTCTGCGTCCACCGGGCTCAGTCCTCCTGACCTCGGTGTGGTCCTGCTCCCTGCAGAAGGAACGACCCCTCGAGGTCGCCCCCTGGAGGCCGCAGGGAGGGTACCCGGACTCTCCACACGGAGAGGGTCCTGGGGCGCTCCTCGCGAAGCCTGTGCAGTGCCGCCCGATGCCCGACACACTTCCAGGAGCAAAGGACGCTCTTCGCTGCCAACCGCAGCCCAAGACCCAAAGCCGCCCCTGCGCAGGTGGGATGGTGCCTCCCCCAGACCGACCTGAGGCAGAGTGTAGGGGGCTTAAAAGGCCCCTTCTTGTTCTCACTGGAAGTAGGACCCTGAGACAGGAGTGTGTGCAGAGGCAGGCAGGACAGGGACCGGGGTTCCTGAGCCCCTGATTCCGGAGCAATGAGTGAGCCCCCTCAGGGTCCAGTGTGGAAGGCGTGGGAGCCCGGGCTCGGATGGGAGAAGTCTGGGCACAGATGAAGCAGAAGAATCCCATGTTCCTATGGTTCTGTCAAAGGTGCTTCCTGTTTCCAGGCTCGAGTTATTCTCTGTCTGGTTCACACCTAAGGGCTCAACTCTGAGGAGACTCAGTCTTAGGTTTTCAAGACCTCGGAGTCTTGTAGGTGAAACAAAGTCGACAGGTAACAGGACTCCCAACTCGTTCATGACTCAAGGACGTCATTCTGTTTCTCTAGGGAGAGAAGGAGGGCTCAGAGTGAGGCCTGTCCTGTCAGAGTGGAGTCAGTAAGCTCCTCAGAGCAGAGCCAGGTGGGAACAGGGTTGCCAGCACCCGACAGAGAAGAGACGTGCTTACCCAGGGCCACATGCTCCCAGGCCTGCTCTGCTGGAGGAGCACGTGGGGAGCAGACTGGGGCCTTTTATGGCCCCAAAACTGAAGAAGAATTTTATGAGATTCTTGTGACTGCTCTCTCTCCCTCCCTTCTTTCCTCCATTTCTATTTTCTCTCCTTTGAAGTAGCAACCATCCTTGCCTTGGACAATTTCTCTCACTGCCCAGACATCCTCCAGCAATTTCCCTGAGGGTCAATAAATAGTAGTAGCTCACATTCCTAGGCCCAATGAGTTTTTTTATCTTGCTCTAACTTTCATATAGTCCAGGCTATGGTTTTTCCAGTGGTCATGTATGGATGTGAGAGTTGGACTATAAAGAAAGCTAAGCGCTGAAGAATTGATGCTTTTGAACTGTGGTGTTGGAGAAGACTCTTGAGAGTCCCTTAAACTATAAGGAGATCCAACCAGTCCATCCTAAAGGAGATCAGCCCTGGGTGTCCATTGGAAAGATTGATGTTGAAGCTAAAACTCCAATACTGATTCGAAAAGCTGACTCATTTGAAAAGACCCTGATGCTGGGAAAGATTGAAGGCAGGAGGAGAAGGGGATGACGGAGGATGAGATGGTTTGATGGCATCACTGACTTGATAGACGTGAGTCTGAGTGAACTCCGGGAGTTGGTGATGGACAGGGAGGCCTAGCTGAGCGAGTGAACTGAACTGAACTAAACTAACTTTTAAGACAGAAATCTTGACATGAACTCAGTCATCTCAATTTTGACTGCACAAGAGTGGTTAGATTCAATCCCAGGGTCACAGAAGCTGTGGGTGTTAGTATTGTCATTAAAATTCCCTCAATTTCTTCACTGGACACAGTCATTTCTGACCACCCAGGGACATCTTGGCTGAAACCACAATTTGTGTTTCATGCATGAGTTGAAATTCTTCACTAAGTTCTGGAAGAAAAATCAAAGATTTTTACGGAATAAATCACATGTTTAAAAAAAAAGAATGAAAGCATTTATTTAAAAAGAAAAAACTGTCTTTAAAGAACTGTTTTTGAAAAGCCTTGTTTCATTTTGAAGACTGAGGAAGTTGATCTTTGACGTTAAAGGAGGAAGAAGAGAAATGAGAAAATGGGAAATGGGTAGAAATAAGGTAATATTTGCATTGTGGTAACTGAGAAAGGAATCTTCCCTGGTGGCTCAGCAGTAAAGAATCTGCCTGCAATGTTGACTATCTGGATTCAATCCCTGGGTCAGGAAGATCCCTTGGAGAAGGAAATGGCTGCCCACTCCAATATTCTTGCCTGGAGAATCCCATGGACAGAGGAGCCTGATGGGCTACAGTCCGTAGGGTCACAAAGAGTCAAACATGACTAAAGAAACTAATCATGCACACACGCAACTGAGAAAGATTTAGCAACAGAAAAGGCATCTGCCACAGGATAAACAGGACATGATTTTGACCTTGTCTGGCCACAGATTCCTATTCTGTGAAGAGGAAGTTGGCTTAGATGGTCTCCAAAGGTTCCAGCCATTGTGAGTCAATGCCATTCTTTGAGAGCAGAATATAAGAAGCCTACACATCAAATCAAGGAAGTTAATAATAGTTCCTACAGATCTATAGTTTTAGGACTGGAAACTATCGAGAAGTAACCACAAAAAATCTGAACAAATGAGTTCAATGTGGGCTAGTGACAAAATTATTACTCCTAATTCACAGCTTTTCTTATGCAGACAGTAGCCAATTGTAAAATATAGCTAAAGAAGGTGACTGAAAAAGCAAAACCATATAATATTTAAGAATCAAGTTACAAAAAAATACTCTAAAGGACCCAGAAAGTTTATACTAAAAGGAGGAAAACATGTAAAGGGAACTCTAGTTCTTAGACTCAATCACCCACGTGTCATTTTTTTTTTTCTTTAGTAAAACCTGTGATTTCAATAAAGAATCAGTCAATAAAGCAATAACATTATGTTTAACTTGATGGAGTAATTTAAATGTTATTTGGTAATAGAGAATCACTGAGCCTAGCCATGCCCTCTGAAAGAGACTGAAGAGGGAGATTTGATTATCTTGAACTGGAGGAGCTGTGTTATTAATAGCTCAGAGAGACAAACAGAAGAGCAGAAGGAAGAGAACCGTCTCTGACCAGGACTAGGTAGGTGCCAGGCAGGCTATGTGGTTTAGGTGCTCTGATGGGGATCACTCAGGTGGCCCTGATCATTTTCAATTCCCTCCAATCATGTATGAGCTTGTTTCTCTTCCATGCAAGACTAGGTTTCCTAAGAAGACAGAGATGTGAACTCAGACATCAGTCTTCCATATGAGACATGTGGGAGTGGGGGCATGTCTGTGGGCTCAGGGAATTCATAGTGCTGAATGGTGCAAACAACAGTTCTCAGGTCACTTCTGGGGACTTGTCTGTCATAGGTTTTCAGAAGAGCCTCCATTCCAGGACTGAAAGAATTAAGGATGAAACTAACCAGGAGTACAGACAGAAGTAGACAAACATACTAATAAATATCTTTGAAGAAAACCAAATGTAATCTCTAAGGGTAGCTATCAATTTCATCTATTAGATGAGCAAGCACAAAGCCAAAAGCAAGCCAGAAACAATTTTTGCAACACATGTAATATAGGATTAGTGACCTTAAGTATACATGGGATTCTGAGAAGTCAGCAAGGAAAGATGAATAGAAAAATGGGTAAAGTGTAAGAGACAAAAATAACCAAAAAACATTTTTCAAAATGTTCAACCTCAGAAACAATTTTTTTTAATATATTAAAACAAAAAAGAAAATATTATTCCCTCATTCAATTTGGAAAAATTGAAAAAATTCTTAAAACCACTATTAATGAGAATATTGACTGTCAAATATACTTTTTAACATTGTCAGTAAAAGGATAAAGTAGTACAACAATTTCTAGCATGGGCAATTAGGAAAAACCCATTAAAACTTGAAAAATGCATATATATATTATATGTATATGGAGATTCCACTTGTAGGAATATATAAAAAAGTAAGTGCTATAT
>NW_011495067.1:87525-88336 GCF_000754665.1 Bison bison bison | reverse complement strand
TAGAGAATCAGTGAGTGTAGCCATGCCCTCTGAAAGAGACTAAAGAGGGAGATTTGATTATCTTGAACTGGAGGAGCTGTGTTATTAATAGCTCAGATCACTTAGTGCTGCCTCCGGCAGAGACAAACAGAAGAGCAGAAGGAACAGAACTGTCTCTGACCAGGACTAGGTAGGTGCCAGGCAGGCTGTGTGGTTTAGGTGCTCTGATGGGTGTACAAAATGTGTTCCCCTGTCCTCCCCCAAATGGCCTGCTGTACTTGGCTCACCCGGGTGGCCCTGATCATTTTCAATTCTTTCAATCATGTATGAGCTTGTTTCTCTTCCATGCAAGACTAGGTTTCCTAAGAGGACAGAGATGTGAACTCAGACATTAGCCTTCCATATGAGACACGTAGGAGCGAGGGCATGTCTGTGGGCTCAGGAAATTCATAGTGCTGGATGGTGCAAGCAACAGTTCTCAGGTCACTGCTGGGAACTTGTCTGTCATAGGTTTTCAGAAGAGCCTCCATTCCAGGGCTGAAAGAATTATGGATGAAACTAACCAGGAATACAGACAGAAGTAGATAAAAATACTAATAAATATCTTTGAAGAAAACCAAATGTAATCTCTAAGGGTAGCTATCAATTTCATCTATTAGATGAGCAAGCACACAGCTAAAAGCAAGCCAGAAACAATTTTTGCAATACATATAATATAGGATTAGTGACCTTAAATATACATGGTATTCTGAGAAGTCAGCATGGAAAGATGAATAGAAAAATGGGTAAAGTGTAAGAGATAAAAATAACCAAAAAACATTTTTCAAAATGT
>NW_011495067.1:86095-87425 GCF_000754665.1 Bison bison bison | reverse complement strand
TAGGAATTTATACAAAAGTAAGTGTTAAATAAATTTCTCAAGATATATATATATATATATATATAGTCATAGATTTATGAGGCAAATTCATTTGAACAGATGTAAAATTTTTACAAGATAATATTTAAGTGGTAAAAACACATTGGCATTGAGTGTGAAGTAAGATTCTATGTTTTAAATTAAAAATAAATATTTACACAATTTCATTTGCAAAGGAAAAGAGCTGAAATATTCTGAATTGTAGGTAGTAGTTATAACTGCAGAGTGGGCCTATGGGTTTTTAAAAAATCTTTCATTTTTGCATTTACTTATGACCTGAAATTCTGGGTGTTTTTAGTTGAAACTTCCTGATGTGTATTATTTTTTATAATCAGAAAAACTGTGATAGATTTAAATGAAAGTAAACATTAAAATTAAAATCCTAGAAATAATTTGGTATATTTCTCTACTAATTTTTAACCAGTACAAACTCTTTCTTCCTTTATGTGGATTCTCTAGGAAGATTATAACCCACCACGATTCTGCATCTTCCTTTCAAGTAGCCCTGAAGATCCAATCAACTGGGCCCTAAGTCTTTTCTAATGAACCTCCTCACCCACAAGGGGCTGGCTTTACCCTCCTTTTGTAACAGCCAGACTCCCGCCCTACCCCTGGCTTTGGATGCTCCAGCCTCTGCCTCACGGGGACGCCACCTCCATAGATGTGGGCACAGGAGGGCCTCAACCCCAGATCTGAAACCCCAGGTCTAAGCAAACCCAAGGCGAGTGACAGCTGGGGCTCAGAGAGCAAGAAATGACGGAGCAGTCACACTCCTCCTGCTGATGCAGGCGCAGGGCCCTGGGGTAGGAGGTCGTGTCTGCTCTGGTCCTGGAGGCCCTGAGCTCCTCGGACTTCTGACTGTGTCCTTGATCCTTCCCACCAGGCCTTCTGGGACCTCGATTCCAGGACAATGAGGCTCCTCCATGTCTTCCTCACTGCTCTCTTGATCCTCTTCCAGGTACTGCCTGGTAAATACCAGCCATGATGCCCTTTCTTATCATTACTTGGTTTTTCCTTCCCTAAGTTAACCATCATCAGAAAGTAAAGCATGACAGAGCTACCAGTAGGTCACTTCCACACCCAAATTAGGCATTGAGTGATTAGAGAATTCTTTCCAAAGCATGTTATTGGTCCAAAGACACCCTAAATGTCTTATTGGTGGTAACTTTCTCCCTCCTCTCCTTTCCCTGGAATGAGCTGGATGATTTGTGAACTAAATCAGTTGAATCACTTGGCTAGTATAACCCAGTATGAGACAAAGTTCCTTTATTCAGGCCTGGACCGGAGACCT
>NW_011495067.1:85249-85995 GCF_000754665.1 Bison bison bison | reverse complement strand
TAAAAATATATATATATATTATATGTATATGGAGATTCCACTTGTAGGAATATATAAAAAAGTAAGTGCTATATAAATTTCTCAAGATATATATATATATATATATAGTCATACAAATTTATGAGGCAAATTCATTTGAACAGATATAAAATTTTTCCAAGATAATATTTAAGTGGTAAAAACACACTGGCATTGAGTGTGAAGTAAGATGCTATGTTTTACATTAAAAATAAATATTTACACAATTTCATTTGCAAAGGAAAGAGCTGAAATATTCTGAATTGTAGGTAGTACTTATAACTGAAGGTTGGCCTATGGGTTTTTAAAAAATCTTTCATTTTGCATTTACTTATGACCTGAAATTTTGGGTGTTTTTAGTTGAAACTTTCTGATGTGTATTATTTTTTATAATCAGAAAAACTGTGATAGATTTAAATGAAAGTAAACATTAAAATTCTAGAAATAATTGGGTTTATTTCTCCACTAATTTTTAACCAATACAAACTCTTTCTTCCTTTAAGGTGGATTCTCTAGGAAGATTATAACCCACCATGATTCTGGATCTTCCTTTCAAGTAGCCCTGAAGATCCAATCAACTGTGCTCTAAATCTTTTCCAATGAACCTCCTCACCCGCAAGGGGCTGGCCTTACCCTTCTTTTGTAACAGCTGGACTCCTGCCCTACCACTGGCTTTGGATGCTCCAGCCTCTGCCTCACGGGGATGCCGCCTCCATAGATGTGGGCAC
>NW_011495067.1:82814-85149 GCF_000754665.1 Bison bison bison | reverse complement strand
CCCTACCACTGGCTTTGGATGCTCCAGCCTCTGCCTCACGGGGATGCCGCCTCCATAGATGTGGGCACAGGAGGGCCTCAACCCCATATCTCAAACCCCAGGTCTGAGTGAACCCAAGGCGAGTGACAGCTGGGGCTCAGGGAGCCAGAAAGGACAGAGCAGTCACACTCCTCCTGCCGAGGCAGACGCAGGGCCCCAGGGTAGGAGGTCCTGTCTGCTCTGGTCCTGGAGGCCCTGAGCTCCTTGGACTTCTGACTGTGTCCTTGATTCTTCCCACCAGGCCTTCCAGGACCTCCGTTCCGAGACAGTGAGGCTCCTCCATGTCTTCCTCACCACTCTCTCGATCCTCTTCCAGGTACTGCCTGGTAAATACAAGCCACGATGCCCTTTCTTATCATTACTAGGTTTTTCCTTCCCTAAGTCAACCATCGTCAGAAAGTAAAGCATGACAGAGCTACTAGTAGGTCACTTCCACACCCAAAAGTAGGCATTGAGTGATTAGAGAATTCTTTCCAAAGCATGTTGTTGCATCTTCATGACCTTAAATGTCTTATTGGTGGTAACTTTCTCCCTCCTCTCCTTTCCCTGGAATGAGCTGGATGATTTGTGAACTAAATCAGTTGAATCACTTGATTGGTATAACCCAGTATGAGACAAACTTCCTTTATTCAGGCCTGGACCGGAGACCTCTTTCCACATGTTACGGTGTGACCTTGAGTTCTGCTGGACAAGGCTTCCATCTGACGAGCCTGTGAGAGCTGGGTGGGTTTTGCATGATGGGGAGGTGGGGTGACTGGTGAGGCACATGGGGCAGTGGTTACTGACCCTGCAGTTAACACCAAGGTGTTTCTGTGGCAGGAAGGAAATATACAGAGATATATATATATAGATAGATAGATAGATAGATTTTTTGGCTGTGCTGGGTCTTTGTTGCTGCGCGGGCTTTTCTCTAGTTTTGGAGACTGCAGGCTACTCTCCAGTTGCAGGGCACAGGTTTCTCATTGCAGGGGCTTCTCACTATGGAGCTCAGGCTCCAGGGCACAGGCTCAGGGTGGTGTCTCAGTGGCCTAGTTTCTCCCATACGTGGTATCTTCTCGAACCAGGTTCATCAGCAACACTGACATCTTACATCAGAACAGAGGGTGAGGGATACGAGGGGGATGTTTGCTATTGGTGTTTAGCTGGGAAAGAAGGGAATCCCAGTCAGACTGTGAGACCCCAGATTTCCTCATGGGACTTCCATGAGGCTTCATATAAATGTCTTTTCCTTTTCCAGACAGTACTAGGGCACTCAATATTGAAAGACCCTGCCATCTTCAGGGTGGAATCTGCCTGAAGCAAGGGACGCCGAGCTGTGAGCCCTTCAGAGGACCCTGCCGGGCATCCACCGTTTGCTGCAAAATAAAGTCGAGCTGATGGAGGCAGCCCAGCTGAGGAACCCGGAGAGAGACCCTGAGCAAGTCTCCTCTTGTGCAAATAAAAGCAGACAGTTCTCATATCTACACAATCAAATGTTTTATTATTAGGACTGATGTTGTTTTCCATGGCAGGGTAGGCAGTGGGAGGGAGACAGTTATTATGCTTTAAATTCTTGCCTGGAAAATTCCATGGACAGAGGAACCTGACAGGCTACAGTCCATGGGGTTGCAAAGAGATTGGCAAGACTGAGCAACTAAACACAAATGTTGCAACAGTGTTTTCATTCACAGAGCAAATGTGACCCTTAAGCCACTTTGACCTGAGGCTGGAGTCCTGAGAGAGGTGAGATCATTCTGTGTCTTCTTTGTTCACTTGTCTTGTCCAAGGCGTGGCCCCGTCTGTAGTTTGCTGAGTAGGCTGCCTCTCCATACAGGTGTCAATCTCCTCCCTCTGGGGAGGGAGCAGGCCTTGACAGGAACACAGCTTTCTGCAGTTTACAGAGCAGGTTTAGGGTGGGAGGACGGAGACAGGATGCAAGGTGCCCAGGAAGCAGGAGACAAAGAGGAAGGACAAGAGACACAATCATTCTTCGAAAACCAGAACAATCTCACGGGGAAAAGAGTGTGACTGGCATTGTGGTGATGTGACGAGGACCAGTTCTATAACTGGGTCCCAATCAGTGATGAGTGGGCTTCCCTGGTGGCTCAGATGGTAAAGAATCGGCCTGCTATGTAGATTTCTGGGTTGGACAGAACCTCTGGAGGAGGAGACAGCAATCCACTCTAGTATTCTTACTTAGGAAATCCCGTGGACAGAGGAGCCTCGTGGGGTTCATGGGGTCAGGAGGAGTCAGACACCACTTAGCAACTAACACTTTCACTTGACTTTCAATCATGAATAATTAAAGAAAATTCAG
>NW_011495067.1:82127-82714 GCF_000754665.1 Bison bison bison | reverse complement strand
AGGAGTGAAATAATGCCATTTGCAGCAACATGGATAGACCTAAAGATGATCATACTAAGTGAACAAAGTCAGAGAAAGACAAATACATATGATATCACATATGTGAAATCTTAAAAAATGATATAAATGAACTTATTTACAAAACGGACAGACCCAAAGACATAGAAAACAAACTTATGGTTCGCAAAGAGGAAAGAGGGAGAGGGATAAATTAGGGATATTAGATTAATAGATACACTCCTATACATAAATCAGAAAAGCAACAAAGTCCTACTGTATAGCACAGGGAACTCTACTCAGTATTCTGTAATAACCTATAAGGGAAAGAATCTGAAAATAATATGTGTAACTGAATCATTTTGGTGTATACCTGAAACTAAAGAACACTGTGAATCAATTATATTTCAATTAAAAAAAATGAAAAAAAATATTTTTAAATCCTAATTTCTAGATTATCACTAGTGTATGGAAAGTCATGAGCCAAATTATCATTCTTTTAAAATGTATAATAATTTTTGCTTGATTCTAATACTTAATCCTTGAGGAAGGAGACCAGTAGAACATCCTGCAGTAATAAAGAATTCAGT
>NW_011495067.1:79201-81479 GCF_000754665.1 Bison bison bison | reverse complement strand
CTTTCACTTGACTTTCAATCATGAATAATTAAAGAAAATTCAGAACAGGTTAGCAGATGAACAACCAGTGTACTGTTTCTGGCTTCTTTGTTTTGCCTCAGGTTTTTATTTTTTTTATTTCCTCAGCCAAAGTCACATATTTCAAGCCTCAGCATCATCATAAATTATAATAACTGTAATGAAAGTCACTGCGTTGTTCTTTATAAAAATTATCCTGCTTATTCTTGCAAGTTTTCCCTTTACAGGGTATTTTAAAATCAACTTGGTCAATATAAAAATATTTTTAAATCCTAATTTCTAGATTATCACTAGTGTATGGAAAGTCATGAGCCAAATTATCATTCTTTTAAAATGTATAATAATTTTTGCTTGATTCTAATACTTAATCCTTGAGGAAGGAGACCAGTAGAACATCCTGCAGTAATAAAGAATTCAGTATCTAGAGTCGGATTCCTGATCCCAACTTTAATTTCACCACATACAAACTCAAACACCACACTGAATATCTCTAGTCTTATTTTTTCCCCATGGATACCATTAGGGATGATATTAGTATCGGTATAAGGTAAGACTAGTTTACTTCTGGTTGTAGGAAGGCCATCATAATAACCTTCAATAAGCTTCACTTTGTGGGTTCTGATTAATTGCATAAATGTAGGATGAGTACATCATGAGAAACGCTGGACTGGAAGAAACACAAGCTGGAATCAAGATTGCCAGGAGAAATATCAATAACCTCAGATATGCAGATGACACCACCCTTATGGCAGAAAGTGAAGAGGAACTAAAAAGCCTTTCACTTGATGAAAGTGAAAGTGGACAGTGAAAAAGTTGGCTTAAAGCTCAACATTCAGAAAATGAAGATCATGGCATCCGGTCCCATCACTTCATGGGAAGTAGATGGGGAAACAGTGGAAACAGTGTCAGACTTTATTTTTCTGGGTTCCAAAATCACTACAGATGGTGACTGCAGCCATGAAATTAAAATACGCTTACTCCTTGGAAGGAAAGTTATAACCAACCTAGATAGCATATTGAAAAGCAGAGACATTATTTTGCCAACAAAGGTTCGTCTAGTCAAGGCTATGGTTTTTCCTGTGGTCATGAATGAAATGAGTGTGAGGTAAATGTAGGTCCATTGTCTGTTTTCAGGACTGAAGGAATCCCCATAATGGGGAAGGTGAGTAAGAGTGTGGAAATGGCGTGTTTGTTGGATTTTGAAGAGATAGGTATTGTCTAGATAAAGTTGGAAAATGTATCTATTGAGACAAAAAGCAAAGAAAACTTTTTTAAGGAGCAGTGCATGAAGTCATATTGTCAAAGGGAATTAGGTTGTTGTTTTTGTGGATTAACTCCTGAAATCATAGTCTGTAAATGTAGAGGGGTGCAGACATCACAGGTTTTAATAATATGTCGTGTTTTAGTGAGAGGAATACGGTATTTAGAGTGTAATCTGTTAGCATTGGTATGAAGATTAGCATGTTTGTCATTGGCAGGCATAAAAATGAGGGCTATGAGCTTGTCAGTAGCATAATTTTTTGTAACCAGAGGGCCAGGTAAACTTGAATGAGCATGTATATGTGTAATAAAGAAAGGTTCTGTATGTGAGCGAATTAAAGTTTGAGTCTGTGAAAAGAGAGTATATAATTTTTTATTTAGGTTGTATAAAAAGGCAGTAACAAAATCAGAAAAAGGGAATTAAGGTATTTGGAATCAGTATATATGTTGAAGGATAATGGTTGAAGCGACAAAAGAGCATATAAAGTATATAATTTAATTTTTTGTATTGAAGAATCGGTAGTGGGTATTTTTTTTTTATATCAGGGCCAACAATGTTTGTTATGTCTTTTTTGCTGTCATCAATGAAATAGGTGGGTACATTGGAAATAGGCTGGGATGTAATGATATTAGTTATAATGAATTTAGTACATTGTAGAAAGTCTCATAATTTTCTTTTTGGCAAATGAAATGAGATAACATTTTGAAAATCATTTAATGTCATTTGTATGATCAAGTTATATTGTAAGGCAATTTGTAATTTTTTGTTGTTGTTGTTAGGGGAACATGTATTGTATATGGATCAAATCTAGTCAAAGTTTGTATATGGTTTTTTTTTTGTGACATAATTAAGTATCCTATTTTCTCAAAATATGATACAATTTTTTTAGATTGTTTAGTGTGTAAATATACCCATTTTATTGGGCTATGTTGAGTTATAATTGTAGTGGGCAAATGTTTAGTGGGGAATATATATAAAGAAACTGGTTGGTTGATCATA
>NW_011495067.1:77191-79101 GCF_000754665.1 Bison bison bison | reverse complement strand
TTTTTTTTGGCCTCTTTTGTTAGTTGTCTAGGGCTATTAGGGTTAGGGGATCCCTCTAAAATTTTAAATAGATTTTGTAAGGCATAGGTGGGGATGCCAACAGATGGCTGTAGCCAATTAATATCTCTTAGTAATTTTTGAAAATTATTTAGCGTGCATAGAGATTGTATAGAAATTTGAGTTTTTTGAGGTTTGATTTTAGATTTTTTTTATAACATGTCTTAAATAATTAAAGGGTGTTTTTTATTGAATTTTATCTGGTGTAACAGGTAGGCCATGATTTTGAAGAGTAGTAGTAACTTTATTATATAACTGTTGTAAACAGAGTTCAGATTTCATAGAGAGAAGTACATCATCTATGTAATGAATTATAAATGTAGTAGGAAATTTATCTCTAATAGTTTGTAATAAAACAGATATGAGATATTGGCAAATGGTAGGAGAGTTTATCATTTTCTGAGGTAGTAACTTTTATTGAAAATTTTTAACAGGAGCCATGTGATTTATAAAAGGAATTGAAAAGGCAAAAAGTTTTTTATCTTTAGGGTGTAGAGGTATTGTTAAAAAGCAGTCTTGTAAGTTAATAATAACTATAGACCATCTTTTTGGTACCATAGAAGGGGAGGGCAATCTGGGTTGTAAGGGCCCCATAGGTAACATGGTATTATTAACATTTTTTAAATCTATCAACATTTGCCATTTTTTTATTATAAAAATAGGGGAATTTTATGGGGAAAATGAAGGTTCTATATGAGCTTTTTGTAATTGTTCATTTATTAATTGTATAAGAGTTGTCAATTTTTTTTTTAGTTAGGGGCCATTGAGGTGTCTATATTGGGGTATCAGATTTCCAATCGAGAGGCAGTTGTGTTAACTCAATTGCCCCCATTAAAAAGGTTCATTTAAAGAAATTGTGGCTTTTGTTTGTTCAAGAAAATCCCATCTCTATAAATTGATAGGGATATTAGTAATATATGGCTTAAGATAAGCTACAATTTGATTAGGGCCATACACTTGTGAATAGGATATATTGACAAAAGTTTGTGTGGCATCAGCTTTATCTATTCTTAATAGTCTAGAAGGAGCCATAACCTTGCCCCAGTCAAGGGGACATTTTGTAGCTCTAATGATTGAAATGTTAGTTTTGGTATCTAACATGTATGTGAAATTTTTTTCCCCGTATGTGTAAAGTAAGCATGGGTTTTTGATGTTTTTTTTAATAAGGTGGAGAGTGTAGCAGTAAGGTTGGTATTGTTAAAGCCTCCCTGCCGAACTTTATCAGATGCCTTTATTGGTTTGACATATGGCAAAAGTAATAATTGTGTAAAATGTTCCCTTTTTTGTAAGTATACATTTTTTATTTTCATAACATTTACCATAATATGTATTTTTCTTTTATAATCTTTATCCATAACATCAGTCAATACCATTAAACCTCTCATTGTGCAGCTATTATGTCCCCAAATCAGTCCCATTGTCCTGGGTAGAATTGGGCCATAGTATCTAGTGGGAATTTTGTGGCGGTTGTATAATTTTATTAGTTCCATATCATAAGAATTAGGTATATCAGTACAAGCATTTTTAGGTGTAGCTGTTTGTAGTGTCATAACGCTAGGTCTTCCTTTTGTAGTGGGGTTAGAAGATCGCCCCTTTATTAGTTTTCCTGTTGTTTTTGTTGTGTACCAGGGTTTAAAGTGTTTCCATCTTTATCAAATTTAGAATGACATTCATTTAGTCAATGGAACCCCTTTTTACATCTTGGACATATTTTTGGGGGTCTTTTTTTATTAGAAGTAGTATTATTTTTTCTGGCCTGTGTTGACATGTGACATTGTTTTTTTATATGGCTGGGCTTCCCACAGTTAAAACATTTGGCATTAGTAGCTTTTTGTATATTAAAGGTTTCCAAT
>NW_011495067.1:72906-77091 GCF_000754665.1 Bison bison bison | reverse complement strand
ATCAAATTTAGAATGACATTCATTTAGTCAATGGAACCCCTTTTTATATCTTGGACATATTTTTGGGGGTCTTTTTTTATTAGAAGTAGTATTATTTTTTCTGGCCTGTGTTGATATGTGACATTGTTTTTTTATATCTGGGCTTCCCACAGTTAAAACATTTGGCATTAGTAGCTTTTTGTATATTAAAGGTTTCCAATGTTGCCAATTTTGTTTTATGGAACATAGATCCGATATTTCTATATGTTTTTAAATATTTCATAAGAGAGCCAGTCTCTCCAATTGGTCTGAGCATGGATTGACATTCCTCATTAGCATTTTCAAAAGCAAGTTGTTTTAAAATAATATTTTATAAAGTCATATCCTTAATAGATTTTTCAATTATATCCTTTAATTTTTTTTATAAATTAAGAATATTCTTTTTCATGTCCTTGAATAATCTTAAAAATGAACCATCAGAGTTAGTGTTATCAACCTTTGTTTATGTCCTGTAGGCAGTTTTTTTTTTTAATGAAATGTAACATCTGAGGGGTAATATTAGCTAATTGTGCAATCCTATCAGCCATGGCTCTTGTTCTAGTGAGTATATCATAGGTTAAATTGGCAGGGTTACCATGAGATTGCTGGTCAATCATCAGCTGTCAGGCCTCATCATTAACTTATATTTGTCACTGTAGTAATTGTTGAGGATTTAAAACCATCTTAGTTACTTGAAAAAAAATCATATGGCATCCAATGGTCAGCCCATCTTCTGAGAAATTTTATACAGTAAGGAGAAGTAGGTCTATACAGAGTGCATGTTTTCTTAAAGCTAGACAATATGTCAAAATCTAGATTAGCCCAAGTATTTTGGTCTTGGGCAGGTTGATTAAATTGCATTGGGAAAGCAAAAGTGCAAGCAGGCATCTCCCGAGGAGGAGTGAAATGATTAGTACGAGCAAAGTTAGCAATTGTTGTTACAGGCGGAGCAGAAGGAAAAACCTCAGATTTGGGCTGTCTGTTGAATGAAATGACCTCCGTTCTAAGTGGCTTCAGTTTTGACATATCTTGTATATATATATATATGTCTCTAAGTTGTTTTTCTAAGGATTGTGTCTGATTGAGTATAACAATTTTATATTTTAAAGCACTTTGCATATCTTGTTCTTTAAGCTCATATTTATGTAAAGATTGAATAGTTTTTACTTTCAAATCAACGCTATGTCCTTCAATTTGTTTTATGATAGCCCGTATGAGTTACCATGTAACCCTTGCTGATATGTTCACAAAACATTATTTTTAACCCTTTTCTATATGTCTAGATTGAGTGTCCCCTCTTCTGGGAACCATGAGTTGTTCCAGTAAAATATGATAGCAGTCGTTCAATTGATCTCCTGAAACATTAACACCGTTTTGTTTTTAAAAAATGATGCATTATAGAAATGAAAGGAATTTTACTGTTAGGTGGTCCCATCCTGCTTACCTTTTTCTGCAGGGGCTCATCGCTTTGTTCAGCCTTTTTTTCAAGTCCCTGTTCGGGTGCCACTTGTTGGGGATTTTCTCCCAGGGACTTGGAAACAACGAACCTGAAAGAATGACACTTGGACAGTCTCTTGCAAGGACTGACAAGTTTATTTCTGCAGTCAAGCCTTCTTATAGGAACAGGAACAAAGAGCTGGGAGTATACAGCCAGCAGAGTGTGTACGGGGTTAACATCTAATCAGTAAAAATATTTCAAGGACAGTGCATTCTAAGTGACCCATGTACTTATCCCATAACCCATTTTCTCAAGCAACATCCTTAATATTTATTATTAAATCTTGACGCTGGACATGACCAAAGGCAGGAGATGTTTTTCTGCCCACAACACACCAAGCCAGGGTATTTCTGGCCCTTTGCCATTTCCCCAAAGACTTCCTCCAACCGTCTATTTTGTACTGCGCTTCCCCAAATGGACCATTTTAAAATCTTTATTGAATTTGTTACCCTATTGCTTCTGCTTTATGTTTTGTCTTTCTGACCACAAGGCATGTGGGATCTTGGCTCCCCAGTCAAGGTTGGAACCCACATCACCTGCACTGGAAGGCCAAGTCTTAACCACTGGACTGCCAGGGACATCCTATCTATTCATTCTTTTCTTTTTTCCCATCTATTCATTCTTATTTTTACTGTCATCATCATTGTTGTTCTCTTCTGGTCCTGCACCCATTAAAAGCTAACAAAAGAAACCCCTCCAGCTTTGCTCGGAACATTGTTAATCGTTGCTCCTGTTAATGTCACGTGGTTTCGAAGTCCAGTGAATATTTTAGTTAGTACTCAGATTAGAATTGAACACTGTCTTCCACATGCAGTCGCCCTGATTGGACCTATAAAAGAAGCTTTGGGTTGCTTTTTATTCAACCCACTGAAGTGCTGTTTGTTTTCTCCTTTCCAGGAACTTGTGAGCAGTCTTGTCTGAACCAGCCTTGAAGCTGCCTTACCTCCTCATCTTTGTTGTCTTCTTTTCTCAAGTGATACCAGGTAAATAGTCTCTGGCATTTCCCTGTCATGTTTGAGTTCAATTTCATTTCTCCAACCTGCTCCACTTTCAGAGAAATACCCTGGTGTCCCCAAAGCAGCTCAGGGATGCTAATCTGGGAAGAGAAGAAAAGGGAAGTTTCCCAGCCAGGTTTGCCAAAGGCCATCTGGCATGGAGGCATAGAGAAGAAACCCTGAAATCAATGGGAAAGAATGGAAACAAACCATCATCTGCTTTCTTTAAAGTCTAATATGATGACATAGTCATAACATACATAGTCTCCTTTTTTAAACCTTCCACCTACTGACGTGTGTCTGACTGATAGCAGTACCTAAAGTTTACCATTTGCCTCATTCCAGAGGCATTTTGTTCCTGGCTGCAGAGCACGACAAAAGAGGAAGCTTAGAGGTATTCTTTAGGAGATAATTCATATAGGTAGAACCATGGCATTTTGGGAAAAAACACAGATGTATATTCTGCCCCATATCTTGAGCAAGCGGTGGTAGGGATGAGAAAAGAAGGGGAGGCAGGGATCTGAGGCCCTGTGTGATTGCTCCTTGCATCATGGAAGTGCTGACTGTCACAGGACAGCTCAGAGGGCAGTAAGATCACTTGGATGTGTGGGAGGAGAGTGGCTGGTGTGGCTGAGAGGGGCTGGAGGGTCCCTGAGAGCTGGTGCCTTGCCTCTGCAGGGAGTCTTGTCTTTTGCCACCATGTTGTGCTTGGTGCCCACAGCCCTTCATCTTCTGTCTCCCCTCACTCACTTCCTCCCATCATCACATCACACCATGTGGTCGCTCAGTCATGTCCGACTCTTTGTGACCCCATGGTCTGGCCAGGCTCCTCTGTCCATGGGTTTCTCCAGGCAAGAATAATGGAGCGGGTAGCCATGCCCTCCTCCATGGGATCTTCCTGACGCAGGGAACTATCCCATATCTCCCACATTGCAGGCAGATTCTGGACCATCTGAGTCACCTAATGTAAATACACTCATCTGACCATTCATTCCTTTCCTAGTTCTCACTGATCAGGGCTCCCAGTGCTGCCCAGGGTGTTAGCCCACAAAACCTGACAGATAATGAGCTAAGCGAGCAGTGGTTGGATGGATGCAGTAGCTCCCCTGATGCCCACCCCCAGACCCCATCCTTTGTCTGCTTCTGGTCAACAAACCGCTCTCTGCTGTGGGCCCACTGAGCACAGTTATCGATTCTGTGGCCTCACTCAGATGAGTGACCCCAAGTCAGTTTCCTCACTGGGCTAACTTTCAATCAGAGAGAAGCGGGTGTAGATTCCCTTCATTCACTGGGCTCTGAGGGGATGTCCTGGGTAAGAATGAAGACAGTGCTGCAGAACTCCTCATGTGAGATTCTCAGCATAGTGGTAGGACATCCATGGGTCCCAGCAATGGGCGGTCCAGAGGTCAGAGCTCCTGGGTCACAGCTGCCATGATGAAGCCCAGCGTGGCATGGGTAGGCATCAGGACAGCCTCCACGATGTGGCACAGAGCTGCAGGTGAGAGGACCCATGATGAGCAAGCTCTCTGATGGAAGCCCAGTGCTAGCACCTTCCCTCCAGCCTGTGGGTAGAATGAGCAGTTCGAGAAAGTGGAAACAAAGTTGATGTCCATGAGTGGGCAGAGCGGGAAGTGTGACCCTGCTGCCAGCCCTGGCATTGACCCCACAGCGCGT
>NW_011495067.1:71086-71270 GCF_000754665.1 Bison bison bison | reverse complement strand
CTATTCATTTTTCTTCCCCCATTTATTCATTCTTATTTTTACTGTCATCATCACTGTTGTTCTCTACTGGTCCTACACCCATTAAGAGCTAACAAAAGAAACCCTTCCAGCTTTGCCTGGAACATTGTTATTCATTGCTCCTGTTTATGTCACGGGCTTTTGAAGTCCGGCAAATATTTTAGCT
>NW_011495067.1:68291-69696 GCF_000754665.1 Bison bison bison | reverse complement strand
GGTAAGAACTGAGAAGGGGCCTTAAATTGTTCTCTAGGAAGGTGATCAGGCTCATTCATTTAAACAGGGTCTATGGGGCTTCCCTCAGGCTTCCCTGATGGTTAAGCTGGTAAAGAATCGCCTACCACTGCAGGAGACATAGGAGATGAAGGTTCGATCCCTGGGTATCCCGTGGAGAAGCAAATGGCAACCCACTCTAGTATCCTTGCCTGAAGAATCCCATGGAAAGAGGAGCCTGGTGGGCGACAACCCATGGGGTTGCAAAGAGTGGACCACAACCGAGTGACTAAACAACTGGATCTGCTTGGTTAATGAATTCTGAGGGGAACTGACGTTTCCCTTGAGGGCTTGGGCCCTTAATCACTGGTACGACAGTCCTGAGAGCGCTTTGCTCGGACACAGGACCAGCAGCACCCACGGTGGTGGCTGCTCCTCGGGGGTGGGGGGTCTGATCAGTGCACCTCGGCCCTCCCAGGTTGGCGTCATTTGAGCAAGAATTAACTCTGGCTCTTTGAATTTGCTAAGATCTGGAGGCACTGTCAGCCTGGAGCATGCTGTCACCTGAGGAAGCTGCAGGGAAAATGCAGGACACCCAGTATAGCTTGGATTGCAGGTGAGCAACACATAACCTTGTAGGATAAGTATGTCCTGAGTGATGCACAGATCACAATTGAGCTAAAGTATTTGTTGATTTTATGAAATTCAGTAAGTATTTAGATTTCTGGGATTGTTGAATATTTAATAAAACAAAGTCTTTGGAGTCAAAGCCACTTGGGCTTGAGTTCAAGTGCTCCCTACATTCAATCTGCACTCCTTTGAACAAATTACTTCATTTCTTAATCCCATCTTGTAAAATGGCCTACCCCATAAATATTGCTATGAGGAATATATTTGGGATAAAACATTAAAAGTTTCATTTTTTAGTTAAAGAGGAAGTTCAGTTCAGTTCAGTTCAGGCGCTCAGCCGTGTCTGACTCTTTGTGACCCCATGAATCTCAGCACGCCAGCCCTCCTTGTCCATCACCAACTCCCAGAGTTCACTCAAACTCATGTCCATGGACTCGCTGATGCGATCCAACCATCTCATCCTCTGTCGTCCCCTTCTGCTCCTGCCCCCAGTCCCTCCCAGCATCAAGGTCTTTTCCAATGAGTCAGATCTTCGCATGAGGTGGCCAAAGTATTGGAGCTTCAGCTTCAGCATCAGTCCTTCCAATGAACACCCAGGACTGATCTCCTTTAGGATGGACTGGTTGGATCTCCTTGCAGTTCAAGGGACTCTCAAGAGTCTTCTCCAACACCACAGTTCAAAAGCATCAATTCTTCGGCACTCAGCCTTCTTCACAGTCCAACTCTCACATCCATACATGACCACTAGGGAAAAACCATACATAGCCTTGACTAGACG
>NW_011495067.1:65963-68191 GCF_000754665.1 Bison bison bison | reverse complement strand
TTTTTTTTAATTTTTGGCTGCGCTGGGTCTTTGCTGCTGAGCCCGAGCTTTCTCTAGTTGCGGTGACTGGGGGCTCCTCTCTAGTTGTGGTCTTCAGGCTTCTCATTGTGGTGGCTTCCCTTGTCGCGGGTCCTGGACTCTAGATCGCAGACTCAGCCATTTGGCACATGGGGTTAGGTGCCCCTAGGTATGTAGGATCTTCCAGGACCAGGGATCAAACCCATGTCCCCTCGCTGGCAGGTGGACTCCCAGACACTAGACCACCAGAGAAGTCTCAAACCAACCTTAGTCCTCGTTTGAAACCAGGCGGGGTGTTCCTTTTCTCTTTTAGAAACCTCTCTCCCCTCAGCTGGTGCCCTGATCATTCTAGGTCCTTGGCTTCAGGGTCTTAATATTTAGATCTTTAATCTTAATTGTAAGACTTATCTGAAAAACCCTGAAAGCAGGGGTATGTTCTTAGCCTGGGAATAGTAAGTGACCTTCAGAGTATTACTGACACTCTTCAACTGCATGGGGCATATGTGTGAGTATGTTCACAGATTTTTAGTACATATCTCAGGGCTGTGCTACCTTCTTGTCTTCAGTGGGATTCCTCGCCAGGAAGATGAAAACACAAACTTACAAAATTTTAATGTGCTGTTTCCAAAAGACATCTGATAACCCCACAATGGTGCGTTTCAGAGGGCACAATAACAGGCTGTAAGTGTCAGCCCAACAGAGCTGTTTACACTCTCTGATCCTAGTTTCCAAATTACAGCATAAAATTTCTACTCATTATAAATTTCAAATTCAGCCTTTCTCCTACTGAACAAGCAAGTATAATAGGAGGGACAAAGTGAGGGAAAAGAGGTGCATAAGACAGAATACTTTCCTGGCAGTGTATTTTGGGGATCCCTGGTTGAACTGAATTATTTCTTCCCCCAGATCGTGATCTCAAGACTTTCTTCCAAAAACAGACATTTTTGTTCTTTCTTTAGGACGTAAAATGCTTAATTTGTGTGACTCTCACACAAGTGTGTGCCTGGGAAGAAAATAAATTATCTTCATCACATGGTAAACACTTCCGCTGTATGATAGACTCATGTTTGATGGAACTTCCTGAATTAAGTAAACTGAGGAATTCACATTTAATGGATCATCCCTGAATTACATTGGCAAGCTGAAGTCTCATTCTATCGTTTTCTTTATTCATCAACTATTCTGTCAACATCTATTGAACACCTACTGTGTGCTAGAAACTGTACTGGTAGCTGAGGCCATGGAACCAAAGTCTCATCTCTTACTCAAATTGGGTGAATGAAGGATGTCTTCCCAGTGAAGGCCATGTGTGAGCTGAGACTATAAAAAGCAAGTACAAATCAGGCAGGGAACGTCGGAGGACAAGTAGGTTAAGTGTGTTTCAGTGTGAGGAGAACACAATACACCAGAAAGACGACTGCCACTGTGTCAGGGGTTAGTTTGAGAACCAGGCTGAGATAAGAAGAAACTCTAGAAAGTATGGCCAATGGGTGAAGGACCTGAGACACTAGAGAATTTGTCCTTCATCCTTTTAACAGAGAAACACTGAGAATTTTACATGGAGGTGTGATGAGGGATGGGAACATGGAGAGACTGGGAACTCAGAGGCCACTGAGATTATCAGCAGTGACCACAGCTGCTTCAGAAAGCAGTCTGCTGTCTCTTGTGAAGTTAAGCACATGTTGACCATGTGGAAACCCATATGCCAATGGAAACACAGATATCCTTCCACAAAGGGACACAAAACCTCCGTGACTTTTCACACTATAACACACACACACACACACTCAAAGCTCTTTTCTTCAGCCTATATATTTTAGACATATATTAACAGGTTGGCTTTCCTGGGGCTCAGTGCTAAAGACTCTGCCTGCCAATGCAGGAGACATAGGAGATGTGGGCTTGATCCCTGGGTCAGAAAGAGCTCCTGAAAAAGGAAAGGACAACCCACTCCAGTATCCTTGCCTGGAAAATCGCACGGACTGAGTCCAAGGGGTAATAGAAGAATCAGACGTGATTTAGCAACTAAACCCCACCACCAACAAATGAGGTTGTGGAGAACATCCATTTCAACAGTCACAGGAGCAGAGACTGAGACCTAGGAAAGGCAAGGCCTGTCCAGAGTTAATCAGCTAACGAGTGGTGTGGCCAGACTTCCAACTGAAATCTTCCCATCCAGTTCATGACCTCATGCACTCAGAAAGACCCCA
>NW_011495067.1:63840-64376 GCF_000754665.1 Bison bison bison | reverse complement strand
TGACTTTATTTTTAGGCTCCAAAATCACTGCAGATGGTGATTGCAGCCATGAAATTAAAAGACGCTTGCTCCTTGTAAGAAAAGCTATGACCAACCTAGACAGATTATTAAAAAGCAGAGACATTACTTTGCTAACAAAGGTCCATCTAGTCAAAGCTATGGTTTTTCCAGTAGTCATGTATAGATGTGAGAGTTGGACTATAAAGAAAGCTGAGCACTGAAGGATTGATGCCATTGAACTGTGGTGTTGGAGAAGAGTCCTGCGATTCCCTTAGACTGCAAGGAGATCCAATCAGTCCATCGTAAAGGAAATCAGTCCTGAATATTCATTGGAAGGACTGATGCTGAAGCTGAAACTCCAATACTTTGGCCACCTGATGGGAAGAAATAACTCATTTGAAAAGACCCTGATGCTGGGAAAGATTGAAGGTGGGAGGAGAAGGGGATGACAGAGGATGAGATGGTTGGATGGCATCACTGACTTGATGGACATGAGTTTGAGTAACCTCCGGGAGTTTTTGATGGACAGGGAGGCC
>NW_011495067.1:59816-63279 GCF_000754665.1 Bison bison bison | reverse complement strand
GGGCAATCATGGGAGGCTATTTTTCACTTCTTTAAGCTTCTCTTTCATTATTTGTAAAATGGAGTATGTCGCATATGCTATGCTTCTCTCAGAGTTGATATTATTCCGTTTAGCACATCACTGGATGATGAATCAACTTGACCTTCCCTACTCTAGGCTCCAAGGATATCTACCATGTCACCTGACCAGTTGCAACTGCCACTTAACCCGATATTGTCTGGATAAGACACACAAATAAGAGGAAGAGAAGGTACAGTGGCTTCATGATGGGAAAGGAGTTTTCGGAATTCCAAGTAGAACCAGTGTCTGGTGGCACACCTGAATTGGAGCAGGCGATCTGGGAGAGAGTTTGAAGACTTCAGGCGGAAAGAAAGTGCTTTTATCCCAGCAGAGATGTTCAGCTGGGCCTGGGCCTAATTTGAGGATGTTTCATCTTTGGACACATGGTCCAAGTGTTTGCCTGTCGTAAAGGAAGAGGTTTGCAAGAAGTCAGGGTTTCCACATTGATTCTCACTTCTGCTTATGGCTCTGAGGTTTGGAGCATTTTTTGGAGAGAAATCATTGAACACTGAATTCTGTTAGAAAATTATTCATTTCTTTTTTCACCTTTATTTCATGTCTCTGCATCTGTCCATTTCTCCTTTCATAATAAACACTCTCAATCCATGGGTTGCAAAGAGTTGAACATGACTAATTGACTGAACAACAACAACCCAACACACATACACCTTTTACAATCGAAAAATGAGAAGGAATTTTCGAAATTAAAACGGTCTTCTTGCACTCTCATGATTTTTTTTTTTTTTTTTGCTACCATGTACAGAGAGAATTGATCCATCCTAAGCAAGCTCTTGCCTAGACCACAATCAGGTGAGGCTTTATGGTCTAGAGTATTTCTTAATCCAGGTAATTCATCAGTGTATTCTTGAGTGAAAAGCACCAAAGGATCCCAGATAAAGGGCTTCCCAGGTGGCCCTACTGACAAAGAGCCCACCTGCCAATGCAGGAGATGCAGTTTTGATCCCTGGGTCGGGAAGATCCCCTGGAGAAGGGAATGGCATCCCACTCCGGTATCCTTGCCTGGAGAATCCCATGGACAGAGGAGCCTGGTGAGCGACTGTCCATGGGTCACAAAGAGTTGGACGTAACTGAAGTGACTTAGCGCAAATGCATACCAGGAAAATCATTGATATTTTTCGCATGTATTCCTTCTCTCCACTTGGTTTTGCTTTACAGTGTTCATATCTCTCTTTTTCTTTATATGTAAGTCTCCAAAGTAACAAGTCCTGTTTTAGTATTTTACAGTGTCAGCACCTAGAACAATGCCTGGCATAGAGCAGGTAGTCAAACATTTGTTTCTATGAATAGGTACTAGTGTGGAAGAGTCAACACATAGGTGAATGAATAAATGGATGAATTGAGGGAATGAGGGAGGGAAGGAGAAAGGAAAGGAAGGCTTTGGCATATTCCTTAGGGTTTTAAAGGTCTGGAGAGAGCCCATTAAGTTGCTTTATCCCAAAGTGTTCCCGAGCACAAGCACCCACTCACCCATTCCCAACATAACAGGTCAAAGCAGGTCATAATACGTCATGGTCTCTAGCCTTCACTCACCACCTCTCTTCCATCTTACCTGAACTATATGTTTTGACGTTTTTCTCTCTGTCCTGAGGCAACTTAGCAATAAAATGTTTTCACTTTTAATCTTTTGATCAGCATTTGAATCTTTCACTAAGTGGAAATCTATTTTAGTTTAGTGACATCAACCTAAAAACAGAGCAAGTGTTTGTAGCAAGCTTTTTTAAATAAGTCTTACTTAATTCTACAAAATAGCTGTGAGGGTTTTACTTCCTTGGCCCCAGAAACAGTACTTTTACAATAATGGAAAAGAAAGTATAGACTACAGGCAGTTGCCCGCATTTCTGTCTTGTACTTTTATACTGAAAGTGATCCTTTACACTGACTCCCTAATTGTTACCCATCTATTCCCACCCCTTCTTCAACTACAGATGTCTCTCTCTCTCTCCTGGAAAACTACCTTGCAGTTGGCTCCTCTGCCCTTCTCAGGTGGACTGTGGCAGAGACACCTGGGAGCACCTGTCCATGGCTACATGATTAGAGGCCAGGTCAACAAAGGGTAGAGGAAGGGATGAGTGAGGTCACACAGGATGCCTCCTGATCCCCGTTGGCAGGAGTCATCCTGGCAGAGAGGTGGGAACCAGCCAGACTCGATGGCATTGTTGCCACCAAAATCTTGGTTTTCTTTGCCCACTGGAGCCAAATAAAATTTTCAGAGACAGAGTTTGGGGCAAACAGAAAGATGGCTTTAATCCTTAAGCTGGCAGAAGGGAGAACACAATAGGTTCCTGCCTCAAGGAGCCTGTCTCCCCTCCATCGGGAATCCAGGGGATCAAACTTTCGGGGCTCACAGTCAGGGGTTGGAGATATGGGACAAAATGTGTAGGGGTCCTGAATTCTCTCTTTTGCACTGTTTGGAATCAGTCACTAGGCCAGTGTCAGGTAGCTAGGTATTTGGGTCTGGCAGTTGGTCCCTGTGGTTGGGTCCATTGTCCTTTGGGGATTTCCTGGTGACTTTCTTCCTGTAATACAAAAGCGGGAAAGCAATCCACTAGGGGTGGCTTCCAAAGAGAGTGCACCATAAAGTTAAGCATCAGCATGAGGTTAAAATAGAGCAAAGAGAGGAACCAAACTACAAGGGGAGGTTTATGATGCCATAAAGTTAAGAATCAGGACGTGGCTAGAATAAGTTAAAGAATCATAGATGCACAGTGTGGCTCCTGGAGAGTTAGAGGGCAACAGGTACAGATGTTTGCATAATAGGTTAGTCTTCTGAAAAGAAGAAACTTAGTTATCAATGCAGACTGTTGATTGTCAGCAATGTAATGCTCAAAATCCTCCAAGATAGGCTTCAACAGTACATGAACTGAGAGCTTCCATATGTACAAGCTAGATTGAGAAAAGGCAGGGGAACCAGAGATCAAATTGCTAACATCTGTTGGACCATAGAATAAGCAATACATTTCCAGAAAACATCTACTTCTGCTTCATTGACTATGCTAAAGCCTTTGACTGTGTGGATCACAATAAACTGGAAAATTCTGAAGGAGATGGACCACTTGTTAGAACCAGACATGGAAAACAGATTGGTTCCAACTGGGAAAGTAGTAAGTCAAGGCTGTATATTGTCACCCTGCTTATTTAACTTCTGTGCAGAGTTCATCATGCGAAATGCCAGACTGGAGGAAACACAAGCTGGATCAGTATTGCTGGGAGAAATAACAATAAACTCAGATTGCAGATGATACCACCCTTATGGCAGAAAGTGAAGAGGAACTAAAGAGCTTCTTGATGAAGCTGAAAGCGGAGAGGGAAAAAGCTGACTTAAAACTTGACATTCAAAAAACTAAAATCATGGCCTATGATACCATCATTTCATGGCAAATAG
>NW_011495067.1:58710-59716 GCF_000754665.1 Bison bison bison | reverse complement strand
GCAGTCCTTGGGGTCGCAAAGAGTCAGATATGACTGGGCAACTGAACTGAACTGTAGCCTATGAGATCTTAGTTCCCTGACCGGGGATGAACCCATGCCCCTTGCATTGGCAGCTGGAGTTTTAACCACTGGACCACCAGGGAAGTCCCTGCTTTTAGTTTTTGTAGCTGCACTAGACGGGGGCAAGAGGTAGAGAGGGATTGAGTCTCACCCCTGAGTAAGCATGAGAAATGAGACCCAGGACCCAGGTGGAAAGCCTGGCCTTGGACCAGAGCATGAGACCATTTGGTTCATGAGTCACATGGGAAAGCCATCATCTTCCCGATGCTTGAATAACATGAGCATTCCTCCCATGCAGGAGTCCAACATGACACCCAGAAATGTTATGGCAATAAAACATCAACAGATACAAGAATGCAACTTAAAATTAAGTAGAAATTAAAAACTGGAATCCAAACAAAGAATATGATCAAAATTTAATATAAACAGTACCACCAAACCACACTTTATGGCAGATAAACGTTCCACAAGAATAAAACAAACTAAAAATAAAGGATAAAAGGGATACAAGATATATGAGGTGTAAGACTGAGTCCCAAATACAACCTTCGAGATGAAAAAGAGTTGGCAGATGCACCATGGGCATTTCTGTGAAAAAAGAAATATAAAGTTGAGTAATATGTTGACAGCTGTTATCATTTTTTTCCTGCATTAAACACACACAGGTTTGTGTCTTTTGAGCTGCTAATTTTAGGCTCAAGGCATGATTTTAATCTACTTCTGTATTGATTTCCTGTTGCAGCTGTAGCAAATTGCCACAAGCTACGTGGCTTAAAGGAACACATACTTGTTATTGTGGTTCTGAGGATCCAAAGTCCCAAATGGGTCTCACTGGCTTCAAATCACGGTGTCAGCAGGATGCCGTTCCTTCTGGAGGCTTCCTTCTCACGCTTAGAAGCTGCCTGCCCTCCTTGGCTTATGGCCTCTGCACATCAGTGTGAGCTGA
>NW_011495067.1:57995-58610 GCF_000754665.1 Bison bison bison | reverse complement strand
AGAAGGGGATGACAGAGGATGAGATGGTTGGATGGCATCACTGACTTGATGGACATGAGTTTGAGTAACCTCCGGGAGATTTTGATGGACAGGGAGGCCTGGAATGCTGCAGTCCTTGGGGTCGCAAAGAGTCAGATATGACTGGGCAACTGAACTGAACTGTAGCCTATGAGATCTTAGTTCCCTGACCAGGGATGAACCCATGCCCCTTGCATTGGCAGCTGGAGTTTTAACCACTGGACCACCAAGGAAGTCCCTGCTTTTAGTTTTTGTAGCTGCACTAGACGGGGGCAAGAGGTAGAGAGGGATTGAGTCTCACCCCTGAGTAAGCATGAGAAATGAGACCCAGGACCCAGGTGGAAAGCCTGGCCTTGGACCAGAGCATGAGACCATTTGGTTCATGAGTCACATGGGAAAGCCATCATCTTCCCGATGCTTGAATAACATGAGCATTCCTCCCATGCAGGAGTCCAACATGACACCCAGAAATGTTATGGCAATAAAACATCAACAGATACAAGAATGCAACTTAAAATTAAGTAGAAATTAAAAACTGGAATCCAAACAAAGAATATGATCAAAATTTAATATAAACAGTACCACCAAACCACACTT
>NW_011495067.1:57507-57895 GCF_000754665.1 Bison bison bison | reverse complement strand
GCTTCATGATGGGAAAGGAGTTTTCGGAATTCCAAGTAGAACCAGTGTCTGGTGGCACACCTGAATTGGAGCAGGCGATCTGGGAGAGAGTTTGAAAACTTCAGCTGGAAAGAAAGTGCTTTTATCCTAGCAGAGATGTTCAGCTGGGCCTGGGCCTAATTTGAGGATGTTTCATCTTTGGACACATGGTCCAAGTGTTTGCCTGTTGTAAAGGAAGAGGTTTTCAGCTAGTCAGGGTTTCCACATGGGTTCTCACTTCTGCTTATGGCTCTGAGGCTTGGTGCAGTTTTTGGAGAAAAATCATTAAACATTGAATTCTTTTAGAAAATTATTCATTTCTTTTTTTTACTTTTATTTCATGTCTCTGCATCTGTCCATTTCTCCTTTC
>NW_011495067.1:56839-57407 GCF_000754665.1 Bison bison bison | reverse complement strand
ATTTGGTTCATGAGTCACATGGGAAAGCCATCATCTTCCCGGTGCTTGAATAACATGAGCATTCCTCCCATGTAGGAGTCCAACATGACACCCAGAAATGTTATGGCAATAAAACATCAACAGATACAAGAATGCAACTTAAAATTAAGTAGAAATTAAAAACTGGAATCCAAACAAAGAATATGATCAAAATTTAATATAAACAGTACCACCAAACCACACTTAATGGCAGATAAATGTTCCACGATAATAAAACAAACTAAAAATAAAGGATAAAAGGGATACAAGATATATGAGGTGTAAGACTGAGTCCCAAATACAACCTTCGAGATGAAAAAGAGTTGGCAGATGCACCATGGGCATTTCTGTGAAAAAAGAAATATAAAGTTGAGTAATATGTTGACAGCTGTTATCAATTTTTTCCTGCATTAAACACACACAGGTTTGTGTCTTTTGAGCTGCTAAGTTTAGGCTCAAGGCATGATTTTAAGCTACTGCTGTATTGATTTCCTGTTGCAGCTGTAGCAAATTGCCACAAGCTACGTGGCTTAAAGGACACATACTTGTT
>NW_011495067.1:52160-56274 GCF_000754665.1 Bison bison bison | reverse complement strand
ATTTAATTCTCACTTGTCCTGTGTCTGCCCTTTCAGGCTACTGAAACAGAAACACCATAGGCCAGGTGGCTCTTTTTTTGCACTTTGTTTTTTAACTGAAGGATGATTGCTTTACAGAATTTCGTGGTTTTCTGTCATACATCAACAAGAATCATCCATGGGTTTACCCATGTCCTCTCCCTCTTGAGATTCATACCATCTCCTTCCCCAACCCACCCTTCTAGCTGATCTCAGAGTCCCTGTTTGAGTTCCCTGAGTCACACAGCAAATTCCTGCTGGCTATCTATTTTACATGTGGTATTGTAATAGGTGGCTTACTAACAACAGACCCTTACTTCTCAGTTTTGGAGGTGGAGCTCCATGATCAAGACAGAGCAGGTGGCTGGTGGACGGCGGTCTCCCTGTGTCCTCAGAGGGCACAAGGGGTGAGCCATCTCTCTGGGGTATCTTTCATAAAGTCCCTCATTCCACCCAGGAGGGTCCCACCCTCATGACCAAATCACCTCCCAAAGGCCCTGTCTCCTAACACCATCCCCTTGGTGACCTCAGCTTGCACTGAGGGAAGAGTTAGTGCAAAGACCAGAGAGCTGCTCACACATACAGTGTGCACCAGCAAGGCTCTTGTTTTAACTAGCAAACCCTCTGAAGAAACTGCAAGCAGGCTGAGGTCAGCATGCTCACCCCACCCCCTGAGGTCTCTGTGTCCTGTGCTGTGTTGTCTTCATTGAATTGTGCTTTCCACAGGACTTGTTTTTCCGTAGCATCTAGTTGCATCATATCATGTACACACAGAGAGACATGCTTTGTCCATGTCAACCCTGTCATTCAGTTGATGACAATTTGTGAAGCCATGTCTCGTCTCAATTCCCAGCACTTGCTGGAATAGGACAAGTCTATGCCTGTAGAGATCTTACAGCCCAAAAGGGAATCAGAAGTGTATCCACGTGCGCACAAGGCAGGAGTAAGAAGCAGAAACCAAATGGAAGTGAGGGCTGCAGTGGGACAGAGGAGGGGGGTTTCCTCCTGGAGCGGGGGCGGGGGCTTTCCTATGGGATTGGTGTGCTGGTGATTCTGGACCCCTGGGGTGCATGTTTGAGGGGAGATGCGGGGCAGGACAGGGTTCCCTGGGCTGGGAAGCAGGAAGGACAGCAGACAGAGGGGCTGGGGAAGGTCAGGCCCCCAAGGAACAGGGGCCAACCCCTGGGAGCACAGAGCACCCCACCACGATTCCCCAGTGGTTCCCGTAGGGAACTCAGAGAGACCTCAGAGATTTTGGAATTCACCTGGGATCAGACACAACACAACAACCTCAATGACCAGTGGGCAAGATTCTTTAACTTTGAATAAAATTTATTCTGGTTTAAATTTTATACGCTCTATTGAGGGCGCAGTTTCTGACTCCGCATCGGTCCTGGCCATGTGTTTGCCTTCTTTTACCACCTCCTGCAGCATTTTACTGGGGCTCCGAGACAGGTGCCAATCTATCTCATGTTACCAGGGCACCTGATCGGCACACAGATTCCTGTATTCCTCCGGCAGCTTAGAGGATTTCTTACTCCTTGAGTAAATCCTAAAAAGAGAAGGAAGAGGGAAAAACGTGTCAGCAGGAAAGCAGCATCTCAAGAAGGCCAGCTGTGTCCCCTCTGAGCGAGGCCCTGGGGCTTTCAGTGCTGAGATGCAGATACGGCCTCGTGACAACAAAATGTGAGTCCAGTACCCCGGTGACCAGCTTCCACACAGATGCTGACCCTGCCCAGGCTCTGGTGGACCCTCACATTTCTAGAACCAGAGGCTGAGGCACTGGGGCATGAGAACCCTGGTTGTGTGCGGGGTCAGCTCCATCACAAGGGCAAAGACCGAGAAGTTCTGCTACATCCACCTTCCTGCCAGGAGTCAGAAGCAGCCCGCAGGGGTCTATTATCACAGTTTAGTTTTCCGACACATGGAGTCAGTCAAGTAGTGGAGCTGAGATAGGAGGAAAAGATGCAGCTGAAAGTGTAAGAACTGTTTAAAGAGAACTTACTCTCAAAGCAACTTACAGCTGACAGTGACAATGCTTCAGAAAAAAGTTTTGTATCATTGTCTCTGCTGACTCAGAACGCTCTCAGCACTGGTGCCAGTCAGCCCCTCTCCTCCTCCCTTTGTGGTTTCCTCCTGACTAGCCGCCTTCCCATCTTCCTCACACGCCTTTTTCTCTTTTGGCCACAAGACACCTCTGGTTCCTCTCTAGTTCACCATCTAGGGATTGAACCCAGGGCCCGGGCACTGAGAGGCCACATTTCTTACACCCCTGCCCTCTCTCCCTGCCACTGTGCTAAGAGTTGGGTTACAGTCATAAAGAACACTAATCAGACAAGGGCATTTCAACTTGATTTTGACATCTAATCAGTTGTCTCAGGTCTCAGTCTCCACATCCTCTCCCTCCCTCCCTCCTTCCTTCCTTTCTACATATTTTCATCCTATTTCTGGAAATATCAAGGGTAAAATGAAAATCAGACAGCCGATCCTGCACACTGCTTTGGATGTGCTGCCTCCTAGCTGTGGAGCGAGGGTCGCATCATCAGCAACGTGTCCTGGAGGACCTTCCTGCTGAGGAGACTCAGCACGGAGCGTCCCAAGGGCAGCTCCCAGGGCCCAGGCTCAGCCTGTCTCTCCTCTGGACTTCTCTGGTCCCCCAGAGCCTCCACCCTTCAGATAGAGAGATTTATAAAGCAACATTCGGTGCTTCTGTCATGGGACAAAATCAAATTTCTTGCTTTTATGAAAAAGAAAAAAAAGGAGAGTCACTTAACAGAGGCATCTTCTGTTTCCTCCTCATGAAACCAATGAGGAGATGGGCTCAGAAGCTTTGATTCACTAGAGTGGCTTAGAAAGAGCCAGGAATTTGGCAGGGTGGTTCTCAGCCCCCTCTTGCTACTGAGGACTCAGCGCTGGCTTCTCAGAAGCATCAAATACGGTAGGTTTAGTCTGACCACGTTTGGATGAGGGTAGCAGGACAGAAGGAGGTAGAAACAGGAGAGAGAGCCCGCGGCTCCCCCCAGGGCTGCCACGAGCTCACCTGACGCAGCAGACAGGACCAGGAAGAGGAGCGTGAGGAGCAGGTGATGCAGCCTCATGCTGGAGTCCCAAGCTCTGTGGCTGACGCTGGAGAAGAGGCTGTGCTTGCCGCTTTATAAATGTCCCAGGTTCCGGGAGGAATTCTGCGCTGGCTGTGGATTTGGTTATTAGGAACTGGTTAACTGAGCCTCTTCCCTGTGTGTCATGGGAGTGGCCTTTATAGCACAAAGCAGGGGCAGTCAGTCGTATGCTAATGAGGCTGTGGAAAGCCCCAGAAAAAGCTTTCCTGCTGCCCTTTTGACCAGAAGCTTTTTCCTGGCAGTCAGTTCAACTGATGGGCAGGGGTGTGGCAAGGGGCACAGACTTGCCTGTTTCCCCAGGCAGAAGCACACACATCTTGCTGAACCTTCGCTTACCAGCTCTCCAGCCCCACCCTCACCCTTCCAGGGCTTTGAATCTGTGCACTATTTTCCTGTGCAGAAGGAAATGGCACCCCACTCCAGGACTCTTGCCTGGAAAATTCCATGGATGGAGGAGGCTGGTGGGCTACAGTTTATGGGGTTGCAGAGAGTCAGACATGACTGGGAGACTTCACTGTCTTTATTTCTATAGTTCCTTATGGGCTGGAAGAAGCACAAGCTAGAATCAATATTGCCGGGAAAAATATCAATAACCTCAGATATGCAGATGTCACCACCGTTATGGCAGAAAGTGAAGAGGAACTAAAAAGCCTCTTGAAGGAAGTGAAAGAAGAGAGTGAAAAAGTTGGCTTAAAGCTCAACATTCAGAAAACTAAGATCATGGCGTATGATCCCATCACTTCATGGTAAATAGATGGGGAAACAGTGGAAACAGTGTCAGATTTATTTTTTGGGGCTCCAAAATCATGGCAGATGGTGATTGCAGCCATGAAATTAAAACACGATTACTCCTTGGAAGGAAAGTTATGACCAACCTAGATAGCATTTGAAAAGCAGAGATACTACTTTACCAACAAAGGTCCGTCTAGTCAAGGCTATGGTTTTTCCAGTGGTCATGTATGGATGTGAGAGTTGGA
>NW_011495067.1:51712-52060 GCF_000754665.1 Bison bison bison | reverse complement strand
ATATACAGCCTTGACGTACTCCTTTTCCTATTTGGAACCAGTCTGTTGTTCCATGTCCAGTTCTAACTGTTGCTTCCTGACCTGCATATAGGTTTCTCAAGAGGCAGGTCAGGTGGTCTGGTATTCCCATCTCTTTCAGAAATTTCCACAGTTTAATGTGATCCACACAGTCAAAGGCTTTGGCATAGTCAATATAGCAGAAATAGATGTTTTTCTGGAACTCTATTGCTTTTTCCATGATCCAGGGGATGTTGGCAATTTGATCTCTGGTTCCTCTGCCTTTTCTAAAACCAGCTTGAACATCAGGAAGTTCACAGTTCATGTATTGCTGAAGTCTGGCTTGGAGAA
>NW_011495067.1:51226-51612 GCF_000754665.1 Bison bison bison | reverse complement strand
TAACATCCCTCACTTAGTAACATCCGTCCATCTCAGTGTTGGAGAGACACTGACCTGGCTTTTCAGAAATGCTAAATCTCAGGATGGAACTTGCCATGCAGCTCTGAGTAGGACTCCAAGCCCTTTAGAAATGTGGGTACCCGGGAGGACCCCAACCTGAAGGAGACCCCGGAGCTTCAGTCCTGTTCAGGTCCCCCACTGTGGCTCAAAGTCTCACATCTGAGACTCAGCACAGCCATGGAGGCTGCCTCAAGCAGACAGAGTCCCTGGCTGGCACCCAGGGATAGGATTTTTCTGAGGGAAAATAAGTTGTCTTTATCATGATTCCTTCTGCTTTAGCTCTAAATGATATTTGAGAGAGGTAGATATCATCTACTTTTATATAT
>NW_011495067.1:50597-51126 GCF_000754665.1 Bison bison bison | reverse complement strand
ACATTCCAGGATGTCTGGCTCTAGGTCAGTGATCACACCATCGTGATTATCTGGGTCATGAAGATCTTTTTTGTACAGTTCTTCTGTGTATTCTTGCCACCTCTTCTTAATATCTTCTGCTTCTGTTAGGTCCATACCATTTCTGTCCTTTATCGAGCCCATCTTTGCATGAAATGTCCCCTTGGTATCTCTAATTTTCTTGAAGAGATCTCTAATCTTTCCCATTCTGTTGTTTTCCTCTATTTCTTTGCATTGATCGCTGAGGAAGGCTTTCTTATCTCTTCTTGCTATTCTTTGGAACTCTGCATTCAGATGCTTATATCTTTCCTTTGCTCCTTTGCTTTTCGCTTCTCTTCTTTTCACAGCTATTTGTAAGGCCTCCCCAGACAGCCATTTTGCTTTTTTGCATTTCTATACCATGGGGATGGTCTTGATCCCTGTCTCCTGTACAATGTCACGAACCACATTCCTTAGTTCATCAGGCACTCTATCAGATTTAGGCCCTTAAATCTATTTCTCACTTCCACTG
>NW_011495067.1:44290-50497 GCF_000754665.1 Bison bison bison | reverse complement strand
CTCACTTCCACTGTATAATCATAAGGGATTTGATTTAGGTCATACCTGATTGGTCTAGTGGTTTTCCCTACTTTCTTCAATTTAAGTCTGAATTTGGTAATAAGGAGTTCATGATCTGAGCCACAGTCAGCTCCTGGTCTTGTTTTTGTTGACTATATAGAGCTTCTCCATCTTTGGCTGCAAAGAATAGAATCAATCTGATTTCGGTGTTGACCATCTGGTGATGTCCATGTGTAGAGTCTTCTCTTGTGCTGTTGGAAGAGGGTGTCTGCTATGACCAGTGCGTTCTCTTGGCAAAACTCTATTAGTGTTTGCCCTGCTTCATTCTGTATCCCAAGGCCAAATTTGCCTGTTACTTCAGGTGTTTCTTGACTTCCTACTTTTGCATTCCAGTCCCCTATAATGAAAAGGACATGTTTTTTGGGTGTTAGTTCTAAAAGGTCTTGTAGGTCTTCATAGAATGGTTCAACTTCAGCTTCTTCAGCATTACTGGTTGGGGTATAGACTTGGATTACTGTGATATTGAATGGTTTGCCTTGGAAATGAACAGAGATCATTCTGTCGTTTTTGAGATTGCATCCAAGTACTGCATTTTGGATTCTTTTGTTGACCATGATGGCTACTCCATTTCTTCTGAGGGATTCCTGCCTGCAGTAGTAGATATAATGGTCATCTGAGTTAAATTCACCCATTCCAGTCCATTTTAGTTCGCTGATTCCTAGAATGCCTACATTCACTCTTGCCATCTCTTGTTTGACCACTTCCAATGTGTCTTGATTCATGGACCTGACATTCCAGGTTCCTATGCAATATTGCTCTTACCAGCATCAGACCTTGCTTCTATCACCAGTCACATCCACAGCTGGGTATTGTTTTTGCTTTGGCTCCATCCCTTCATTCTTTCTGGAGTTATTTCTCCACCGATCTCCAGTAGCGTATTGGGCACCTACTGACCTGGGGAGTTTCTCTTTCAGTATACTATCATTTTGCCTTTTCATACTGTTTATGGGTTAGGAACAGTTAAAGTGGAGGATGACTCAAAAGGGTAAAAAGAAAGAAAGAGGGGAAAAAAAAAAAACTTTTATTAATTCTCTGCAACACAATCACACACCAGTCTCATGAAATCTCAGTGGGACATGTGATGGGCAGATGGGTGCTCTGTTTCCCTTCATCAGAGACAGAGTGGGAGGATGACGCTGCCACTGAATGCATCTCCCCAGCCTAGTATCACCAAGCAGGCCCAGCAGTGGGGACCCCTTCACTGGGTAGAGGGGGACCTCTATCACTAAGTAACATCCCTCACTTAGTAACATCCGTCCATGACCTGGCTTTTCAGAAACGCTAAATCTCAGGATGGAACTTGCCATGCAGCTCTGAGTAGAACTCCAAGTCCTTTAGAAATGTGGGTACCCGGGAGGACCCCATCCTGAAGGAGCCCCCGGAGCTTCAGTCCTGTTCAGGTCCCCCACTGTGGCTCAGAGTCTCGCATCTGAGGCTCGGCAAAACCATGGAGGCTGCCTCGAGCAGACAGAGTCTCTGGCTGGCACCCAGGGATAGGATTTTTCTGGTGGAAAATAAATTGTCTTGATCATAGTTCCTTCTGCTTTAGCTCTAAATGATATTTGAGAGAGGTAGATATCATCTACATATATATATATATATATATATAATTATCTATACATAAGATATATATATGTATCTGTTTATTTATGGACCTTGCAGGCAAAATCTATACTACAGGGTCAATTTATATATACGCTATACTACTACACTGGAGAAAGAAGTGAGACTGAATCATTGTCTACTGTGTCTCTTCATTGAAAATGATGTTTTTCAGGGAACTCTGCTTAATGTTATGTGACAGCTTGGATGCGAAGAAAGTTTGGGGCAGAATGGATACATGTATATGCATGGCTGTCTCTTTGCTGTCCACTTGAAACTATCACAACATTATTAATCAGCTATACTCCAATTCAAATTTTTTTTTTAAAAGTAATTTTAAAAAATGCATTGTTAATGGCCTTCCTTGATGGTCCAGTGGGTAAGACTCTGTATTCCCAAGCATAGCAGGTCAGGGAACTAGATCCCACGTGCCCCAACTACGACCTCAGTTCAGTTCAGTTCAGTTCAGTCGCTCAGTCGTGTCTGACTCTTTGCAACCCCATGAACTGCAGCACACCAGGCCTCCCTGTCCAACACCATCACCCGGAGTTCACTGAGACTCACGTCCAGTGAGTCCATGATGCCATCCAGTCATCTCATCCTCTGTCGTCCCCTTCTGCTCCTGCCCTCAATCCCTCCCAGCATCAAGGTCTTTTCCAATGAGTCAACCCTTCACATGAGGTGGCCAAAGTACTGGAGTTTCAGCTTTAGCATCATTCCCTCCAAAGAACACCCAGGATGGATCTCCTTTAGAATGGACTGGTTGGATCTCCTTGCAGTACAAGGGACTCTCAAGAGTCTTCTCCAACATAACAGTTGAAAAGCATCAATTCTTTGGTGCTCAGCTTTCTTCTCAGTCCAATTCTCACATTCATACATGACCACTGGAGAAACCATAGCCTTGACTAGACGGACCTTTGTCGACAAAGTAATGTCTCTGCTTTTTAATATACTATCTAGGTTGGTCATAACTTTCCTTCCAAGGAGTAAGTGTCTTTTAATTTCATGGCTGCAATCACCATCTGCCATGAATTTGGAGCCCTAAAAAATAGAGTCTAACACTGTTTCCACTGTTTCTCCATCTATTTCCCACGAAGTGATGGGACCAGATGCCATGATCTTCGTTTTCTGAATGTTGAGCTTTAAGCCAACTTTTTCACTTTCTTCTTTCACCTTCATCAAGAGGCTTTTTAGTTCCTCTTCACTTTCTGCCATAAGGGTGGTGACATCTGCATATATGAGGTTACTGATATTTCTCCTGGCAATCTTGATTCCAGCTTGTGCTTCTTCCAGCCCAGCATTTCTCAAGATATACTCTGCATATAAGTTAAATCAGCAAGGTGACAATATACAGCCTTGGTGTACTCTTTTTCCAATTTGGAACCAGTCTGTTGTTCCATGTCCAGTTCTAACTGTTGCTTCCTGATCTGCAAATAGGTTTCTCAAGAGGCAGGTCAGGTGGTCTGGTATTCCCATCTCTTTCAGAATATTCTACAACCTAGTACAGCCTAAATAAATAAACAAAATAAAAATTGGTGTGTTTTAGTGATCTATGGTTTGCAGCACAGCAGATTTTTTTTTTTTTTTTCTTTTAAGGAAGCTGATGATGCAGTTTTATGTACAAGACCAAGCATGACTTTTCATAAAAGGGAGTTTACAAAAGGGGTCAGGGTGCCATGGTGAGTTTCAAGGGAGTTTCTTACCATGGTTCCTCAACAGTGGGACACGGCCCTTGTCAGGAATTGCACAATTGCAGTGGCTTATTTTTCCTTGGCAAGGTCTAAAGATGACTCCTTTGCAGCTATGTTAATCCTGGAGATAGCACCTGGGGCATCTCTGTCCATCAGGGAAGGGTCCTGTTGCCTTAGCAATGAGGTCACACACCCAAGACACCATGGGGTGGCTCACCAGAAACCAGAGATGAGTTCATATAGGATAGAGGGAAGGGTTAATTTTAGGTCAAGTCTACATGAATTGTTAGTTTTCCCAGGTTCAAAGCCAAAGAAGGCCATGGGGATCGTTGTTGCTTCATGCCTGGGCTGAGAGGTAACTCATGGTTTCATTCTTTAAAGGGAAGATAAATGCTGTGTCCCCAAACCCTTAACCTGTGAGTAGGAAATTGAGGCAGGCTCTTTCCAGCAAAGCGCCTCAGTTCTTCAGGCAAGAAGGGGTGTCCCAGTCCTACAGATAAGGTTTTGAAGAGCAAAGCCCTTCACATCTACGACTCCACAAACAGGTGTTCTCAGCACGGAGCCCTGGGTGTTACTGGGCAGAGGCCGTTGTCCCCATTTCCCTTCTCCTATGGACGGGGCGGGCACCATGGCTTCTGACAGTCATGTGGGGACCTACCCTGAGAAGGGGACCAGGGCTGGGTCTAATGCTGTGCTCTCCCACTGACATTTTTACTAGTTTCTTCTTTGAATTTGTCCCACAATTATATTTTGCAATGAGCCTTGCTCAGTAGCTGGCCACTTTTATTCAAATTATCTCTTTGAATTCCCCTAAACAAACCCGCCAGGTAGGTATGACCCAAGGTTTATACAAGATGGTCCCGAGGACTAGAAAGCCATGTCTGAGGCCACAGGCAAAACTGACTTAAACAGTCGATTAAAATTGGCTGCAAATCCAACAAAAAGATGTGTCCAAGGCTGCAGTCTACTAAGTGGCAGTGATGTAACTTGGAGCAAAATCGACCTCTCTTCCTATGTTCCTGCCTGCCTCCTGCAGTCTCCACAGTGTCCTGAGAGCTTTACCAGGACATTCTATAACTCGAAAGCTCGAATAGCACTGTCAAATGCCAGCTATCTGCTGCTAATGAGACCGGAATTGGGCAGGGCATAACCTTTAAAAGAATGATGGGGATTTCCCTGGTGGTCCAGTGGTTAAGAATCTGCTTTGCAGTGCAGGTGATGTGGATTCAGTCCCTGGCCTGGGAACTAGGATTCCACATCAAAGAAAGAAAGTGAAGTCGCTCAGTCGTGTCCGATTCTTTGCAACCCCATGGACCTTGGCCCCCAGCTTCCTCTGTCCATGGAATTTTCCAGGCAAGAATACTGCAGTGGGTTGCCATTTCCTTCTCCACATGCCGTGAGGCAACTATGCCAGTGTGCTGAGATGAATATCCTGCATATTGCATCTAAGACCTGAAGTAAATATATATTTTTTAAATCCCTTTGTAACACGGCAGCTAGGTGACACACCCAGAGACACCATGACAATTCCAAGGCTGACCATAAAGGTCAAAAAGTAGGTGCTGACCCAGTTCCTGGAAATCCCCACCCTTTATGCAAAATAGCTGGAATACTCCTCCCACTCATTAGCCTATCAAATGACCCACCCTTATAAACACCGACAGCCCCATACCCTGGTGCTGCGCTTGCCTTCCAAGATGGCCCACACTCTCCGTGTAGCGTGTTTCCTCCTTGGATTGACCTTCCTTCACCATGACTCGCTCTTGAGTCTCTGCCTGTGCGAAGCCAAGTACCCACATTCAGCGGCCATCCCAGGGACTCGGACGTGACCTGGGATGCGACCATCCTCTCTCACCCCACTCTCTTTCCCGCAACACTGCTGCCATCTCCCCCAGCCTCAGAGATCACTGGAGCGTTAAAAGAGCACCGTCTTTTCAGTTTGTTCATTGTTTCCTTTGCTGTGCAGAAGCTTTTCAGTTTGATGGATCCTACCATTTAGCTTTGTTTTTGTGGCTTGTGCTTTTGGTGTCAAGCTCAAAACCATCCTTGTGGAGACCCATGCCAAAGAACTTTTCTCCTATGCTTTCTTTTAGGAGTTTTGTGGTTTCAGGAGTTTTGTGGTTTTTGTAAACCTTTAATCTATCTTGCGTTGAATTTTGTGTATGGTATAAGAGATCTTACTTGCTCAACCAGGAATGGAACCTGTGCCCCCTGCATTGAAAACTTGGAATCTTAACCACTGGATTGTCAGGGAAATTCCAATTGTAACTGCTAATTTGTCTGTCTCTCCGATTATTCCTGTAAGTTTTCTTTAAGAATTTTAAAATTCCTTTGCTAAGTACATTCTGATTCAGTATTCATATGTATTCTTGATGAATTAAACATTTTATCATTAGGATAAATACCCCTCTCTATATCTGGTCCTTGTCCTAAAAGTTACTTGATTGTGCTGTGGTTAGTCACTCAGGCATGTCTGACCCTTTGTGACCCCATAGACTGTAGCCTGCCAGGCTCCTCTGTCCATGGGGATTCTCCAGGCAAGAATACTGCAGTGGGTTGCCACGCCCTCCTCCAAGGCATCTTCCCAAACCAGGGATCAAACCAGGTCTCCCGCACTGGAGGCAGATTCTTTACCATCTCAGCCACCAGGAAGCCTGTCAACCAATACAGCCTACCATGTTTTCTTTAAATTAATGTTTCCATAGCATATCTGTCAGCTCAACAGTAAAGAATCTGCCTGAGATGCAGAGACATGGTTTTGATCCCTGGGTCGGGGAGATTCCCCGGAGGAGGGCATGGCAACACACTGCAGTAATCTTGACTGGATGATTCCATGGGGGTCTCAAGAGTGTTG
>NW_011495067.1:42685-43225 GCF_000754665.1 Bison bison bison | reverse complement strand
GGGGAGTGGGCTATGGCTGTGGTACCTGCCCCACTCACAGAATGAATTGTGGGGAACATTTCAGTATATTAAGATGTTTATAAAAGTTGGGTGAAACTTTTTGTGGTGAAAATTCACACAGCAGAAGAGTGAGACTGTTCTTCACTTCTCTAGCCTGGGGAACCACTGCTAACTCTGGTTTGCCTCCTTTTTGTCTTATTGTACCGTTTTACGTGTCACAAATACTTCTGGCCTCACAATTAATAGGTGCACATTTACTGTTGAATAATTAATACATACCTATGAGTCTGACATTGACAAGAACTGAGGCCATGCCCCAGGCCCAGGGGCTTGAGTCACTGGGCTCAGAGATACAGACCCTCCCAACCCTCCTGCAGGACCAGCTGGGTTTTTTTCCTGGTAACTCTGAGCCAGCACTTTTTAAAATTTGATGTTGATTAGGTTGAGAGAGGATAGACTTATTTTCTCTCAGGTCAGACTTCTAATCTCCTCTAATCCTGTTTTGTTTTGAACTCTGTTTTTAAAATCTGGAGCAGAGTT
>NW_011495067.1:39287-42585 GCF_000754665.1 Bison bison bison | reverse complement strand
TGTCTCTGAGCTGTAAAGTGCTCAGAAGGACCTGGGAAGACCCTCAGGGATGCCCTGAAGTTTCAGAGATGGATTTGGTGGGGAGATGCTATGACAGATGGACAGACTGCAAAGCTCAGATGGGTGACAGAAGGCAAAGGAAGTGTTTTAGAAAGAACAAGTGGTCCAGTGTCACTGGTAATGGAGGGGGTGGTGAAAGCTGTGAAAGAGGAATAAAATCTAGCAATCTTTGGAACATCAGTTTGGACCCTCTCACTATGGATTATACTTTATTTGAATTAAAGGTGAGTCATTAACACTTTCTAAGTTGCCTGTTGGGTAACAACTAGCACAATAAACAGAATGTTAAAAAATAATAATGATAATAATCAAGCTTCTAATTTTTTTGCAAAAAGTCTTTAATTTGAATGGCTTCTGGAGGAAGCATTTTGACGCTTTGTGACATCATCCTTGTATTTCTGGATTTTTCATTTCTTCTTCCGGCAGCATTTTCGGTCCCTCAGGGAACAGCGGCCTATCTGTTCCTCCTTTGGAAGACAGCCAATCAGAGCACACTGGCTGCTTCTTATTTTGCAATAATACTTTTGTAACCCACTTATGATGCTGCCATTGTGTGCAGGAAAGAAACGGAGCACAAGTGAAGGTTTTAGGAAGGCCATGGTACAAGTCCTAGGCTTTTGGAATCCCTCTAATAAGTTATCTGGTGCCATTTTTTATTCTTTAATGTCTTTTTCCTTTTTCTTTACCATCTGGAGTAAAGAAGAAGGTGGGGCTAGCTACTAACAATGTGTCTGTGGGTTTGGCTCAGCTGAGAAAGTGGCGTGACCATGGCAGCCCCCTTGTGAACTGACCCCTGGGAGGCAGGGGCTGCGATGGTCCCCCGGGCCCTTAAGAGGCCGAAAGACTGTACCTCCAACCGCTAAGCTAATAAAAGGGAATCTGTGCTTCTGTTCTCAGATTAAGTTCATTTTTCCTGTTGGTAGGAAAGATTTACATCACTTTCTTCCTGTCTCATGAACAGGTATAACAATTCTCCCATGGAGGGATGGTTTGTGAGCTGATTAGTCTCTTAAGAGTGAATCAGAAGGGATGGAGACCCTGCTTTGAGGTTCTTGATGATCTTTGTCAAGAAAAACAAAAACAAAAACTGGTAATGTCTAGTTCCCAGACAATAAATCTACTTTATCTAAAATTCCCAAATGAATGGAGAGGGCTGACTCTGAATGACAAATTCTCAATCCATTCAGCCCTCTCATTTCCCAGCGCATCTTACCTGGAACAGGCAGCAAGAACAAGAAGAGCAACACAAAGAGAAGGTAGTAGAGCCTTATGGCTGGCTGGCTTCCCAGCTGAGACTGGACAGGATGGTGTGGTCGCTCACTTTATAAAGGCTCCAGGTCCGCAGCCATAGGGAGAAGCATTCAGCAGCTGCAATTCCTGTAATATTATAGTGATGACAATATGACGTATTTCCTGATGCTTCATGCCAAGGTTCCTTACAAAGCAGACCACGCCCATTCCCCCCAGGAGTTAATTACAAACCTAAGGGAGATTCAGAGCTTGATGTGAACATAGTGCTATTCTGATGCCTCTGAGCTCTGGGTGCTCCTGTAGGGCTGGCTCATGTCTGGCTGTCTGAGATGGGAAAGACCTGCCCACTCCTGGATGCAGTCCTGGAGCGTGTAGCTGGGAGCTCACCTGTGCCCACTGTGGTCCTTCTAAGCTTTTGCCTTCTTCCTTAAGTCCTGAGAGAGCCTGAACCCCATCAGTCCAGTCCAAGGCTGGTGTATTCAGAATCTAGGTGTAAACTGGGGCTGGGTCACGCCCTGAGCCTGCATGGATACGCCCAAAATGGGATCAGCTTTTAAGTAGTTTGGGAAGGGACGGAAAATTGGCTGCATTCCAGAGACCCTGCCCTGTGTCCTTGGCCTGTGATGGAGTATGACATCTCAGGTCAAACGCAGCTTACACTTTGCTGCATTCTGAAAACCACCAAATTCGTGAGTCAAGAAGCTGTCTCATTTTCCCTCATCAGAGACAGATGCATGATGTAATTTATAGGCAGGTGTTTCCTCACTGATAGTGTCACTCTCTCTACAAAAGAGGGGCTTCGGAAGATATATTTACGACACCCAGTTACAGCTGGCTTGTGACATACAAGGAAGTCGAGGATTCGGGATTTCCACTAGATACAGATTCAATGTTTAGGAAGCCAACTGCCTTTACAAAAAATTATTAGGCTTAATTAAATGTTATGGAATCTAACAAGGGGGTTATACTCAAGAGGTCATTTTCTTGGAAGCTGAAGTCCCCATGGAGGTGGTTGGCTATTACTTTGTGTGAAAGCAATTGTAATGGATCCACCAGAGTTCTGGGGTGAACCCCAGGGTCTAGGACTGTAGGTTCAGACTCCTGTTGTACCTATTGGATTCTGTAAGCAAACTCTGAACTCCTATCATAGATAAAGTACCATGGGCTTGGGGTAGGTGAGGGGATAGAAAGGTGAAATACAGAGGGGCCAGTTCTGCCTCTTTCTCTCAGGGAACTCCCATGTAGACTGACACAGAGCCAAGTCAACCATAGAGAGTGGATTTTGACAAAGGGCCGTAATAGGGGTTCAAGCACAGGGCTATGGAAATGCAGAAGAAATGTAATTCATACAGAAAGGCAAGTTTGAATCAAAGGTTTAAGAAGAATTTGGAGTTATAGACACTTTATATCTTTAAAACGTAACTTTCCTCATCAGGTCAGAATATGAGACAAAGTAGACATTTTTATTTTAATTAATTGAACTATAGTTGATGTATAATATTATATATTACAGGTGTACAATATTGAGATTCATGCCTTTAAAACTATAACATATTGGCTATATTCCCCATGTTGTACAATATTTCTTTGTAGCTTATTTTATACATAATAGTTCGCAGCTCTTACTCCCCTAGCCCTATATTGGCCTCTGCTCCTTCCTCACCACAGTGGTAGCCACAAGTTTGTTCCTTATATCTGTGAGTCTTCTTTTTTTTTTAGTTATGTTTACTAGTTTGTTACATTTTTTAGATTCCACGTTTACCCAATTTCATACATCATTTGTCTTTCTCTGTCGGGCTTATTTCACTGAGCATAACATCTTCCAGTCCATTCATATTGTTGCAAAAGGCAAAGCTCCATTATTATTTATGACTGAGTAGTATTCCATTATATACAAATGCCACATTTTCCTTGTCTGTTCATGGACACTTAGGTTGCTTCCATGTCTTGGCTATTGTAAATAATGCTATAACAGACACTGGGTGCA
>NW_011495067.1:38592-38989 GCF_000754665.1 Bison bison bison | reverse complement strand
TTGATCAAAGTTTTTGGTCCAACAGAAACAGACTCACAGACTTAGAGAACAAAGATATGGTTGCCAGGGGGAGGGATGGGGAGGGATGGTGGGAGAGTTTGGGATGGACATGTACACACTGCTCTATATAAAATGGATAACCAAGAAGGTTCTACTGTATATCACAGGAACTCTGCTATATGTTACATAGCATAACATAACATATGGATGGGAGGGGAGTTTGGGGGAGAATGGAAACCTTTATACATATGGCTGAGTGCTGTCCACCTGAAATTATCACAACATGGTTAATCGACTGTATTCCAATACAAAATTAAAAGTTTAATTAAAAAAAAAATTGGGAGCCCAAAGGCCATACCATGTAATTCTCAATGCTATCGTTTATTATCTGGATTTA
>NW_011495067.1:36098-37168 GCF_000754665.1 Bison bison bison | reverse complement strand
CCCAGCTTCTGTGGCGTGCTCCCTGTCCCAGGCTCTGGGAAGGTTTCCTCCTTCCTCCCTCTGCCCCTCTGGTCCCAGGGATAGTAGTGTCTTTATGCTATTGCAAAAAAATTTTCTGGCCAAACCATGTGGCTTGTGGGATATTAGTTCCTGAATCAGGTATTGAACTCAAGCCTGGGGAAGTGAGAGCTCAGAGTCCTAATCCCTGGACCACCAGAGACTTCCCTGCTGTTCAAATTATGAGGTGACTCACCATACATTTATTTGATTTCTCAGCTCTCCTACCACTGCTATAACCAATTGCCTAATAAACTCCTCCTTCTTAGGTCCTTATATTTACTTCAACTTCTCATATTTTCTTCAGTTGTTGGATTTGACTGTCTTCTAAGACCACAGGGCTTCCCTGGTGGCTCAGATGGTAAAGAATCGGCCTGCAATTCGGGAGACCCAGGTTTGATCCCTGGGTCAGGAAGATCCCCTGGAGAAGGAAATGGCTACACATTCCAGTATTCTTGCCTGGAGAATCCCATGGACAGAGGAGCCTATGGGCTACAGTCCATAGAGTGGCAAAGAGTTAGATCAAAGCCATGCTCTAAATCATAGCAATATTAAAGTTCTATTCATTCTTCCCCTTGTGGTGGCAATACTGTGTTGTCGAATGAGTGTAGCTAGACTGCCACTTGGCTACATTCTACCTCCTATCTACTTTATCAGCATCTTAAGATTCAGCATCCAGCAGGAGCTTCGAGACAATGATATGGAGTTGCCAGTTGCTGCCAACTTATTATGGTCCTTTGTTAAAGCATCTCAGAATTGCATGCTTCCTGTTGCAGGTGTGTATGTGAGGCAGTTTCTAGAATTCCAATTTATCACTGTTATTTTAGCTTAGTTCAGTTCAGTTCAGTCGCTCCGCCGTGTCCGATTCTTTGCGACCCCATGAATCGCAGCACACCAGGCCTCCCTGTCCATCACCAACTCCTGGAGTTCACTCAAACTCACGTCCATCGAGTCAGTGATGCCATCCAGCCATCTCATCCTCTGTCGTCCCCTTCTCCTCCTGCCCCCAATCC
>NW_011495067.1:35000-35998 GCF_000754665.1 Bison bison bison | reverse complement strand
CAATATGCTATCTAGGTTGGTCATAACTTTTCTTCCAAGGACTAAGCATCTTTTAATTTCATGGCTGCAGTCACCATCTGCAGTGATTTTGGAGCCCCCAAAAATAAAGTCTGACACTGTTTCCACTGTTTCCCCATCTATTTCCCATGAACTGATGGGACCAGATGCCATGATATTCGTTTTCTGAATGTTGAGCTTTAAGCCAACTTTTTCACTCTTCTCTTTCACCTTCATCAAGAGGCTTTTTAGTTCCTCTTCACTTTCTGCCATAAGGATGGTGTCATCTACATATTTGAAGTTATTGATATTTCTCCCAGCAATCTGGATTCCAGCTTATGCTTCTTCCAGCCCAGCGAAGAGAAACCCTTTGCATAGGAACCTTGAATGTCAGATCCATGAATCAAGGCGAATTGGAAGTGGTCAAACAGGAAACGGCAAGAGTGAACATCGGCATTCTAGGAATCAGCAAACTAAAATGCACTGGAATGGGTGAATTTAACTAAGATGACCATTATGTCTACTCCTGTGGGCAGGAATCCCTTAGAAGAAATGGAGTAGCCATCATGGTCAACAAAAGAGTCCGAAACACAGTACTTGGATGCAATCTCAAAAACGACAGAATGATCTCTACTCATTTCCAAGGCAAACCATTCATATCATGGTAATCCAAGACTATGCCTCAACCAGTAATGCTGAGGTACCTGCAGTTGAAGGTTCTATGAAGACCTACAAGACCTTTTAGAACTAACACCCAAAAAACGTCCTTTTCATTATAGGGGACTGGAATGCAAAAGCAGGAAGTTAAGAAACACCCGGAGTAACAGGCAAATTTGACCTTGGAGTACGGAATGAAGCAGGGCAAATGCTAATAGAGTTCTGCCAAGAGAATGCACTGGTCATAGCAAACACTCTCTTCCAACAACACAAGAGAAGACTCTACACATGGACATCACCAAATAGTCAACACCGAAATCAGATTGATTATATTCTTTGCAGCC
>NW_011495067.1:31342-34900 GCF_000754665.1 Bison bison bison | reverse complement strand
TAGAAAATGAGAAGGCAGGAACTGGTAAGAAGCCAAGGTAATCGTCTTCCTGAGCCTCTGAAGGCATCTTCTCTGCACTTCCAGTTTCGGCTAGAATGCTGCTTCATCTGATGGCCTGGCTTTCCTCAGGCAGGTTTGCCACGATCCCAGCTTCTGTGGCGTGCTCCCTGTCCCAGGCTCTGGGAAGGTTTCCTCCTTCCTCCCTCTGCCCCTCTGGTCCCAGGGATAGTAGTGTCTTTATGCTATTGCAAAAAAATTTTCTGGCCAAACCATGTGGCTTGTGGGATATTAGTTCCTGAATCAGGTATTGAACTCAAGCCTGGGGAAGTGAGAGCTCAGAGTCCTAAGCCCTGGACCACCAGAGACTTCCCTGCTGTTACAAATTATGAGGTGACTCACCATACATTTATTTGATTTCTCAGCTCTCCTACCACTGCTATAACCAATTGCCTAATAAACTCCTCCCTTTTGAGGTCCTTATATTTACTTCAACTTCTCATATTTTCTTCAGTTGTTGGATTTTGACTATCTTCTAAGACCACAGGGCTCCCCTGGTGGCTCAGATGGTAATGAATCTGCCTGCAGTTTGGGAGACCCATGTTTGATCCCTGGGTCAGGAAGATCCCCTGGAGAAGGAAATGGCTACACACTCCAGTACTCTTGCCTGGAGAATCCCATGGACAGAGGAGACTGATGGGCTACAGTCCATAGAGTTGCAAAGAATTGGATCAAAGCCATGCACTAAATCATAGCAATATTAAAGTTCTATTCATTCTTCCCCTTATGGTGGCAATACTGTGTTGTCAAACATTGTCAAATGAGTGTAGCTAGAATGGCACTTGGCTACACTCTCCCTCCTATCTACTTTATCAGCATCTTAAGTTTCAGCATCCAGCGGGAGCTTTGAGACAATGATATGGAGTTGCCAGTTGCTACCAACTTATTGTGGTCCTTTGTTGAAGCATCGCAGAATTGCATGCTTCCTGTTGCAGATGTGTATGTGAGGCAGTTTCTAGAATTCCAATTTATCAGTTATTTGAGCTTAATTCAGTTCAGCCGCTCAGGTGTGTCTGACTCTGCGACCCCATGAATCACAGCACACCAGGCCTCACTGTCCATCACCAACTCCTGGAGTTCACTTAAACTTACGTCCATTGAGTCGGTGATGCCATCCAGCCATCTCATCCAGCTGTGCTCCTCTTCTCTGTAGGAGATAATCAGAGAGGTGGGGGAGGAATGCCCTCACTGAGGGAGATGCAGCTTTGATGGTGGCTGAGGACCAGTCAAGAAGGAATGTCCCTTTCCCAGCTGACCTGAGGCTGCTCCAAGGTTGCATGAGCTTGTCGAGAGTTTCTGAGCCAAGTGACATCATCTATTCCCTTTGGTCTAACCACATCTGAAGATATGTAAAGAGAAAGAAATAATACACAATTTCCCTTATGTGTGGAACACAAAAGACAAACAAAAAGAAAACATGGAAAAAGAATTTTAAAGAAGACAATGTGGACATGATAGCAAATACAAAGATACACAGACCTGAGTAAAGGAAACCAAAAGAGGAGCCTCAAAGAAAATGGGGCAGCAAATAGTAACAGAGGAAAACTGCAGTTTTTGGTGCTGAGAAGGTGTGTGGTTCACAGAAATGTATGGTGATGCACCTAAGACTTCACTAAAATTATAATGCGATAATACCAAAACTTAAAACAATTAAAATAAAATTCTAAAGAAACTAGAGAATCCATCCCCAGCTGCCTAAAGCCACACCACTACATGATTTTACTCTTGTCCCATTTCCCTGAGGGACTAGCCAAACACCAAATTTAAACCACACAACCTGAAATGCAGCTTTGAGCCTCTAGTCTGTCAGAAGATGCTCAGAATCAGGAGTGCTGGACACTCCAGCTGAGGAGACGCAGCTTCCAGGGTGGCTGAGGAAGGTCAGGGGGGAAATTTCCCTTTCTCACTGACTTTATACTCCCTTAAGGTCACATGACCTTGATGATGTTTTCTTTCCTTTTTTTTTTTTGATGAGATTTTCTTAACCAGTCAACATTTTGTAGGCTACAGTCAAGGAGGTCACAAGGAGTCAGACACAAGTGAGCGGCTGAACAGCAAAACTCACCCTGTAACTCTCAGTGTCTTGAACACCCATTTAGAAAGATAAATACCTTGTGAATTCACTTCGATGTGGAACATTAAACACAAGTTTCAAAAGCAAATAAGTCAAAACAAAAAGAAAGGAAAGCAAATGACACAAAAGCAAACATTCTCACAGAACAGAGCAGGGCATGTCAGAAGATAGTGGCAAGGGGACAGCTAACGAGTGAAACAGGTCCACAGGATGGTAACAGAAACACCCAAGTTGTTGGTGCTCACCAATTGTATGATCTACTGGAATTGAAATATATTTTTTGTACACATAACGTTTAATCTAACAAATTCACTGAATCAGTTCAGTTTAGTTGCTCATTGGTGTCTGACTCTTTGCAACCCCATGAATCACAGCAGCAGGCCAGCCTCCAAGTCCATCACCAACTCTCGGAGTTTACGCAAGCTCATATCCATTGAGTTGGGATTGCCATCCAGCCATCTCATCCTCTGTCGTCCCCTTCTCCTCCTGCCCCCAAACCCTCCCAGCATCAGGGTCTTTTCCAATGAGTCAACTCTTCGCATGACGTGGCCAGAGGATTGGAGTTTCAGCTTCAGCATCAGTCCTTCCAATGAACACCCAGGACTTATCTCCTTTAGGATGGAAAGGTTGAATCTCCTTACAGTCCAAGGAACTCTCAAGAGTCTTCTCCAACACCACAGTTCAAAAGCATCAATTCTTCAGCATTTGCCTTTCTTCAGAGTCCAACTCTCACATCCATACTTGATCACTGGAAAAACTATAGCCTTGACTAGACGGACTTTTGTTGGCAAAGTAATATCTCTGCTTTTCAATATGCTGTCTAGGGTGGTCCTAACTTTCCTTCCAAGGAGTACGCGTCTTTTAATTTCATGCCTGCAATCACCATCTGCAGTGATTTTGGAGCCCCCCAAAATAAAATCTGACACTGTTTCCACTGTTTCCTCATCTATTTGCCATGAATCGATGGGACCAGATGCCATGATCTTCATTTTCTGAATATTGAGCTTTAAGCCAACTTTTTCACTCTCCTCTTTCACCTTCATCAAGAGGCTTTTTAGTTCCTCTTCACTTTCTGCCATAAGGGTGATGTCATCTACATATCTGAAGTTATTGATATTTCTCCCAGCAATCTGGATTCCAGCTTATGCTTCTTCCAGCCCAGCGAAGAGAAACCCTTTGCATAGGAACCTTGAATATCAGATCCATGAATCAAGGCGAATTGGAAGTGGTCAAACAGGAAATGGCAAGAGTGAACATCGGCATTCTAGGAATCAGCAAACTAAAATGCACTGGAATGGGTGAATTTAACTCAGATGACCATTATATCTACTCCTGTGGGCAGGAATCCCTTAGAAGAAATGGAGTCGCCATCATGGTCAACAAAAGAGTCCGAAACACAGTACTTGGATGCAATCTCAAAAACGACA
>NW_011495067.1:29851-30440 GCF_000754665.1 Bison bison bison | reverse complement strand
CTGGGAGTTGGTGATGGACAGGGAGGCCTGGTGTGCTGCGATTCATGGGGTCGCAAAGAGTCGGACACGACTGAGAGACTGAACTGAACTGAACTGAAGACTCTAAAGGGCTGCCCTGGTGGCTCAGACTGTAGAGATTCCACCTGTAATGCAGGAGACCTGGGTTTGATCCCTGGGTTGGGAAGAACCACTGAAGAAGGGCATGGCAACCCACTCCACTATTCTTTCCTGGAGAATTCCATGGACAGAGGAGCCTGGTGAGCTACAGTCCTTGGGGTTGCAAAGAGTCAGACATGACTGAACAACTAACACTTTCACTTTCAAGGCCCTAAAAGAGAGTATCTTCAAGAATTTAACATTATCATAATGATAATAATAATGATGATCACCATCATGATAGCTGACATTTGTTGAGCACAGACATTTTTTGTGCCAGACACTCTGCCGAGCATTTATTTCATGTGAATCATGCGATAATTCAACAAGGTTAATATAATTATCTGCATTTCACAGATGAGGAAGCCACAACATAGAGAGGCTAAAAAAAGGACCCCGTCATCTTTTTATATTTAATATTAAAATTTTTATT
>NW_011495067.1:27924-29423 GCF_000754665.1 Bison bison bison | reverse complement strand
GGCGGTCCTAAGATAGCAGAGGAATGGGATGGGAAGACCACTTTCTTCCCCACAAATTCATCAAAAGAACATTTAAACCCTGAGTAAATTCCACAAAACAACTTCTGAATGCTATCAGAAGACATCAGGCATCCAGAAAAGCAGCCCATTCTCTTTGAAAGGAGGTAGGAAAAAATATAAAAGACAAAAAAAGAGACAAAAGAGGTAGGGACAGAGCTCTGTCCCAGGAAGGGAGTCTTAAAAAGAGAGAAGTTTTCAAACACTAGGAAACACTCTCATTGCCAAGTCTGTGGCAAGCCTTGGAAGCATAGAGGGCAACATAACAGGGAGGAAAACTAAATAAATAATTAAAACCCACAGATTACGAGCCCAACGGTAAGTCCCCCAGCGGAGAAGCAGCGCAGACGCCTGCACCCGCCACTAGCAAGAGGGGGCTGGGCACGGAGGCATGGGCTGCATTCAGGATCTGGCCTGAATGTTCCAAGCACAATCTGAGTGAACTAACTTGGGCTAGCAAACCAAACTGTGGGATAACTACCACGCGAAAAGCCAGCCCTAACCTAATACACCACCAGGCCCACGCACAGAACAAAGGACTGAACAGAGATAGCCCACTGAAGACCACCCCTCTCCGGTGACAGGCAGCCAGAGTCGGAAGTGGGCAATCACAGCCCCAGAGAGACATTATCTACAAAACTGTAAGCAGGCTTCTTTGCTAACTAAGACTTCTTGACGTTCTGGACGGTCAACATCCACCTGAGAAGGTTTGCCAGTTATACACCCAGAAAACTGATTGGCAGGCATTGGGGAGGTGATAAGTCACAGTGACTGGCGCTCGCCAAACACTTCATCACCTCAGCTGCTCAGACCTGGGAAGGGCACAAAACGCAGGCCCAACTGAGTCTGTGCCTCTGAGGACTACCCAAGTGCCTGAACCTGAGCAGCTTAGACCTAGGAGGTACATGCACCCCAAGGCCGGCCTTGGACGGTTCCCGGTGGAGCAACCTAGAGCCTGAGCAGTGTGGGCACGGAAGGTACCTGTGCCGTGAGCGGGGGCAGGCCCAGTGTGGCTGAGGCACTGTGAGCACACGCCAGTGTTATTTGTTTCCAGCATCCCTCCCTCCCCTACAGCATGACTGAATAAGTGGGCCTAAAAAAAATGTCCACCATCGCCCCCTTTGTGTCAGGGTGGAAATCAGACAATGAAGAGACCAGCAAACAGAAGAAGCTAAAACAGAGGGAACCACCTTGGAAGTGACAGGTGCAATAGATTAAAACCCTGTCGTTAGTACCGAATACATAGGAGGGGGCCTATAGATCTTGAGAAATATAAGCCAGACCAAGGAACTATCCAAAAATGAACTGACCCCACAATACCCACAACAACACCAGAGAAAATCCTAGATATATTTTTACTATTTTTACGATCATTTTTTTTTTAATTTTTAAGTCCTCTATTACTCCTTTAATTTTCACTGTTATAACCTACTATTACTTTG
>NW_011495067.1:27369-27824 GCF_000754665.1 Bison bison bison | reverse complement strand
TCCATTACAAGATCTATCTTGATTCAAAATAGTATTAAGATGATCTTCAGGGGCGGTCCTAAGATAGCAGAGGAATGGGACGGGAAGACCACTTTCTTCCCCACAAATTCATCAAAAGAACATTTAAACCCTGAGTAAATTCCACAAAACAACTTCTGAATGCTGTCAGAAGACATCAGGCATCCAGAAAAGCAGCCCATTCTCTTTGAAAGGAGGTAGGAAAAAATATAAAAGACAAAAAAAGAGACAAAAGAGGTAGGGACAGAGCTCTGTCCCAGGAAGGGAGTCTTAAAAAGAGAGAAGTTTTCAAACACTAGGAAACACTCACTGCCAAGTCTGTGGTGAGCCTTGGAAACATAGAGGGCAACATAACAGGGAGGAAAACTAAATAAATAATTAAAACCCACAGATTACGAGCCCAACGGTAAGTCCCCCAGCGGAGAAGCAGCGCAGAC
>NW_011495067.1:23486-26981 GCF_000754665.1 Bison bison bison | reverse complement strand
TGTGTGTGTGTGTGTGTGTATATATATATATATATATACAAATATATAATATATATATTATACTTTTTTTGACTCTGCTTTTTTTTCCTCTCTTTTTTTCTTCTTTACTTTAATATTGTATTTTTGAAATTCCAAACTCTACTCTAGATGTTTAATCTTTGCTTTTGGGTATTTGTTATCAATTTTGTACCTTTAAGAACCCAATCTTCAGTACCCATTTTTACTTGGGAACAAGATTATTGGCTTGACTACTCTCTCCCCCCTTTGGACTCTCCTTTTTCTTCACCAGGTCACCTGTGTCTCCTCCCTATCCCCCCTCTTCTCTACCCAACTCTGTGAATTTCTGTGTGTTCCAGATGGTGGAGAACACTTAGGGAACTGATTACTGGCTGCATCTGTCTCTCTCCTTTTGATTCCCCACTTTTATCCTCCTGGCCACCTCTGTCTCCTTCCTCCCTGTTCTCTTCTCTGTATAACTCCGTGAACATCTCTGAGCAGTCCAGCTATAGAGTGCACATAAGGAAGTGATTACTGGCTAGCTTGCTGTCTCCTCTATTGATTCCACCTCATCTCATTTGGGTCACCTCTAACACCCTCCTCCCTCTTCTCTTCTCCATGTAAATCTGTGAACCTCTCTGGGTGTCTCTCACTGTGGAGAAACTTTTCATCTTTAACCTAGATGTTTTATCAACGGTACTGTATAGAAGGAGAAGTCTTGAGACTACTGTAAACATAAGACTGAAAACCAGAAGCAGGAGGCTTAAGTCCAAACCCTGAGAACACCAGAGAACTCCTGACTCCAGGGAACATTAATTGACAGGAGCTCATCAAAATGTCTCCATACCTACACTGAAACCAAGCACCACCCAAGGGTCAACAAGTTCCAGAGCAAGACATACCATGCAAATTCTCAAGCAACACAGGAACACAGCCCTGAGCTCCAATATAGAGGCTGTCCAAAGTTACTCCAAAACCACTGACATCTCATAACTCATTACTGGACACTTCATTGCACTCCAGAGAGAAGAAATCCAGCTCCACTCACCAGAACACTGACACAAGCTTCCCTAAGCAAGAAACCTTGACAAACCACCTGTACAACCCCACCCACAGTGAGGAAAATCCACAATAAAGAGAACTCCACAAACTGCCAGAATACAGAAAGAACACCGCAAACACAGCAATTTAAACAAGATGAAGAGACAGAGGAATACCCAGCAGGTAAAGGAACAGGATAAATGCCCACCAAACCAAACAAAAAAGGAAGAGATAGGGAATCTACCTGATAAAGAATTCCAAATAACGATAGTGAAAATGATCCAAAATCTTGAAATCAAAATGGAATCACAGATAAATAGCCTGGAGACAGGATTGAGAAGATGCAAGAAAGGTTTAACAAGGACCTAGAAGAAATAAAAAAGAGTCAATATATAATGAATAATGCAATAAATGAGCTAAAAAACACTCTTGAGGCAACAAATAGTAGAATAACAGAGGCAGAAGATAGGATTAGTGAATTAGAAGATAGAATGATAGAAATAAATGAATCAGAGAGGAAAAAAGAAAAACGAACTAAAGGAAATGAGGGCAATCTCAGAGATGTCCAGGACAGTGTTAAACACCCCAACATTCGAATCATCGGAGTCCCAGAAGAAGAAGACAAAAAGAAAGACCATGAGAAAATACTTGAGGAGATAATAGTGGAAAACTTCCCTAAAATGGGGAAGGAAATAATCACCCAAGTCCAAGAAACCCAGAGAGTCCCAAACAGGATAAACCCAAGGAGAAACACCCCAAGACACATATTAATCAAATTAACAAAGATCAAACACAAAGAACAAATATTAAAAGCAGCAAGGGAAAACCAGCAAATAACACACAAGGGAATTCCCATAAGGATAACAGCTGATCTTTCAATAGAAACTCTTCAAGCCAGGAGGGAATGGCAAGACATATTGAAAGTGATGAAAGAAAATATCCTACAGCCCAGATTATTGTACCCAGCAAGGATCTCATTCAAATATGAAGGAGAAATCAAAAGCTTTACAGACAAGCAAAAGCTGAGAGAATTCGGAACCACCAAACCAGCTCTCCAACAAATACTAAAGGATATTCTCTAGACAGGAAACACAAAAACGGTGTATAAACTCGAACCCAAAACAATAAAGGAAATGGCAACGGGATCATACTTATCAATAATTACCTTAAACATAAATGGGTTGAATGCCCCAACCAAAAGACAAAGACTAGCTGAATGGATACAAAAACAAGACCCCTACATATGTTGTCTACAAGAGACCCACCTCAAAATGGAGGACACATACAGACTGAAAGTGAAGGGCTGGAAAAAGATTTTCCATGCAAATAGAGACCAAAAGAAAGCAGGAGTAGCAATACTCATATCAGATAAAATAGACTTTAAAACAAAGGCTGTGAAAAGAGACAAAGACGGTCACTACATAATGATCAAAGGATCAATCCAAGAAGAAGATATAACAATTATAAATATATATGCAGCCAACATAGGAGCACTGCAATATGTAAGACAAATGCTAACATGTATGAAAGGAGAAATTAACAAGAACACAATAATAGTGGGAGACTTTAATACCCCACTCACACCTATGGATAGATCAACTAAACAGAAAAGTAACAAGGAAACACAAACTGTAAATGATACAATAGACCAGTTAGACCTAATTGATATCTATAGGACATTTCATCCCAAAGCAATGAATTTCACCTTTTTCTCAAGAACACACGGAACCTTCTCCAGGATAGATCACATCCTGGGCCATAAATCTAGCCTTGGTAAATTCAAAAAAATAGAAATCATTCCAAGCATCTTTTCTGACCACAATGCAGTAAGATTAGATCTCAATTCCAGGAGAAAAACTATTACAAATTCCAACATATGGAGGCTGAACAACACACTGCTGAATAACCAACAAATCACAGAAGAATTCAAAAAAGAAATCAAAATTTGCATAGAAACGAATGAAAATGAAAACACAACAACCCAAAACCTGTGGGACACTGTAAAAGCAGTCTTAAGGGGAAAGTTCATATCAATACAGGCATACCTCAAGAAACAAGAAAAAAGTCAAATAAATAACCTAACTCTACACCTAAAGCAACTAGGAAAGGAAGAAATGAAGAACCCTAGGGTTAGTAGAAGGAAAGAAATCTTAAAAATTATGGCAGAAATAAAGGCAAAAGAAACAAAAGAGACCATAGCAAAAATCAACAAAGCCGAAAGCTGGTTCCTTGAAGGATAAATAAAATTGACAAACCATTAGCCAGACTCATCAAGAAACAAGGGAGAAAAATCAAATCAATAAAATTAGAAATGAAAATGGAGAGATCACAACAGACAACACAGAAATACAAAGGATCATAAGAGACTACTATCAGCAATTATATGCCAATAAAATGGACAACGTGGAAGAAATGGACAAATTCTTAGAAAAGTACAACTTTCCAAAACTGGACCAG
>NW_011495067.1:23116-23386 GCF_000754665.1 Bison bison bison | reverse complement strand
ATAGCGAAAGCAATCTTGAGAAAGAAGAATGGAACTGGAGGAATCAACCTACCTGACTTCAGGCTCTACTACAAAGCCACAGTCATCAAGACAGTATGGTAATGGCACAAAGACAGAAATATTGATCAATGGAACAAAATAGAAAGCCCAGAGATAAATCCACGCACATATGGACACCTTATCTTTGACAAAGGAGGCAAGAATATACAATGGATTAAAGACAATCTCTTTAACAAGTGGTGCTGGGAAAACTGGTCAACCACTTGCAAA
>NW_011495067.1:21455-22880 GCF_000754665.1 Bison bison bison | reverse complement strand
TATATGCCAATAAAATGGACAATGTGGAAGAAATGGACAAATTCTTAGAAAAGTACAACTTTCCAAAACTGGACCAGGAAGAAATAGAAAATCTTAACGGATCCAATCACAAGCACAGAAATTGAAACTGTAATCAGAAATCTTCCAGCAAACAAAAGCCCAGGTCCAGATGGCTTCACAGCTGAATTCTACCAAAAATTTAGAGAAGAGCTAACACCTATCCTGCTCAAACTCTTCCAGAAAATTGCAGAGGAAGGTAAACTTCCAAACTCATTCTATGAGGCCACCATCACCCTAATACCAAAACCTGACAAAGATGCCACAAAAAAGAAAACTACAGGCCAATATCACTGATGAACATAGATAAAAAAATCCTTAACAAAATTCTAGCCATCAGAATCCAACAACACATTAAAAAGATCATACACCATGATCAAGTGGGCTTTATCCCAGGGATGCAAGGATTCTTCAATATCTGCAAATCAATTCAATGTAATATACCACATTAACAAATTGAAAAATAAAAACCATATGATTATCTCAATAGATGCAGAGAAAGCCTTTGACAAAATTCAACATCCATTTATGATAAGAACCCTTCAGAAAGCAGGAATAGAAGGAACATACCTCAACATAATAAAAGCTATATATGGTAAACCCACAGCACACATTATCCTCAATCTTGAAAAATTGAAAGCATTTCCTCTAAAGTCAGGAACAAGACAAGGGTGCCCACTTTCACCATTACTATTCAACATAGTTTTGGAAGTTTTGGCCACAGCAATCAGAGCAGAAAAAGAAATAAAAGGAATCCAAATTGGAAAAGAAGTAAAACTCTCACTGTTTGCAGATGACATGATCCTCTACATAGAAAAACCTAAAGACTCCACCAGAAAATTACTAGAACTAATCAATGAATATAGTAAAGTTGCAGGATATAAAACCAACACACAGAAATCCCTTGCCATTCCAGTACACTAATAATGAGAAAACAGAAAGAGAAATTAAGGAAACAATTCCATTCACCATTGCAATGAAAAGAATAAAATACTTAGGAATATATCTACCTAAAGAAACTAAAGACCTATATATAGAAAACTATAAAACACTGGTGAAAGAAATCAAAGAGGACACTAATAGATGGAGAAATATACCATGTTCATGGATTGGAAGAATCAATATAGTGAAAATGCGTATACTACCCAAAGCAATCTATAGATTCAATGCAATCCCTATCAAGCTACCAACGGTATTCTTCACAGAGCTAGAACAAATAATTTTACAATTTGTATGGAAATGCAAAAAACCTCGAATAGCGAAAGCAATCTTGAGAAAGAAGAATGGAACTGGAGGAATCAACCTACCTGACTTCAGGCTCTACTACAAAGCCACAGTCATCAAGACAGTATGGTAATGGCACAAAGA
>NW_011495067.1:17897-21355 GCF_000754665.1 Bison bison bison | reverse complement strand
CTCCTACAGCTCAATTCCAAAAAAATAAATGACCCAATCAAAAAATGGGCCAAATAACTAAATAGACATTTCTCCAAAGAAGACATACAGATGGCTAACAAAACATTAAAAGATGCTCAACATCACTCATTATCAGAGAAATTCAAATCAAAACCACTATGAGGTACCATTTCACACCAGTCAGAATGGCTGTGATCCAAAAGTCTACAAGCAATAAATGCTGGAGAGGGTGTGGAGAAAAGGGAACTCTCTTACACTGTCAGTGGGAATGCAAACTAGTACAGCCACTATGGAGAACAGTGTGGAGATTCCTTAAAAAACTGGAAATAGAACTGCCCTATGATCCAGCAATCCCACTGTTGGGCATACACACTGAGGAAACCAGAAAGGAAAGAGACACGTGTACCCCAATGTTCATTGCAGCACTGTTTATAATAGCCAGGACATGGAAGCAACCTAGATGTCCATCAGCAGATGAACGGATAAGAAAGCTGTGGTACATGTACACAATGGAGTATTACTCAGCCATTAAAAATAAATCATTTGAAAGAGTTCTAATGAGGTAGATGAAACTGGAGCCTACTATACAGAGTGAAGTAAGCCAGAAAGAAAAACAGCAATACAGTATACTAACACATATATATGGAATTTAGAAAGATGGTAACAATAACCCGTATAAGAGACAGCAAAAGAGACACTTATGTATAGAACAGTCTTTTGGACTATGTGGGAGAGGGAGAGGGTGGGATGACTTGGGAAAATGGCATTGAAACATATGTAATATCATATATGAAATGAGTCACCAGTCCAGGTTCGATGCACAATACTGGATGCTTGGGGCTGGTGCACTGGGAAGACCCTGAGGGATGGTATGGGGAGGGAGGAGGGAAGAGGGTTTAGGATGGGGAACACATGTATACCTGTGGCACATTCATTTTGATATATAGCAAAACCAATACAATATTGTAAAGTTAAAAAATAAAATTAAAAAGAAAAGGAAAAAACCTTGATGCTGGGAGGGATTGGGGGCAGGAGGAGAAGGGGATGATAGAGGACAAGATGGCTGGATGGCATCACTGACTCGATGGACATGAGTTTGGGTGCACTCTGGGAGTTGGTGATGGACAAGGAGGGCTGGCGTGCTGCGATTCATGGGGTCACAAATAGTCAGACACGACTGAGAGCCTGAACTGAACTGAACTGAACTTTCTCTTTAACTAAAACAATGAAACTTTTGATGTCTTATCCCAAATATATTCCTCCTATCAATATTTATGGGGTAGGCCGTTTTACTTGATGGGATTAAGAAATGAAGTAATTTGTTCAAAGGAGTGCAGATTGAATGCAGGGAGCACTTGAACTCAAGCCCAAGTGGGTTTGACTCTAAAGACCTTGTTTTATTAAATATTCAACATTCCCAGAAAACTAATATACTTACTGAATTACATAAATTCAACAAATACTTTAGCTCAAGTGTGATCTGTGCATCACTTGGGACATACTTAGCCTACAAGGTTATGTGTTGCTCACCTGCAATCCAAGCTAAACTGGGTGTCCTGCATTTTCCCTGCAGCCCTCCTCAGGTTACAGCATGCTCCAGGCTGTGCTGTGGTGATAGCGCCTCCAGATCTTAGCATCTTCAAAGAGCCAAAGTTAATTCTTGCTCAAATGACGCCAACCCGGTAGGGCCCGGGAGCTCTGATCAGAACCGCGACCCCCGAGGAACAGCCACCACCGTGGGTGCTGCTGGCCCTATGTCCGAGCAAAGCACTCTCAGGACTCTCGTGCTGGTGATTAAGGGCCCCAGCCCTGAAGGGAAACATCAGTTCTGCTCAGAATTCCTTAACCAAGCAGGTCCAGTTGTTTAGGCACTCGGTTGTGGTCCACTCTTTGCGACCCCATGGACTGTCGCCCACCAGGTTCCTCTGTCCATGGGATTCTCCAGGCAAGGATACTGGAGCGGGTTTCCATTCTCTTCTCCAGGGGATCTTCCCGACCCAGGGATCAAAACTGCATCTCCTGCATTGGCAGGTGGGCTGTTTGTCACTAGGGCCACCTGGGAAGGCCCTTATCTGGTATCCTTTGGTGCTTTGCACTCAAGAATACATTGATGAATTACCTGTATTAAGAAATACTCTAGCCCATAAAGCCTCACCTGATTGTGGTCTATGTAAAAGCTTGCTTAGGATGGATCAATTCTCTCTGTAAATGGTAGCAAAAAAAAGAAAATGTTGAGAGTGAAAAAAGATCATTTTAATTTCCAAAATTCCTTCTCATTTTTCAATTGTAAAAGGTGTATGTGTGTTGGGTTGTTGTTGTTCAGTCAATCAGGAATGTCCAACTCTTTGCGACCCATGGATTGAGGGTGTTTATTCTGAAAGGAGAAATGGACAGATGCAGAGACATGAAATAAAGGTGAAAAAAAAGAAATGAATAATTTTCTAACAGAATTCACTGTTTAATGATTTTTTTCCAAAAAATGCTCCAAACCTCAGAGCCATAAGCAGAAGTGAGAATCAATGTGGAAACCCTAACATCCTGCAAACCACTTCCTTTACGACAGGCAAACACTTGGACCATGTGTCCATAGAAGAAACATCCTCAAATTAGGCCCAGGCCCAGATGAACATCTCTGGTAGGAATACAAACACTTTCTTTCCAGCTGAAGTTTTCAAACTCTCTCGAAGATTGCCTGCCCTGATTCAGGTGTGCCACCAGACATTGGTTCTACTTGGAATTCCAAAACTCCTTTCCCATCATGAAGCTACTGTACCTTCTCTTCCTCTTACTTGTGTGTCTCATCCAGACAACATCGGGTAAGTGGCAGATGCAACTGGTCGGGTGATATGGAGGATGACCTTGGAGCCTAGAGTAGGGAAGGTCAAGTTGATTCACCTGAAGACAGCCTTCAGAACGGAAGAAAAAAATAGCATAATGAAGCAATTGACAAACAACTAATCTGAAAAATATACAAGCAAAGCCTGCTGCTCAATTCCAGAAAAATAAACGACCCAATAAAAAAATGGGCCAAAGAACTAAATAGACATTTCTCCAAAGAAGACATACAGATGGCTAACAAAAACATTAAAAGATGCTCAACATCACTCATTATCAGAGAAATGCAAATCAAAACCACTATGAGGTACCATTTCACGCCAGTCAGAATGGCTGTGATCCAAAAGTCTACAAGCAATAAATGCTGGAGAGGGTGTGGAGAAAAGGGAACTCTCTTACACTGTTGGTGGGAATGCAAACTAGTACAGCCACTATGGAGAACAGTGTGGAGATTCCTTAAAAAACTGGAAATAGAACTGCCCTATGATCCAGCAATCCCACTGTTGGACATACACACTGAGGAAACCAGAAGGGAAAGAGACACGTGTACCCCAATGTTCATTGCAGCACTGTTTATAATAGCCAGGACATGGAAGCAACCTAGATGTCCATCAGCAGATGAA
>NW_011495067.1:17027-17797 GCF_000754665.1 Bison bison bison | reverse complement strand
GAGTTAACTAAGACTCTCGTCCATCGAGTCAGTGATGCCATCCAGCCATCCCATCCTCTGTCGTCCCCTTCTCCTCCTGCCCCCAATCCCTCCCAGCATCAGAGTCTTTTCCAACTCTTTGCATGAGGTGGCCAAAGTACTGGAGTTTCAGCTTTAGCATCATTCTTTTGAAAGAAATCCCAGGGCTGCTCTCCTGCAGAATGGACTGGTTGGATCCTCTTGCAGTCCAAGGGACTCTTAAGAGTCTTCTCCAACACCACAGTTCAAAAGCATGAATTCTTTGGTGCTCAACTTTCTTCACAGTCTAACTCTCACGTCCAAACACGACCACAGGAAAAACCATAGCCTTGACTAGACGGACGTTTGTTGGCAAAGAAATGTCTCTGCTTTTGAATATGCTATCTAGGTTGGTCATAACTTTCCTTCCAAGGAGTAAGTGTCTTTTAATTTCATGGCTGCAGTCACCATCTGCAGTGATTTGGAAGCCCCCCCAAAATAAAGTATGGCACTGTTTCCACTATTTCCCCATCTATTTGACATGAAGTGATGGGACCAGATGCCATGATCTTCGTTTTCTGAAAGTTGAGTTTTAAGCCAACTTTTTCACTGTCCTATCTCACTTTTCTCAAGAGGCTTTTTAGTTCCTCTTCACTTTCTGCCATAAGGCTGGTGTCATCTGCATATCTGAGGTTATTGATATTTCTCCTGGCAATCTTGATTCCAGCTTGTGCTTCTTCCAGCCCAGCATTTCTCATGATGTACTTACTCTG
>NW_011495067.1:12839-16345 GCF_000754665.1 Bison bison bison | reverse complement strand
GGCAAACCACTTCAGTATTCTTGCCTTGAGAACCCCGTGAACAGTATGAAAAGGCAAAATGATAGGATACTGAAAGTGGAACTCCCCCGGTCAGTAGGTGCCCAATATGCTACTGGAGATCCATGGAGAAATAACTCCAGAAAGAATGAAGCGATGGAGCCAAAGCAAAACAATACCCAGTTGTGCATGTTACCAGTGATAGAAGCAAGGTCTGATGCTGTAAAGAGCAATATTGCATAGGAACCTTGAATGTCAGGTCCATGAATCAAGGCAAATAGGAAGTGGTCCAACAGGAGATGGCAAGAGTGAACATTGACACTCTAGGAATCAGCGAACTAAAATGGACTGGAATGGGTGAATTTAACCCAGATGACCATTATATCTACTACTGTTGGCAGGAATCCCTTAGAAGAAATGGAGTCACCACCATGGTCAACAAAAGAGTCTGAAATGCAGTACTTGGATGCAATATCAAAAACGACAGCATGATCTCTGTTCGTTTCCAAGACAAACCATTCAATATTATGATAATCCAAGCCTATGCCCCAACTAGTAAGGTTGAGGAAGGTGAAGTTGAATGGTTCTATGAAGACCTACAAGACCTTTTAGAACTAACACCCAAAAAACATGTCCTTTTAACTATAGGGAAAGTTTTGCCAAGAGAACGCACTAGTCATAGCAGACACCCTCTTCCAACAACACAAGAGAAGACTCTACACATGGACATCACCAGATGGTCAACACCGAAATCAGACTGATTCTATTCTTTGCAGCCAAAGATGGAGACACTCTTTAGAGTCAGCAAAAACAAGACTGGGAACTGACTGTGGCTCAGATCATGAACTCCTTCTTGCCAAATTCAGACTTAAAGTAAAGAAAGTGGGGAGAACCACTAGACCATTCAGGTATAACATCAATCAAATCCCTTATGATTATACAGTGGAAGGGAGAAATAGATTTCAGGGATTAGATCTGATAGGCAGAGTGCCTGAGGAACTATGGACGGAGGTTCATGACATTGTACAGGAAACAGGGATCAAGGCCATCCCCATGGAAAAGAAATGCAAAAAAATGACTGTCAGAGGAGGCCTTCCAAATAGCTGTGAAAAGAAGAGAAGCCAAAAGCAAAGGAGAAAAGGAAAGATATAAGCATCTGTATGCAGAGTTCCAAAGAATAGCAAGGAGAGATAAGAAAGCTTTCCTCAGCAATCAATGCAAAGAAAGAGAGGAAAACAACAGAATGGGAAAGACTAGACATCTCTTCAAGAAAATCACCCTACAAAAATCATGAACTGTAAACATTAAAGTATCCATACCCCATCACCTAGACCACATCGGTACCTCTTTTGTCTACTGTCCCATTTCTCTGATGGACACACAGCATCAAATTTAAATCAGCCTGAATCCGAGCCGCATACCACTTACCTGTCAGTAAAGGCTCAGAATGTCGGTGCTGGACACTCTGTGCACCTTTGAAGGTGGTTGAGGGTCAGAGGGGTCATTTCCCTTTCCTGCTGCCTTTGAGTCTGCTCCCACATCACCTGACCTTGACGAGGTTGTATTAATCCAATCAAGGTTAAGTATCACCTTTGATCTAACAACATCTTGCAGACACTTTCTGAAAAGAGAAATACCTTATAAATTAACTCATATATGGAACGCTAAATGCAAAGAAAAAGAGGGAATAAGTACAAAAAATTATTAAGAGACAGCAAACGACACAAGAACAAACACACATTCACAGAACAGAGCAGCAGGTTTCCGAGGGTGGCAGTAAAAGAGACCCACAGGACAGTAAAAGAAAAACCCAGTTCTTGGTGGTGGTCAGTTTTATGGCATGCCAGAGTTGAAATCTATTTTTATAGAAATAAAACATGTACTATTGTAACCCAAAGATACCCTAGAAAAATAAGTACTTAAAAATTACATTATCCATGCCTCAGTGCATCCCTTGTGACTCAGCGGTAAAGAATCTGCCTGCAAAGAGGGAGACCTTGGTTTGATCCCTGATTTGGGATGATACCCTGGAGAAGGGAAAGGGCTCCCACTCCAATATTCTGGCCTGGAGAATTCCACAGACTATAAAGTCCATGGGATCGCAAAGAGTTGGACACAACTGAGCAACTTTCACTCACTTCACTGAGAGACAAGGGGGTGGTGACCCTCAGCCTGAGCAAGGGTAGATAAGTGCCTGATTGGTCAGGGAGTTCTCGAACCACTTGTGCTGCCCTCTGTTGGACCCTCTTGGTCCAGGAACAACAGCCCCTGACACTTGCCTGTAGCCCCCTGCTGAGATACTCAGAAACCTGCTGTCTGGACTCCCAGGGTTCTAGAGGAAGAGCTGGCGCAAGGCACCTGAGAATGAGGGCTGAGCTGATTCTGGGGATTCCTGTGGCTGTAGGCACTCCACAGGCTGACCACATTCTCCAAACAGGGGACTGACAAGGGGGCACTGTTAATGTGCATAAGTGGCCCCGGGGATATGGGAGGCCCTGATTCTGTGTTTTTCATACAGTCCTCCCATGCTCCTCTTTCCCCTCCATTACAAGATCTATCTTGAGTCAAAATAGTATTAAGATGATCCTCAAGGCTTAGAGATAAAAACCACACACAAAATGTTTTCTATGGTAAAACTTTATTAAAATTCAAACTTTTTCACTGGTAAATTTTATAAAATTTGTGGGAGACAGTATATCAATCCTACCAAAATTATCATTCAAAAGCAAGGCGGCAACCTATTCCAACTAGTCTTTCATACTAGGATGACATAATAGGGCTTCCCTAGTGGCTCAGTCTGTAAAGAATTTGCCTGCAGTGCAGGAGACCTGGGTTGAATCCCTGGGTTGGGAAGAGCTCCTGGAAGAGGGCATGACAACCCACTCCAGGATGCTTGCCTGGAGAATCCCCATGGACAGAGGAGCCTGGTGGACTGCAGTCCATGGGGTCCAAAAGAGTTACGCATGACTGAGCCACTAAGCATAGCATTCCATGATAACAAAATCACATGATACATAATAACAAAATCAAAAATTTTCTGATGCACATAAATACAAAAGATCTTAAAAAATATTAGCATATTACATTCAACAGTATTTAATTATATATACATATGAAATGGATCTTGACCTATTGCTGATTTGATTTAGGGCAGAAGGAAGGCCCTGCAGGGGCTGGGTGCAGGGCATGCCTGACCAGGATGTTGAATGTGACCAAATGATCTTTCTACATCTCTTGAGAGGACTGTAAAAAATTTTTTGTTTATACTGAAAACACAGAAAGACAATTTTTAAAACAAAGCTTTGTAGTAACATTTAATGACACTTGATAAGCACAGCCACGGGAATTTTCCCCACTGTGATTTATAGTGCAAGACTCCACAGAGTCCACTAGACATCTCTCAGGACAGGGCGTGGCTGACCTTCTGTAGAGCAGAGTCAGGCCCTTTAGGCAGGTTCCAAATGTTCAGATACAGATACTACCATCCAACACAGACACTACCATCATCA
>NW_011495067.1:12266-12739 GCF_000754665.1 Bison bison bison | reverse complement strand
AGGTCTGACAGAATGTGGTCCACTGGAGAAGGGAATGGCAAGCCACTTCAGTATTCTTGCCTTGAGAACCCCGTGAACAGTATGAAAAGGCAAAATGATAGGATACTGAAAGTGGAACTCCCCCGGTCAGTAGGTGCCCAATATGCTACTGGAGATCCATGGAGAAATAACTCCAGAAAGAATGAAGGGATGGAGCCAAAGCAAAACAATACCCAGTTGTGCATGTTACCAGTGATAGAAGCAAGGTCTGATGCTGTAAAGAGCAATATTGCATAGGAACCTTGAATGTCAGGTCTATGAATCAAGGCAAATAGGAAGTGGTCCAACAGGAGATGGCAAGAGTGAACATTGACATTCTAGGAATCAGCAAACTAAAATGGACTGGAATGGGTGAATTTAACTCAGATGACCATTATATCTACTACTGTTGGCAGGAATCCCTTAGAAGAAATGGAGTCGCCACCATGGTCAAC
>NW_011495067.1:10251-11397 GCF_000754665.1 Bison bison bison | reverse complement strand
AGTTCTAACTGTTGCTTCCTGACCTGCATACAATTTCTCAGAGGCAGTCAGGTGGTCTGGTATTCCCATCTCTTTCAGAATTTCCCACTAGTTTATTGTGATCCACATAGTCAAAGGTTTTGGCATAGTCAATAAAGCAGAAATAGATGCTTTTCTGGAACTCTCTTGCTTTTTTCCATGATCCAGCAGATGTTGGAAATTTGATCTCTGGTTTCTCTGCTTTTTCTAAAACCAGCTTGAACAACTGGAAGTTCATGGTTCATGTATTGCTGAAGCCTGGCTTGGAGAATTTTGAGCATTACTTTACTAGCGTGTGAGATGAGTGCAATTGTGCGTTAGTTTAAGCATTCATTGGCATTGCCTTTCTTTGGGATTGGAATGAAAACTGATCTTTTCCAGTCCTGTGGCCACTGCTGAGTTTTCCAAATTTGCTGGCATATTGAGTGCAGCACTTTCACAGCATCATCTTTCAGGATTTGAAATAGCTCCACTGGAATTCCATGACCTCCACTACCTTTGTTCATACTGATGCTTTCAAAGGTCCACTTGACTTCACTTTCCAGGATGTCTGGCTCTACGTGAGTGATCACACCATCAGTGGCCGAGAGGAGCCACCCCACATCCAAGGAGTGGTGGCTGCACGGGTGCAGGAGGGCTGAGAGGAGCTACTCCACCTTCAAAGTCAGGAGTGGCAGCCATGATGAGATAGCCGTCGTACAAGGTAAGGAGTAGCGGCTGCTATATCTGGAGCAGCCGTGAAGACGTACCCCAAGTCCAAGGTAAGAGAAACCCAAGGAAGATGGTAGGTGTTGCAAAAGGGCATCATAGGCAGCCACACAGAAACCACAATCACAGAAAACTAGCCAATCTGGTCACACGGACCACAGCCTTGCCTAACTCAATGAAGCTAAGCCATGCCTTGTGGGGCTGCCTAAGATGGGAGGGTCATGGTGGAGAGGTCTGACAGAATGTGGTCCACTGGAGAAGGGAATGGCAAGCCACTTCAGTATTCTTGCCTTGAGAACCCCGTGAACAGTATGAAAAGGCAAAATGATAGGATACTGAAAGTGGAACTCCCCGGTCAGTAGGTGCCCAATATGCTACTGGAGATCCATGGAGAAATAACTCCAGAAAGAATGAAGGGAT
>NW_011495067.1:8500-9147 GCF_000754665.1 Bison bison bison | reverse complement strand
CCGGCTGCAGATCTTCCCCCTCTGGTGACAGGCAGCCAGAGCCGGAAGGGGGCAATCGCAGCCCCAGAGAGACATTATCTATAAAACTGTAAGCAGGCTTCTTTGCTAACTAAAACTTCTTGGGGGTCTGGATGGTCAACATCTGCCTGAGAAGGTGCGCCAGTTTTACACCCAGATAACCGAGTGGCGGGGAGGCGATAAGTCGCAGCATTGGCACTCGCCAAACACCTCATCACCTGAGCTGCTCGGACCTGGGAAGAGCACAAAACGCAGGCCCAACTGAGTCTGCGCCTCTGAGGACTACCCGAGTGCCTAAACCCGAGCGGCTTGGACCTGGGAGGTGCATGCAGCCCAGGGCCGGCCTCGGATTGTTCCCGGCAGAACAACTTAGAGTCCGAGCAGTTGTGGACAGGGAGGCTACATGCGCTGTGAGCGGGGGCAGACCCAGGGTGGCTGAGGCACTGCGAGCCCACGCCAGTGTTATTTGTTTGCAGCATCCCTCCCTCCGTCCCCACAGCGCGACTGAACAAGTAAGCCTAAAATTAAAAAAAAAAAAAAAAGTAGTCCTCCACCGTGCCCTTTGTGTCAGGGCGGAAACCAGATACTGAAGAGACTAGCAAACAGAAGAAGATGTAACAGAGGGAAAC
>NW_011495067.1:7321-8400 GCF_000754665.1 Bison bison bison | reverse complement strand
ATATATATATTTTATAATTTTTTGACCTTGGTTTTTTTTTGTTTGTTTTTTTCTTCTTTTCTTTAACATTGTATTTCTGAAATTCCAAACTTTACTCTAGATTTTTAATTTATGCTTTTTGGTATTTGATATCAATTTTGTACCTGCATTTTCTTTATAATTTTTCTGACATTGTTTGTATTTGTTTGTTTGTTTTCTCTCTTTATTTTTCTTCTTCTTCTTTTTTTTTTTTACTATTGTATTTTTGAAATTCCAAACTCTACTCCAGATTTTTAATTTTTGCTTTCTGGTATTAGTTATCAATTTTGTACCTGTACTTTCTTTATAATTTTCGCGACCTTGTTGGTTTCTGTTTGTTCGTTTTTTCTCTCTTTCTTTTCCTTCTTCTTTTCTTTAACATCGTATTTTTGAAATCCCAAACTCTACTCTAGATTTTTAATTTTTGCTTTTATGTATTTGTTATCAATTTTGTACCTTTAAGGACCCAATCTTCAGGACCCATTTTTCACTAGGGAGCGAGATTACTGGCTTGACTGCTCTCTCTCCCTTTGGACTCTCCTTTTTCTCCACCAGGTCGCCTGTGTCTCCTCCCTAACCCCTCTCTACTCTACCCAACTCTGTGAATTTCAGTGTGTTCCAGACAGTGGAGAACACTTAGGGAACTGATTACTGGCTGGATCTGTCTCCCTCCTTTTCATTCCCCCCTTTTATCCTTCTGGCCACCTCTGTCACCTTCCTCCTTCTTCTCTTCTCTGTATAACCCCGTGAACATCTCTGAGTGGTCCAATTGTGGAGTGCACATAAGGAAGTGACTACTGGCTAGCCCACTCTCTCCACTATTGATTCAACTCATCTTATTTGGGTCACCTCTAACTCCCTCCTCCCTCTTCTCTTCTCCATGTAACCCTGTGAACCTCTCTGAGTGACCCTCACTCTAGAGAAACTTTTCGTCTTTAATGTAGATGTTTTATCAATGGCGCTGTATAGAAGGAGAAGTTTTGAAACTACTGTAAAAATAAGACCGATAACCGGAAGCAGGAGACTTAAGTCCAAACCCTGACTCCAGGGAACTTCTGACT
>NW_011495067.1:3454-5268 GCF_000754665.1 Bison bison bison | reverse complement strand
CCCACTGTGATTTATAGTGCAAGACTCCACAGAGTCCACTAGACATCTCTCAGGACAGGGCGTGGCTGACCTTCTGTAGAGCAGAGTCAGGCCCTTTAGGCAGGTTCCAAATGTTCAGATACAGATACTACCATCCAACACAGACACTACCATCATCAACTACCGATACTACCATCACTTCCTATCTACACAATGGTTGAAAGTCACTCCTAGAATTTGCCTCAACTACTGATAATAGATTTAGGTTGACAGCTTGACATTTGGTTGGGTAAATTCCGTGGGACAGACTCAGATTCCATGAGGAGACAGTGCAGTGTGTGCAGCTGTGTGTCCCCAGGGTGGTCCGGTCCCACTGCTGTTTCGCCCACCAGGGTGGGGAGTCCTGCTTCACTGGAAACAGCCACTCCCTCTAACACCCAGCCCACCCGTCAAGGTCACAGTCATGACAGGGCACCTCCTGAGACTGGAGGACAAGGTTCAGTTGCCACTGGTGTCTTCGTCCCAGTCACTCTCTTCGGAGGAAGAAGACACCTGGAGGTCATCGTAGAGGATGCTCCAGGGCCCGGGGACAGCGTGTCCATCAGGCTCCTGGTTGACAGACGGGCTCTGAGCAGGAAGGGCTGGCTGCTCCACAGGCCGCGGGGACGGGGGAGCTGTGTACCGGCAGCTCCAGCAGCCTTCACCGTCTCTCAGGAAGAGCATCCTGAGAGGCTGGGCTGGGACACGGATGATGGGCAGGGGTTGGGCTGCAGAGACGGCACCCACGATCCTGGAGGGAGATCTGTCCGCTAGAGGCTGAAGGTCAAACCGTTGCCCCTGGGCAGGTGTCTCCCTGGATACACGGGTGGCCACTCTTGGTCCACGTGCAGCTGTGTAGGGTGGAGGAGGGACATTCAGGAAGGCCCCCAGATCTGCTGTCAGAGTGCTCTGCTGGGGGATCTGGACGGGGCTGAGTCTAGGTTTCTTTGGGGGGTTCACACATGTCAGGCTGGGGGTCTGCGCACATCTCTTGCCTGGAGCCTCGATGCAGCCCTTGAAGGCTGGGGCCAAATTCCTGCCGATGAGAGGCACTGTGGGGAGGCTGGATTTCACATCATGTCTCCTCGTTGGTGACCCTCTTGGGTGATCTGGATCCTGGAAGGATTTCCTCTTGGATGTGTGGATAAGAACAGGCATGTTTGGGGGGGAGGAGCCAAGATGGCGGAGGAGTAGGACGGGGAGAACACTTTCTCCCCCACAAATTCATCAAAAGAGCATTTAAACGTCGAGTAAATTCCACAAAACAACTTCTGAATGCCGGCAGAGGACATCAGGCACCCAGAAAAGCAACCCAACTCTTCGAAAGGAGGTAGGAAAAAATATTACAGACAAAAAAAAGAGACAAAAGAGGGAGGGACGGAGTTCCGTCTGGGGAAGGGAATCTTAAAAAGAGAGAAGTTTCCAAACACCAGGAAACCTTCTCACTGCCAAATCTGTGCTGAGCTTTGGAAGCACAGAGGGCAACATAACGGGGAGAAAAAATAAATAAACAATTAAAACTCGCAGATTGCGAGCCATACGGTAACTCCCCCAGCGGAGAGGCAGCGCAGACGCCTGCATCCGCCATTAGCAAGCGGGGGCTGGGCAGGGAGGCGCGGCGCGGGCTGCATCGCTGAGAGTAAGAATCTGGCCTGAATACCCTGAGCGCTATCTGAGCGAAATAATTTGGGCTAGCAAACCAGACTGTGGCATATCTACCACGCGAAAAGCCAGCCCTAACCTAAGACCGCCAGGCCCGCGCACGGAACAAAGGACTGAACAGAGACAGCCGGCTG
>NW_011495067.1:2396-3074 GCF_000754665.1 Bison bison bison | reverse complement strand
ATCAAAGGAAACTATTAGCAAGGTGAAAAGACAGCCTTCAGAATGGGAGAAAATAATAGCAAATGAAGCAACCGACAAACAACTAATCTCAAAAATATACAAGCAACTCCTACAGCTCAACTCCAGAAAAATAAACGACCCAATCAAAAAATGGGCCAAAGAACTAAAAAGACATTTCTCCAAAGAAGACATACAGATGGCTAACAAACACATGAAAAGATGCTCAACATCACTCATTATCAGAGAAATGCAAATCAAAAGCACTATGAGGTACTATTTCACACCAGTCAGAATGGCTGCGATCCAAAAGTCTACAAATAATAAATGCTGGACAGGGTATGGAGAAAAGGGGACCCTCTTACACTGTTGGTGGGAATGCAAACTAGTACAGCCACTATGGAGAACAGTGTGGAGATTCCTTAAAAAACTGGAAATAGAACTGCCTTATGATCCAGCAATCCCAGTGCTGGGCATACACACTGAAGAAACCAGAAGGGAAAGAGACACGTGTACCCCAATGTTCATCGCAGCACTGTTTATAATAGCCAAGACATGGAAGTAACCTAGATGTCCATCAGCAGATGAATGGATAAGAAAGCTGTGGTACATATACACAATGGAGTATTACTCAGCCATTAAATAGAATACATTTGAATCAGTTCTAATGAGGTGGATGAA
>NW_011495067.1:0-612 GCF_000754665.1 Bison bison bison | reverse complement strand
GGAGGCAACAAATAGTAGAATAACAGAGGCAGAAGATAGGATTAGTGAATTAGAAGATAGAATGGTAGAAATAAATGAATCAGAGAGGATAAAAGAAAAATGAATTAAAAGAAATGAGGACAATCTCAGAGATGTCCAGGACAATATTAAATGCTACAACATTCGAATCATAGGGGTTCCAGAAGAAGAAGACAAAAAGAAAGACCATGAGAAAATACTTGAGGAGATAATAGTTGAAAACTTCCCTAAAATGGGGAAGGAAATAATCACCCAAGTCCAAGAAACACAGAGAGTCCCAAACAGGATAAACCCAAGGCGAAACACCCCAAGACACATATTAATCAAATTAACAAAGATCAAACACAAAGAACAAATATTAAAAGCAGCAAGGGAAAAACAACAAATAACACACAAGGGAATTCCCATAAGGATAACAGCTGATCTTTCAATAGAAACTCTTCAAGCCAGGAGGGAATGGCAAGACATACTTAAAATGATGAAAGAAAAGAACCTACAGCCCAGATTATTGTACCCAGCAAGGATCTCATTCAAGTATGAAGGAGAAATCAAAAGCTTTTCAGACAAGCAAAAGCTGAGAGAATTCGGCACCAC
>NW_011495066.1:3170431-3171288 GCF_000754665.1 Bison bison bison | reverse complement strand
GGATGGGGAGGGAGGTGGGAGGGGGTTCAGGATGGGGGACACATGTACACCCATGGCTGATTCATGTGAATGTATGGCGAAAACCACTACAATATTGTAAAGTAATTAGCCTCCAATTAAAATAAATTAATTTTTTAAAAATTAAAGAATTCTGTTTTGAAAATACTGAGATTTTTTTACACATCTGTAACCACATCTGTAAAGATATTTCCCTAGGTTTGCAACCTCTTTGTTGTAACGTGAAAAAGAAAGTACAGCTACAATAATTCACCAACATGCCCTGAGCTGGCAATACAAATGCTGTTAGACACAACACTGAATGGAATTACTGTACAACTCTAGAAGAGTTTGTTCACAACCCTTGGCCCTCGGTTACCTTGCTTACAGCAGCATATTTTATGCTATTACAGTTTTCATAAATTATATATGAAATGCTTTCAGTCAGCAAGAATCTTCACCTACCAACTACATTCATCTATTTCTCCATAATTTCATTGTCTTTAGGAACCTATTTATTTGCCTCTTCTGACAGTTTTCCATTTGGAAGCTGTTTGGGTAAAGTCTTCATTTCTTGAATACCGTTTTCGGGTCGTGTGAATCAAACTCGACTCAAAAAGGGTTTTAAGTGTCAGATACACAAGGAGAAAATGCTGTGCTCCAACACACAATTTTTTCCATATCATAAAAATCAATCACAACCTTAAAGGATAACCAGTCACTAATAAAAATCGGCAGGACTCTGTTTTGAAAGAAGAAGGAGAATGACTATTACAGCATTTACACCCTTTCGTAGACTCCACTTAAATGTTTGTGGCTTTCTGAACATTCCATACATATTTCGGGCAAGGGATTATGGG
>NW_011495066.1:3166922-3167483 GCF_000754665.1 Bison bison bison | reverse complement strand
GGGGCCAGAATGGGCGCCGCCGCGTCCGTCCGCCCCCGGGCCACCGCGGAGAGGAAGGAGGGCCGGGAGATTGGCGGCCCCACCCGGGCTGCAGACGCGGCCTGCCGGGGGCTGACTCCTGGGACCCAAACAATTCCCGGGGGAGAGGGCGGTCACCTCGCTGCACCCATTCCCAGGCCTTGGATGTCTGGGGTCCTCCTATCTGCCCACTTGATGGGGGAGGGGAGCTGTGCCTTAGGTCTCCCAAATACCGAGGGTGGCCCCCGCGAAGGCGGGTAGGTCCCCTGAAGGGAGGTTGAAGGAGCTCCCTAGCTGGAGGAGGAACCTGAGGCCGGTCCTCTGGGCTGGGGCCTGGGGGACACCTGAAAGTGGGGAGCTGGTTAGGTTGCCACTTCTCGTCCCTGCTAGGAGAGCCCCAGCAGGGTTGATGTGAAGTCCCCACTCCGGGTCAGACCCGCTGACCTGCCCTGAGCTCTTCCGTCTTCCAGTTTGGGAGATCCGATGGTTTGAGTGGAGACCCAAGTAGGCCTCTGCTTGAGAGGAAGCCAGGTCAGCTCCTAA
>NW_011495066.1:3166291-3166804 GCF_000754665.1 Bison bison bison | reverse complement strand
AAACATGAAACCTCTATGGCTATTGGTATTTTATGTTACATGCACAACTCGTAGCTGGAGAAATTGAAGTCCAAAGACAGGGCTGGCTCTCTTCTTGCTCCAAATTCCCCAGTTATTTAGTGCCCCAGATCTCTGGCCACAAGACAATGCCAGGAAACAGGAAAGTATCAGAGAGATTTTAAAACACTGTTACAGTGATACAAAAAGTTCTAATAAAAACCCTAACAGCGATCCAAATCTAGCTACATAGGGGAAGCAAGGGAGGAAAATCTCCCCAAATGCTCACAGCAGTTTGCATTCCTTCAGTGGGATGGTTGCTTTTTTAGTTATTTGCCTTCGAAATGGTTTGTAAAAGGGTTCTATTCCTTTTATAAGGGGAAAATTGTTTTAAAAAGGAATGTGCAGACATGGAGACTGTAATTAGGACACGTCCGAAGAAGCCTTTCCGCCTCTTCTCCCACCAGAGCACAGAAGCTTCCTTGCTCCCCTAGAGTCTACCCCCACCCGAATGTC
>NW_011495066.1:3165543-3166191 GCF_000754665.1 Bison bison bison | reverse complement strand
GAATGGGGCTGGAGTGCATTGGAGTGATGCCAACCTCTGCAGAGAGAGAACACCCACACACATCAAAGGACTCACAGAAGGGAAGGCAAGATGAAAAGGTATCAGATAAAGAGTCAGGGGTGGGGGAAAGCTACAGCCCATGAGGAGCTAAGAGGCAAGTGTTGACGGGCCTTTCACTGACGATAAGATCTTCTGGACTCCTTTGGACTGACGGTGGACCCATAAGGTGCAGCGATGCTGCAGAGAGCAGGAAGGAGTCTGTGCGCCCCTACCCCTCAAGTCAAGGACTAAACCCTAAATAGGCGCCCGGGACTGTGACTTTTCTACAAACCGAGCCAGAGTGTGGCTTCAGATTCAGAACTCAGGGGAGGCCTTGGGAGACTGAAAGGAAGATGGTGTGGGTGAGGAAACTGAGGTTCGGGTCTTTAAATTCCCAAGTCCTGAGCCCTCGCCCCTTGGCACATGTAGCTGCTGAGAGACAGTCTGCTGTGCTTATTCTTTGAAACACTTAGCAAATATACACCATTTGATCATCATGACATCATCTACTGCTGCTGCTAAGTTGCTTCAGTTGTGTCAGACTCTGTGCGACCCCATAGATGGCAGCCCACCAGGCTCCCCCATCCCTGGGATTCTCTAGGCAAGAAT
>NW_011495066.1:3162361-3163324 GCF_000754665.1 Bison bison bison | reverse complement strand
AAAAAAGACCAATTTCTCATCCAAACTTAGAACATTTGCTGTCACCCACTTCCTTCCTCTCCAAGTCTCCCCTCCCAAAGCTATATTTTTACTTCTCCTCCTTCCCAACCCTTGGGTAATGTTCGACAGAATGCTAGCGAGCCAAATGGAAATGTATTCCAGGCGAACCATAATTTTCAGAAGACACAGCTGCCATGAGCCGGCATACTACACATGCTTCCTCCTGGCTGGGTTCTCTCCTGTTTAGGATTATGACTCTGGTCCCCTGTGGATTTGGAAAAACAGATTCTTCAACTGCAGACCTCTGCTTTATGAGCCAAGCAGACCAGCTTGGAAGTCTCAGGCTTACAGAAACAAGAGGGCAGATTTATCCGACACAGAAATGAGCACTTTCTGGGTTATTAACAATTTTTTTTTTCATTTGATGACACCAGCATTATAAATCAGTCTCTTTTGTAGCGTGAATGGAACAGTTTTGGAACACAGGCAACGTCATTAGATCCTGGAACAACAAGCCCGAGATGTTTGTTACATACCAGTGCTTCTCGACCGGGGCGACTGTGGCCCCTGGGCGACATTTAGCAACATCTGGAGACATTTTTGGTTGTCATAACTGGATGGAAGGATGCTCCAGGCACCCAGTGAGTAGAAAGAAGCCTGGGATACTGCTCAACATCCCACAGGGCCCAGGACAGCCCCACAGCAGAAACTCATAAGACCCAAATGTTGCTAGTGCTGGTAGAGAAGCCCTGTAATATACATATAATTGATGGTAACAGTTGTTGTACCTAGGCTTCATAGTGGGGAAATCAAGGCCCAGAGAATATAAGTAACTAGGGCAATGTGATCTGGCTATTGCTAAAAAGCATCAACCATCTTATCTGACCTCTGTATTAGTCAGAGTTCTCCAGAGAAACAGAACCAATGGGATACATATATCAAGAGATTCGTTATAAGGAATTT
>NW_011495066.1:3160573-3162261 GCF_000754665.1 Bison bison bison | reverse complement strand
CACACTTTACAATACTGATTCAGAGAGCCATCTGCTTAGTGTTTTCCTTACTCAACTTCATAATCAATAGGGCTTTGTTTAGCATTTAAGAGGTGCCAAGGGCTACTCAGCTGTGCGTGATAAGAGAGCTTATTTAACAATCTGGATTTGTTTGTCATTTAACTTTAGGCCATGTCTCTGTGAAGTCCAGCCTGGCTTACCTGGCACAGAAGTAGAAGTGGGAAAAAGCCAGCCCCGAGCCAGCCACGCCATCAGCAATGTTTGATTTTTGCCTGTTTCCTCTGCCTCTTTTCTGCCTCATGTCCCTACCCAGGACTGACTACACAGTTTGCCGTGTGCATTTTGCAGTGCCAGATGAAAAGGCGGACCCTTTTCAGACTGCTTCCACAAAACACCACAAACAGAGTGCCTTATAAACAAGAGACATTCATTTATTCCAGTTGTGGAGGCTGGGAAGCCCTTGGTCAGGGTGCCAGCATGGTCGGGTGTGTCTTCACAAGGCGGAAAGGTTTAGGGAGCGCTGTGAGGTTGCCTTTATTTTATTTTATTTTATTGAGGTGTAAAACAACAAAAATTTATTCTCACCATTCTGAAAGCCCGAAAACTAAAATCCAGGTGTGGCCAGGTTGGGTTCCTTGTAGAGGCTCTGAGGGAGAATTCTTCCCATGCCTTGTGAGGTCTTTTTTAAAAGAATGTTGATTGAATTCTCGTAGCTCATTGTCATGACCTAAACAGCTCTTTGAAGGCTCCATCTCCTAACACGATCACATTGCAGGTTAGGACTTTGACATATGGGCTTCCCAGATGGCTCAGTGGTAAAGAATCCACCCGCAATGCAGGAGACGCAAGAGATGCACGTTCAGTCCCTGGGTCTGGAAAATCCCCTGGAGGAGGAAACGGCAACCCACTCCAGTATTCTTGCCTGGAGAATCCCATGGACAGAGAAACCTGGCGGGCTACAGTCCATGGGGTTGCAAAGAGTTGGACACGACTTAGTGATTGAGCATGCACGCATGCACTTCAATATATGAACGTGGGGGCACACCAACATAATAGACCACAGCAGACCCCTTGTATAAAAAACGTTAATAATGTCAACATGGTGATGTTGTCAACACTGGATTGAGCTCCGTGTGTCACACAGCATTAAAATAAGCAAAAGCCCTTCGGAACATGGGGTCCTGTCTATATCTTTGACATCTAGTCACTGTGTCCTTTGAACATTCCAAAGGGATAGCAATTTTCAGCTACAACACAGAAGAGCGTTTTGGGGAAAGAAGTGCTGTCCCAGCAGATCCACCCACTTGTTCCTCAGGACTTCTCTGCCAGACCACCTATTCCCCAAGGTCAGCAGGATGCTGCTGGCAGGAGGAACGTCCACTGCCCCTACACCCTGGGTTCCCTGGTGTTGCGGGTTGAATTATGCGCCCTAAAAAATATGTTCAAGTCCTGTCCCTAGAACCTATGAGCATTACCGTATTTGGAAATAGGGTCATTTCAGATGTAATTAGTTAAATTATGATGAGGTCATAATGATGTAGGATGGACCCTTCACCCAGCATGACTGGTGTCCTTAGAAGAAAAGAAAAGACAGACCCATGGGTAGAAGGCCCTGTGATGAAGGAGGCAGAGATTGGAGTGATGTGTCTACAAGTCAACAAATGCTGAAGCAACACCAGGAGCTAGGA
>NW_011495066.1:3160298-3160473 GCF_000754665.1 Bison bison bison | reverse complement strand
GAGAGCCAGTGGTATGAGTTCAGTCCAAGGCCAGCAGGCTAGAGACCCCAGAAGAGCTGATGTGTCACTTCGGGTCCAAAGGCAGGAAAAAATGGATAGAATCCCATGGACAGAGGAGCCTGGAGGGCTACAGCCCATGGGGTCACGAAAGAGTCGGACACGACTGAAGAACTAA
>NW_011495066.1:3159491-3160198 GCF_000754665.1 Bison bison bison | reverse complement strand
AAAGTTCAGATTACCTTGGACCACTATGTGTCCAACCTGGAGATGTGTGAGAGTCTCTTTTTTTCCTGATATTTATCTATTTCGAGTCACTAATAATTATCAAAGATTATAATTTACAATACTGAGAAGTATAGAACAAAATACAATTATTGGAGGACAATTGCTCTACAGATATGGTTTTTGCCATACATCAACATGAATCAGCCATAGGTTTACATATGTCCCCTCCCTCCTTAAACCCCTCCCATCTTGCATCCTATTCCACCCCTCTAGGTTGTCACAGCAGAGAAGGCAATGGCACCCCACTCCAGTACTCTTGCCTGGAAAACGCCATGGATGGAGGAGCCTGATAGGCTGCAGTCCATGGAGTCGCCAAGAGTCGGACACGACTGAGTGACTTCACTTTCACTTTTCACTTTCATGCATTGGAGAAGGAAATGGCAATCCACTCCAGTGTTCTTGCCTGGAGAATCCCAGGGGCGGGGGAGCCTGGTGGGCTGCCGTCTATGGGGTCGCACAGAGTCGGACAAGACTGAAGTGACTTAGCAGCAAGCAGGTTGTCACAGAGCACTGGGTTGAACTCCCTGTGACACATAGCAAGTTCGCACTGGCTATCAATTTTACATATGGTAATCGATGTGTTTCCATGCTCTTCTCACAATTCAAGAAGTGTCTTTTTATGGAAACATTTCAGCTTAGCCTGAAGA
>NW_011495066.1:3158807-3159200 GCF_000754665.1 Bison bison bison | reverse complement strand
AAGGAGTGATGGAATCAGAATTAGAGTGAATACCCCTCCCCCATGAATTGACTAGCTCCTGGCACTGAGTTTCCATTGTTACTAAGATCATAAAAAGACAGATGACCAGACTTGATGTGTTTTCTCAGAAAAACAAACCACCTATGACGTAGTCTTGCCCAAAAGTCAAATCCGTATCGAGGGATCAAAGCCTGTAGATCTGGTTACCTGCTTTCAGGAAATACAGACGTCAGAGAAACAGTTAACAAGTCGGGAATACTATCAGCAAAATCCCAGTTGATGTCCAACAAATGACCTTATTTCTTCCAAAAATAAGCTCTAAGGGGATAGGAGGGGACAGGGGAAGAGAGATGGAAAGGGAGCCTGTAGGAGAAAAAGAAAAAAAAAAAAAAA
>NW_011495066.1:3155804-3158707 GCF_000754665.1 Bison bison bison | reverse complement strand
AGGAAGATCCCCTAGAGTAGGAAATGGCAACCGACTCCAGTATTCTTGTCTGGAAAATTCCAGGGACAGAGGAATCTGGGCAAGAAGCAACAGAAGGAAAAGAACTTGTGTTCTCCACCGTATATCTGCAAACAGTAAGAAATCAAGAGGTATAGCTTGCCAGTTGGATATATTATACTTTCTTGTCAATAAGACAATCTCAAATTCGGTGACCACAGTTGAGACAAAGCCATGTGAGATATCCAAAATTGAATATAATTTGGAAATCCAAAAAGCATGCTGAAATCACCAGAAGACAGCCACCAAAGACCTGACGTGCCTCTGGGGAGGAAAACACAGCAAGCCTATGAGGTAATTTTGCCCTAAAATCCAAACCTGATCTGATCAAAGCTAAAGATTCCATGGATTCCAAAGATCTTATTTGCAGATAAAAAGGATATTTACACATCTTAGGATTCCTCTAGTGCAAAGGTCTTTAGAACTAGAGAGAAAAGTACATAGTTTGAGAACTAAAAACAGGCAAAATTCAATCAAAGATCAAGCTACTAGCCTGTAGAGATGTCCACAGGGTACACGGAAGAAACTTAACCACGTGTACAGCTTAAAATTGAGGGTGAGGGTCTTGAGAGCACCTCCCGTGAAGTGTAGCATCCTGGACATAGTAATCATTTATAGACTTCAAGTGTCCCATTAGGGTTATTGACAAGAATCTAGCCAGCGGCCAGCCCAGATTATGGGAATGTATGCAGGCTCAGTCATGGGATGGTAATTACCATCTGTGGTTGGAATGAATTTCTCAGCTCCAGGAGGACTTGGGAAAAGTACAGAAACTTTTAAAAGAATCAAAGCTATGGAATTAACATTTGGGTTAAAGAAAGAATCTATGTATATTTGGTATTTTATACATTTTTAAAGTTACAAAGAAGTTCTAAGTTTTGGAAACCGTTGTAAAATATATAATTGGGTAATTCATCTAAATGTGATTTTAATTGAAAACTAATCTTATATAATATTGGGATATTTTAAGAGAACTGAAGTTTCACTATATTTATAAGTTTAATGTATTAGATTTTAAAGTTATTTGCATACCTGGAAATATATTTGTTAATTGAGACAAGTGAAGTGACTAAAAAGGAAACTGAATGTAATATATTAACAGTTCTAAGTGTACTTTAAAATTCATGAAGGTGTTTAATTAACTAAGTTCACAACTGGGATCCAGTATTTTCCAAAGACCTCTTAAAATTGGTTGATATTATTTGCTAGACTTAAAGGGAATTTTATTTTATTTTTTAATATAAATTTATTTATTTTAATTGGAGGCTAATTACTTTACAATATTATATTTGTTTTGCCATAAAAAGAGTAATAAATTTCCTAGGTTGAACTTAAAAAGGTTAAGGAAAAGGTACAATGAGATATAATGTCATGCCTGTCAAAATGGCTAGCATGCAAAAAACTCCACAAATAACAAACGCTGGGGAGAATGGAGAGAAAAGCAAACGTTCTCACACTGTTGGTGCAAATGTAAATTTGTGCAGTCACTGTGGAAAACAGTATGGAGGGTTCTCAAAAAACTAAGAAAAGAAAAAAGAAGCAAACTCAACAGATATAGAGAGCAAACTAGTGATTGCCAGTGTGGAGAGGGAAGGGGGAAGGAGCAATATAAGGGTATGTATGGCATTAAGAAGTACAAACTTACTATGTGTAAAATAAGCTACAAGGATATATTCCACAGCACGGAGAATATAACCAATATTTTATAATAATTAAAAGTGGAATATAACCTTTAAAAATTGTGGATCACTGTACTGTACATGTATAGCATATAATGTTGTACAGCAATTATACTTCAATAAAAAATGTTATAAAATGGTTAAAGGAAAAGTTCGCATTTGAACTTGTAACTTAAATAAATTGGCTATCAGGACTTCTCTGGTGGCTCAGACGGTAAAACGTCTACCTACAATGCAGGAGACCTGGGTTCAGTCCCTGGGTCGGGAAGATCTCCTGGAGAAGGAAATGGCAACCCACTCCTGGGTTGCCTGGAAAATCCCATGGGCGGAGGAACCTGTTAGGCTACAATCCATAGGGTTGCAAAAAGTCGGACATGACTGAGGGACTTCACTTTCATCAGATTTGTAAACCAAATTGATGTTTTTGCGCACACACACACACTCCACTTTTGAGGGTATAATAACTTTAATGTCCAAACTACTGTGCGTACATTAAAAAAAAAAATAACAAGTCCATCTTTGCACCCCTGTGTCAATAACATGATCAAATACCAATATTGTTTACCAGATATAGTCTCCTCAAACTCAGAAACACTTCTCATCCCTCCAGAATCTGCACAGAGCTAATAAGGTCTGATATGATTCAAAACGCATTCATCCTAGGGTGCTTGTTTCCATTTTTACATATATTCTGAATCTAATTTTCTGCCTTTCTCATGTTTTCAACCACTGATGAATTTGCAAGAATGTGTGTGATTAGCTGTCATCTGAAAAGATTATTTCACCCCTAACCGACTAATTTATGTTCCTTATAATTTCTGTTCCAGCTTAATATTAAGCTGGGTGTGAATAATCTTGTTTGCAGCCTGTCTGTGCTTTGGAAGTTACTGATCTCTGATTGGTTGGACTCCACTGTGGTCCAGTCATGTCCCACCACCGTGGGAGTCACACTGTGCGGTTCACAGAGCAACACCATCAGTCCTCACTCTGACCTCTGCATGCTATCATTTGGGAAGCACTGATCTAGACCAGAGTGCAGGAAAAGTAATCGCTTTTGGTGACGTTGTGCTTTGTGAGTTGTATACTCAACAGAGTACATATGCTATGCTATGCTAAGTCACTTCAGTCGTGCCCGACTCTGTGTGACCCCATAGACGGCAGCCCACC
>NW_011495066.1:3154352-3155408 GCF_000754665.1 Bison bison bison | reverse complement strand
CAGGCTCCTCCGTCCATGGGATTTCCAGGCAAGATACTGGATGGGGTGCCACTGCCTTCTCCTAACAGAGTACATAGTAGCATTTATTTGTTTTAAATGAAAGTTGACAAGTTCCAGTTCAGGTAATTCTGTCCATTGTCTCTTGTTGATGTTGTTCAGTCACTAAGCTGTGCCCGACTCTTTGGCACCCCATGGACTGCAGTACACCAGGCTCCTCTGTCTTCCACTATCTCCTGGAGTTTGCTCAAATTCATGTCCATTGAGTCTATCTAACCATCACTACAAATAATTAAATTATGTGTTGATTTGTTATTGAGTTCTCAGAAATGGCGCTTGGGTGAGATAAAGTTCTGGGTGGATTAAAAAAGGTCACAAATGCATTTCTGTCCCTCACATCAAGAAGGAAGTCAATTTCCCCCAATTAAAAAAAATTTATTTATTTTGCGAGGCCAGGTCTTAGTTGCAGCACATGGGATCTTCAGTCTTCATTGCAGCATGTGAGATTTTTGGTTGAAGCATGTGGGTTTTAGTTCCCTGACCCAGGATCAAACCCCAGCCCCCTGCATTGGGAGCACAGAGTCCTAACCACTGGACCACCAGGGAAGTCCCCATCTCCCCAAAATTAAAAAAAAATGTAGGTTATTTATCTTGCTTTTTACTATGACATCATCATACACACTCAACATTTCCCCTCTTCTTGAATGACAGCACCCATGGTTTCCTTTGACAAATATAATATGATTGAATTGACGTTCCCCAACTTCCAGGCTTAAGAAAATAAGCACTTCCATGTTCTTGCTCTTGCTCACATGAGAAGTCTGATAACTCTGAGCCTGCCATACTATCAGGAAGCCTATGAGAACCATATGGAAAGGGGCACCGAGGAACCAGACTTTGAGTTAAGGCTTCTTGCACAGTCCACCTGGGACTGCCGCTCAGCCCCATGCAAGACTTGAGGCCCATGCCACACGCAGCCAAAGAAACCCCTTGCTGAGTCCTGCTTGACCCATAGAATCACGAGCAAACAATAAAATATTGTTGTCTAAGCCATTAATC
>NW_011495066.1:3153612-3154027 GCF_000754665.1 Bison bison bison | reverse complement strand
AGGGATAGATCCCAGGTCTCCCACATTGCAGGCAGATTCTTTACCATCTGAGCCACTAGGGAAGCCCAAGAAAACTGGAGTGGGTAGCCTATCCCTTCTGCAGGGGATCTTTCCAACCCAGAAATCGAACCAGGGTCTCTTGCATTGCAGGCAGATTCTTTACCAGCTGAGCTATCAGGGAAGCCTGAAGCATAACTTAACCTACAGGTAAGTGCACAGATCATTAGTGTAAACCTCCATGAATTTTTATGGAGCAAACTCATGCATCAGATCAGCACTTGAGATGCCCCCTCCCGGCCTCTTCCAGTTACTACACTGACCCTCACAGGTTGCCGTTCTCCTGACTTCTGTCAGAATGGGTCAAATAGACTTACTTTACAACATTCTACTGGGCTCCAGGAAGATGCAGGCCATA
>NW_011495066.1:3151728-3153512 GCF_000754665.1 Bison bison bison | reverse complement strand
TCTGTTTCTGACTTCTTTCTCTCAGCTTTATGTTTGGGAGATTCCTTCATGTTGCTAAGTGTAGTTGTAGTTCACTTCGTCTGTGATGGTTAGTATTATTGTACAACTGCACCCCTGTGTCTTTGTATACAGGCTGATTTTCTCTAAAATATGGGTTACAACCTTTTCTGTGGTGGTCAGACAGTAAGTATTTTAGGCACGGCAGACCATAAGTCTCTGTCACAGCTACCATTGCATTTTGTCTCTGTCTCTGCTGTTGCATTTTGAAAGCAGCCATAGATAACACGTAAAAGAATGGATCCAGTTGGGTACCAATAAATACTGTCTTTACTGATACTGAAATTTGAATCTCATAGAATTTTAATATATCATCACAGTTTTATTCTTCTTTTGATTTTTTTCTAACCAGTTAAAAATGTAAAAAGTACTGTTTTCACACTATATGTTTAGTCTAAGTAAATGATATATATATATTTTTAAGTTCCCAGATGTTGATGAGGGTGCAGAAAAACAGGAATTCTCAGAGAATGTAAAGTGGTGCATTCTTGGGGGTTGCCAACGGAGCATTATATATCAAATACTTTAAAAACACTCCTACTCTTTGACCATTTCTAGGCATTTGTCCAAAGAAAATAGCCAGAGATGTGCATGAAGATTAATGGGCAAAGATATTCCTCATAGCATTATTTATAATATTGAAAAATTAGAAACAGACTCCAACTTTGAGTTCTGGCAATTGGGCAGATTGACGTACCGTGTCCCATGCTCCTCATATTTCTACAAACACATAGACATGCAGTATAAAATGCAACACAGATATTAAATATACTGAGCATCTAGAGAGAAGCATCACTTTCCTGGGTCAGAAGGGAATTATATTCCAATATAGCCTCTCACAGTTAGGAGCTGGGATTTTATTAACAACACCAGCATAGAAGTAAAAGCTATGACGTTGACGCTCCAAGACAGGAAGCTGGAATTGAGACCCCTGCATATAGCTGGAACAAGAGCTGCCTACCTCCTTTGTGAAAGGGATGATTAGGGAAATCTCTCATTCTCCCAAGGAAGTAGTAAGAAAGTGTTTTTCTTGCAGGCAGTCCAAGGGAGAGTGTGGGACATTTTAACAATATTAAGCCTTCCAATCCATGAACGTGGGGTGTGTTTTCATTTATCTACATGTGCTCAGTCGTGTCCCACTCCGTGTAGCCCGTCAGCCTCCTCTGTCCATGGGATTCTCCAGGCAAGAATACTGGAGTGGGTTGCCATTCCCTTCTCCAGGGGATCTTCCTGATCCTGGGCTCGAACTCTTGTCTCCCACATCTCCTGCAGCGGCAGGTGGATTCTTTACCAGTGCAGCACCTGGGAAGCCCTCGTTTATCTATGACTTCTTTAATTTCTCTCAGCGGTTTCTTGTGTTTTTTTTAATCCTTATTTATTTGGCTGTACTAGGTCTTAGTTGTGGCACTTGGTATGTTTGATCTTCATTGTGGCACGTGGGATGTTTAGTTGTGGCATGCACACTCTCAGTTGCAACAATATGGGGGTCTTCTTCCCTGACCAGGGATCGAACCTGGGCCCCCTGCTTGCATGGAGCATGGAGTATTAGCCACTGGACAACCAGGGAAGTCCCCTGTCTTATAGTTTTTATTGCACAAGTTTCTTTAATCAATTCCTAAGTATTTGATTCTTTTTGATACTATTGTAAATGGAATTGCTTTCCTAAATTTCTCTTTCAGATCATTAATTACTAGTATAGAAAAATACTACTGATTTTTGTATCTTGG
>NW_011495066.1:3150825-3150946 GCF_000754665.1 Bison bison bison | reverse complement strand
ATTGAGACAGTGTTTTTTTCCTCTTCCAACTTTGTTTTTTATCATTAAAGGTTACTGAATTTGGCCAATACCTTTCCTGCATCAACTGGGATCATTATATGTTTTTCCTCTTTATTTTCTT
>NW_011495066.1:3147879-3149395 GCF_000754665.1 Bison bison bison | reverse complement strand
CTATACCTTCCACACACACACACACAAAAGAAAACAATTGTGTAGGGGGAGGGGAGCACACTTTCTGAAAAATGTGTGTATGGAGCTCCACGGCTTCAGTCGTGTCTAACTCTTTGTGACCCCGTGGACTGCAGCCCCCCAGGCTCCTCTGTCCATGGGATTCTCCAGGCAACTATACTGGAGTGGGTTGCCATGCCCTCCTCCAGGGGATCTTCCCCACCCTGGGATTGAACCTGGCTCTCTTATGTCTCTTGGATTGTCAGGTGGGTTCTTTACCACTAGCCCCGCCTCTTCTCTTGCATAAAAACAGAAAGATAAATGCCAGTTTGTCTCCGAGTAGAGATGACTTGTCTTATCTCCTATATATCAGTTTTTTTACGATGAATATAGTCACCATTAAAAATAAACTAATAATTAATCTGTACAAGCAGCCTGTCAAAATAAACAAAGTGCCTGTGTGCGTGCTAAGTTGCTTCAGCCGTGTTGGACAAAAGAGCAGTGTTCAATTTCAAACCAAGTACTCCGAAAATGGTTGTTTACTGTGCTTATGCTGCCATCTTGTGGAGAATTAGAAGAATGCTTATGAATATAGCATAATTTCTAAAATCAGATGTGTTCTTTACATGTTGATGAAGATACAATATGGGCTTTCCTGGTGGCTCAGACCGTAAAGGATCAGCCCAGCATGCAGGAGATCCATGTTCGATCCCTGGGACTGGATGATCCCCTGGAGAAGTGACATAGGGTCCATGGGGGTCACAAAGAATCAGACACAACTAAGTCACTCACACACACACACACACATAAATATACTGCTGCTGCTGCTGCTGCTGTGCAGAGTTCCAAAGAATAGCAAGAAGAAATAAGAAAGCCTTCTTCAGCGATCAATGCAAAGAAATAGAGGAAAACAACAGAACCACTACTACTAAGTCGCTTCAGTCGTGACCGACTCTGTGCGACCCCATAGACGGCAGCCCATCAGGCTCCACCGTCCCTGGGATTCTCCAGCCAAGAACACTGGAGTGGGTTGCTGTTTCCTTCTCCAATGGCCAATTTAAATCAGGTAGCAAGGTATGAGTCCACAGGCTGGAATACCAGGCAGCTTTTTCAAACCTCCATGTCAGAGAACTTAGGGAAATACTCGAGACATTTGCTATGAAAGATAGATTAGAGAACAATGGATACATGTATGGCCGAGTTCCTTTGCTGTTTACCTGAAACTACCACATCATTGTTAAATGGGCTATACCCCAATATATGGAGAAGGAAATGGCAATCCACTCCAGTATTCTGGCCTGGAGAATCCCATGGACAGAGGAGCCTGGCGGGCTATAGTCCATGGGGCCGCAAGAGTCGGACACAACTTAGTGACTAAACCACCAACACCACCACCCCAATATAAAATAAAAAGTTTCAAGTTTGGGGGGAAGAAAAAAAACAGGATCTACAGATGAACAAAAGGTGAAAAGAAAAATCACCTTAAAAGTAAAATACCTTCCACACACACACACACACA
>NW_011495066.1:3146890-3147321 GCF_000754665.1 Bison bison bison | reverse complement strand
GCTTTATTTCTTCTTCACTTTCTGCCATAAGGGTGGTGTCATCTGCGTATCTGAGGTTATTGATATTTCTCCCAGCAATCTTTGTGCTTCATCCAGCCCAGCATTTCTCATGATGTACTCTGCATATAAGTTAAATAACTAGGGTGACAATATACAGCCTTGATGTACGCCTTTCCCAATTTGGAACCTGTCTGTTGTTCCATGACCAGTTCTAACTGTGGTTTCTCAACCTGCATACAAATTTCTCAGGGGGTGGGTTAGGTGGTCTGGTATTCCCATCTCTTGAAGAATTTTCCACAGTTTGCTGTGATCCACACAGTCAAAGGTGTAGTCAATAAAGCAAAAGTAGATGTTTTTCTGGAACTCTCTTGCTTTTTCAATGATCTAGCAGATGCTGGCAATTTGATCTCTGGTTCCTCTGCCTTTTCTAA
>NW_011495066.1:3146474-3146790 GCF_000754665.1 Bison bison bison | reverse complement strand
AGTATTGGTGTTTCAGTTTCAGCATCAGTCCTTCCAATGAATAATCAGGACTGATTTCCTTCAGGATTGACTGGTTTAATCTCCTTGCAGTCCAAGGGACTTTCAAGAGTCTTCACCAACACCACAGTTCCAAAGCATCAATTCTTTCATGCTCAGCTTTCTTTATACTCCAACTCTCAAATACATACATGACTACTGGAAAAACCATAGCCTTGACTAGACAGACCTTTGTGAGCAATGTCTCTGGTTTTTAATATGCTATCTAGGTTGGTCATAACTTTTCTTCCAAGGAGCAAGCGTCTTTTAATTTCATGGC
>NW_011495066.1:3144670-3145339 GCF_000754665.1 Bison bison bison | reverse complement strand
TTTGCATTCTGGGATGTCTGGCTCTAGGTGAGTGATCACACCATCGTGGTTATCTGGGTCATGAAGATCTTTTTTTGTATAGTTCTGTGTATTCTTGCCACCTCTTTTTAAACTCTTCTGCTACTGTTAGGTCCATACAATTTCTGTCTTTTATTGTGCCCATCTTTGCATGAAGTGTTCCCTTGGTATCTCTAATTTTCTTGAAGAGATCTCTAGTCTTTCTCATTCTATTGTTTTCCTGTATTTCTTTGCTCTGATTGCTGAGGAAGGCTTTCTTATCTCTCCTTGCTGTTCTTGGGCATGGTCTTGATTCCTGTCTCCTGAACAATGTCACGAACCTCCGTCCATAGTTCATCAAGCACTCTTTCTATCAGATCTAGTCCCTTAAATCTATTTCTCACTTCCACTATAGAGTCATAAGGGATTTGATTTAGGTCATACCTGAATGGTATAGTAGTTTTCTCCACTTTCTTCAATTTCAGTCTGAATTTGGCAATAAGGAGTTCATGATCTGAGCCACAGTCAGCTCCCAGTCTTGTTTTTGCTGACTGTATAGAGTTTCTCCATCTTTGGCTGCAAAGAATATAATCAGTCTGATTTTGGTGATGTCCATGTGTAGAGTCTTCTCTTGTGTTGTTGGAAGAGGGTGTTTGCTATGACCAGTGCGTT
>NW_011495066.1:3143484-3143933 GCF_000754665.1 Bison bison bison | reverse complement strand
TTCTGATTCAGCTCTTAATTCACCTTGGAACATCTGGCTACAGAGCTTTGAACCTCTGATTTTCTTCAGTTACTTTGAGGTGGTATTTATTGATAATCATCCTTTATCAGTTTTGCTTGAATGTGCTCATTCACCCTCGTGGTTACCCTGGCCACCTGGAGAAAACAAGAGAGGGAGCACAGAATGGCATTGGTTTGGGGAAGAGGGTGAAGATGGACAGGAATGACAGCTTCAGGAGAAGGGATGTGGGCAGAGAAGGGGTATGTGCCAGGCAAGGATAGAAGAGGGGCTCTTATGGGGTGGGATCAATGGGCAAGAGGAGCTTGGGTGGGTTTAGTTCACCTTGACACTTCTTTTGGAACTCAGTTGATAGGAAGTCTTCATCTTTTTGTCCTGGGTATGTGGAGTTGGCTGTTCTGTAACTGCTGTAGAGTCTTGTGGCTTCCCAG
>NW_011495066.1:3141315-3143384 GCF_000754665.1 Bison bison bison | reverse complement strand
CACACTATTCAGGCTTTCATTCTGTTCTCTCTCACCTTTCACCATTATCTAGTTTTTAATATCTTGCCTAAAATCCCTCTATGATGATTAGCCTGAAGTTTTTGTGGAAATGTGAATCATTTGACTTTCCTCCTACAAGATGGCCTTAAAGCAAATTGAAGACCATTTAATTCTGGGCCACCTACCAGAAACCTTTCCCATCCCACCCCCTTTTCTCAGTGTTAATGTAGCTCTCCTCAGTTTTCTAGTTTCCAGTCTGAAACCCCTGCCTTCATTCTGTGAGACTGCACTGAATACACTTGCCCTTGGTCCACTTGGAGCTGTCTTGTTTCAAGTCTAGGACTCACGGTCACCTCACTTGGTGTACTACTGAGGCTTGCTTTTTAACAGTTTGGGGATGAGGCAGATAAATGCATGCTTCAGGTTGTGCTGGGTGATCCCAAGAAGGAAATGAACACCTGTGACTGATTAGTATTCCCAGGAAGGGGTGGAGCTTGCTCAGAGCTGTGTGGGCCACATGTGCAAAGGTCTTCTCAACATGTGGCCTCACAAATCTCTTTTCTCGTCTTGTTTTCCTGCTGGCACCTCCATTGGAGCTTACCTCACAATTGAGACCATGGTGGAATTCATTTCCACGAATAGCTTCCACAAGCTTCCAGTTTCTTGGGGGAAACACTAAGTAATCATGTCCTGTCTACCTAGTTCCCAAGGTCTCTCATTGAGGTGGTTGGCTCTGGAGGAAAGGGGAATGAATTGTGTGCTTCCCCACAGACCTTGTGTTCCTAATTGACAAGCACGGTCAGCCAGGCTGAGGTCTGTCCTTGGGGACACAGTTTGTTGACTTAGTGGGACTTCCTGGGTTTCCTGTGAAATGCTCACTTCCTGCTGTCCACTGGTTCCTTTTTCACCCAGGATGCATCACACTGCTTAAAATTTTACGTGGTAGAACAAAGCACACCATAAACAAACCCAAAAGATGACTCTTAAAATTTATAGAACAAAGAGCCTAAAACATGATAGAAACATGTGAAAAAGACTTGAGCCAACAGTTTATAAGAAAGATTTATTCTTTCACTTTATTAAGAGATGTTTAAAAGACATGAGCAGCCAGTTCACTAGAAAGATATGGAACTAGACCCTAACCACATTAAAAAGATATTTAATCTCACTAAGGTAAGGAAAGTCATATTAAAATTCCCTTGAGAAATCAAACTGACCCAGAAGTGGCATAGATTTTAGAAATTTCAGACAGAGACATTGAAATACTTGGAATAACTGTGTTTTGTATCTTGTAAAATTAATTAAAGACATGGAAATCATGAAATAGACCCAATTTCATCTTATAGATATGAAAACTATAGTGTCAGATGACAAAGTGGATAGAATAAATGACATATTAGGGCAGCAGGAGAAAATTGTGCACTTGAAGAGGTAGCAATAGAAAGTGTTCAGAATGAAGCACAGACTACACCAATAATACAAAGTATGACACAGCATAATCTATTTTTGTCCCCCTAAGGATGCAGCATTGCTTAAACATTTGAAAATCCATCAGTGTAATTCAACTTACTAAAGAACTAAAAATGAAACATAGTAGGGTCATCTCGATAAACGCTAAAAAATAATTTGATAAATTCTAATATCTATTCCTGGGTTTGGAAGACACCTGGAGGAGGGCATAGCAACCCACTCCAGTATTCTTGCCTGGAGAACCCCAAGGCCAGAGGAGCCTATTGGGCTTAAACTCCATGGGGTCACAAAGAGCTGAACACAAATGAGCAACTGAGCACATTCTGTAAAAAAATCTCTTAGCAAACTAGAAAGAGGAAAGATCCTCAACCTGATGAAGGTAATAAACTGCCTAACTGACATCACACTTTGTGGGAGAAGACTGAGTTGCTTTACATCTAAGATCACAATCAACAAAAAGATGTCCACTCTCATTATATTGAATTTTTGTCCATGAAGTCATATTAGAAAATGATAGGGAAGTTATCCCGTTTGGAAAAGAATTAAACTGTTTTTATTTGTCAGCGACATCTATGTAGAATATCCAATGAAATCTAAAG
>NW_011495066.1:3140180-3140658 GCF_000754665.1 Bison bison bison | reverse complement strand
CATCAGCCATTGGGTCCCCGTATGTGCCTGATGTGCTGAACAACAGAGAAGGACCCCAGGCAAGGGAGCCCTCTTAGTGCCTGAAAGAGCAGAGCTATGGAGAAAGACTGGCCAAAGAGGCCTCCTGATCGCCAGCTACAAGAGGCCGGAAAAAAGACTCTGATAGGGCCACAACTCCTGTGGCACAGGCAGTCCGTGTCATTGCACACTTGGTGCTGCTGGGGTACCCACAAGCCAAGAAGGTGTGCCACCATCATGCTCAACTCTTACTGGGACAGAACTGCCAAAGGCAAAAAAAGTCTTGCACACAGGCTTGCTTCGGTAGTGTCTGATTATTGCGACCATGTAGACTGTGGCCTGCCAGACTTCTCTGTCAGGAAGGGGGGCTCTACAGGCAAGAATACTGGCACATATTGGCCAATACTGGTTGCCATACCCTTCTAGAGCACTATATTTCCTGCTGCCCTAGCTGCCAGCT
>NW_011495066.1:3139531-3140080 GCF_000754665.1 Bison bison bison | reverse complement strand
AAAAATTTGAACTTTCATGCACTGCTTATGGGAATACAAAATGGGACAGCCCCGGTGGAAAGCACTTTGGAAGTTGCTTAGGAAGTTAAACATTGGGTTACCATATGACCCAGTAATCCCACTCCTACGTTTATACCAATAAGAATGAAAAAAATATATGTTTACCCAAAGGTGTGCACATGAATGTTCTTAGCAGTCTTATTTCTAATAGTCAAAAAGCTGAGATGAACAAGGTGGCAGAGGGGTAGGTGGGCAAGGAGTACATCTCTCTCCACAGACATATTAGGAATACATCTTCAGACACAGAAGTGCTTGCAGAACACCAGCTGAGAGCTGACAGGAGTGCCTGACCAGCGGAAAAGAACATATAGAATGACAAAACTCGGTAGAATGAGGGAACCAGGGGGCAAAAACAGGAGTGTTAGTAGGACTGGACCTGCCCGCAGTGTCCAATCCCCACATCAGAGTAATTGTCTGGATCAGAGGAGAAACATTTAAGTCTGAGAGTGAAAGAGCTAATCTGCAGCAGCCTAAATGGAATGAGAGTCA
>NW_011495066.1:3138258-3139431 GCF_000754665.1 Bison bison bison | reverse complement strand
TCCACATCTGGCCCTCACAGGGGCAAACCCAAGTCCTCCAGGGCAGCCTCAGGAGCAAACTCCAGTGGATGATCCACATGCAGAGGTGGAAATAAAACCACAATGGAAACCCAGGGGCAGTGTGGCTAAGGAAGAAGACCCAAAACCTTCCTACCAGCTGTACAAGCTGCAGATTAAGTCCACATGATCAACTAGGCAGACTCTGTGTCTATGGGTATATATAAAACGACATTGAGAGCTCCCACAAAAGAAAGCACACTGGTTCTGATAGCTGTGAATATTGGAGGCAAGAACACATAGGAGTAGGACCAGATTAGACACTGAGCTGCCCCCAAGTCAGATCCAGAGATCAGCACAGTTTTGGAGGGCATCCTAGGGAGGTGAGGTGGACCGTGACTTCCAGCGAGGGAAAGGACTGATAGAAATGACTCAAGAAAAACATGTATTATTTTTAGGTTTTGACTCGCTCTGTAGATTCTTCTGGATTTTTTTCTTTTTCTTTCCTTCCCCTCCGCCTCTGCTGTAGTTGTTGATTTTATTGGCACTATGAAATCTAATCAATATTCTGAGCTTTTTTTTTCCCTGTCACATTTTTTATTGCTGTTATAAACCTTTGTCTCTATGTTGGGCTTTTGTAGTTCTGTGGAGTTTTCCCTTTCCCCTCTTTTTTCTTTCTTTTTCCATTTTTTTTATTCTTTTCTCTTTTTTATAGTTTTAATTAAAAAAAAACTATTATATTTTTCTACATTTATTCTGTAGTTTTTCTTTCCAGTGTTCTTTTCACCTTCAGTTAATCTTTATATGAATCTTCTTTGTCTACCTCTATTTAACTTTGCTTATCTATTGTTCTTTCTTTTCTTTTTTCCTTTCCTCTAAGCATTTTGTTCATTTTATTTTCATTGCTTTAATCCCCACTTGGCACTTTGCTTTAGTTTTGTTTTCCAGTTTGTGCTTTAGATAGTTTTGCTCTTAACTGGTAGATATAATTTTTGGTTTCCTTTGTTTGCCAGGTCAATCTATTGTAGTTTATTTTTGTTGGACTGTTTTGACTTTGCTTATGAGTGTATATGTATATATCCCCATATATGGGAATACATGTGTATATTCCATTATTTTAATTATCATTTGCCTGACATTGTAACAGCCATGCATCTGAGGTTCATCTTTGGTTTC
>NW_011495066.1:3137417-3138158 GCF_000754665.1 Bison bison bison | reverse complement strand
TTTTTTTTTGGATATTTGTTTTAATCTAACTTAATGCCATAACAAAGCACCTGTGGTATCTCTGTTCCTGGCCAGAGATCCAGCTCTGAGCCTTTGGAGTAGGAACACTGATTCCAAGACCCTAGTCAACCAGAGAACTCCTAACCCTAGGGAGTATCAAATAGTGAGACATTATACAAAGGAAACCACTTGAATAGAAGACTTAGCATCACCTAACTACCAGTCGCACTCAGTGTAGGATGCCTCATCCAAACAACAAACAAGACAAAAATATAAACCCAATCATCAGCAGACAGGATTACCACAACCCTGCACATCAGAAGAAAAAAAAAAAAAACTCAGCACAAATCTCACCCAAAGCAAAGCTTACACAAATTACTGGACAAAACTTAGGAGGGTAGAAACCAAAAGGAAGAAAGAACTCGACTTTGAAGCCTGGGAAAAGGAGACCTCAAGCACAGTAAGCTTAAAAAACATGATGAAAAGGCAGCGAAATGCTGCACAAATAAAGGAACAAAGTAGAAACACAGAAGTCCAAATAAATGAAGAGGAAATAGGCAAACTGCCTGAAAAAGAATTCAGGATAATGATAGTAAAGATGATCAAAAACCTTGAAAACAGAATGGAGAAAATGCAAGAATCAATTAACAAAGACCAAGAAGAATTAAGGAATAAACATAAAGAGACAAACAGCCCAATTACTGAAATTAAAACTACTCTAGAAGGAATCAATAGCAGAAT
>NW_011495066.1:3136506-3137155 GCF_000754665.1 Bison bison bison | reverse complement strand
CAAATTATAGAAGAGAGAAAAAGAAAGAGTATGAGAAAATTATTGAAGAGATTATAGTTGAAAATTTCAAATTATAGAAGAGAGAAAAAGAAAGAGTATGAGAAAATTATTGAAGAGATTATAGTTGAAAATTTCCCCAACACGGAAAAGGAAATAATCAAGTCCAAGAGGTGTAGAGAGTCCCATACGGGATAAACTCAAGGAGAAACATGCCAAGGCACATACTAATCAAACTAAAAAAGATTAAAAACGAAGAAAGAATATTAAAAGTAGCAAGGGAAAAGCAACAAGTAACATACAATGGAAACCCCCATATGATTAACAGCTGATCTTTCAACAGAAACTCTGCAGGCCAGAAGGGAATGGCAGGATATATTTAAAGCACTGAAAGGGAAAATTTTACAACCAAGATTACTGTATCTGGCAAGATCTCCTTCAAAATTGATGGAGAAATCAAAAGCTTTTCAGACAAGCAAAAGGTAAGAGAATTCAGTACCACCAAACCAGCTTTTCAACAAATGTTAAACAGATTTATATAGTCAAGAAATATAACAGAAGAAAAAAGATCTACAAAATCAACCCCAAACAATTAAGAAAATGGCAATAGGAACATATATATCAATAATTACTTTAAATGTAAATGGATTAA
>NW_011495066.1:3134942-3135423 GCF_000754665.1 Bison bison bison | reverse complement strand
CACAAAACAATTTCTGAATGCTGGCGGAGGACACCAGGCATCCAGAAAGGCAGCCCATTCTATTTGAAAGGAGAACAAAGGATTGATTGAATACCAAAGAAGAGCTACCCAGCTGCCTACAGGCCCCTTTCCCCCCGACAGGTATGTGACAGCCAGAGCCAGAAGGCAAGGGGCAATCTCGGCCCCAGAGACCAGCATCCTCCACCAAAGTGTGAGCAGGCTCCCAGTTGCTAACCACATTTTTCTGAGATCCTGGACAGTTGACATCTGCCAGGAGGGTCACAGCCTGAGATTAGGTCTCCAGAGGAGACACACAACACACCTGAGACAGTGCTCTCGTGGCACACCTGGGAAACTAAGTGGCCTGGACCGGGGAGGTGATTAAGGTGCATGGCCCACCTGGGACAGTGGGCTCTCCAAGCACCTGGTCGCCTGAGCTGCTCGGACCTGGGAAGGGCACAAAACACACGCCCAACCGAGT
>NW_011495066.1:3134400-3134842 GCF_000754665.1 Bison bison bison | reverse complement strand
AATATACTGTATTGGTGTTTTTCTTTCTGACTTACTTCACTCTGTTTAATAGGCTCCAGTTTCATCCACTTCATTAGAACTGATTCAAATGCATTCTTTTTAATGGCTGAGTAATATTCCACTGTGTATATGTCCCACTGCTTTCTTATCCATTTGTCTGCTGTTGGACATCTAGGTTGCTTCCATGTTCTGGCTATTATAAACAGTGCTGCAATGAACATTGTGGTACACGTATCTCTTTCAATTCTGGTTACCTTGGTGTGTATGCCCAGCAATGGGATTTCTGGGTTGTATGGTAATTCTATTTCCAGTTTTTAAAGGAATCTCCACACTGTTCTCCATAGTGGCTGTACTAGTTTGCATTCCCACCAACATTGTAAGAGAGTTCCCTTTTCTCCACACCCTCTCCAGCATTTATTGCTTGTAGACATTTTGATAGCAG
>NW_011495066.1:3133045-3134300 GCF_000754665.1 Bison bison bison | reverse complement strand
ACAGCTTTAATCCATTTTGAGTTTATTTTTGTGTATGCTGTTAGAAAGTGTTCTAGTTTCATTCTTTTATAGGTGGCTGACTAGTTTTCCCAGCACCACTTGTTAAATAGATTGCCTTTTTTCCGTTATATAGTCTTGCCTCCTTTGTCAAAGATAAGATGTCCATAGGTGCATGGATTTATCTCTGGGCTTTCTATTTTGTTTCCTTGATCATTATTTCTGTCTTTGTATCAGTACCACATTGTCTTGATGACTGTAGCTTTGTAGTATAGTCTGAAGTCAGGCAGGTTGATTCCTCCAGTTCCTCCTCTTCTTTCTCATGATTGCTTTGGCTATTCGAGGTCTTTTGTACTTCCAAACAAATTGTGAAATTATTGTTGTAGTGCTGTGAAAAATACCATTTGTACCTTGATAATTACTTTAAATGTAAAGGGGTTAAATGCTCCAACCAAAAGACACAGACTGGCTGGATGGATACAAAAGCAAGACCCATATATATGCTATCTACAAGAAACCCACTTCAGTCCTAAAGACACTTATATACTTAAAGTGAGAGGATGGAAAAAGATATTCTACGCAAATGGAAAGCAAAAGAAAGCTGGAGCACCAATGCTCATATCAGATGAAAAAGACCTTAAAATAAGAATACTACAAGAGATAAAGAAGGATGCTACATAGTGATCAAGGGATCAAACCAAGAGGAAGACATAATAATTATAAATATCTATGTACTGAATGACTTATTGCCATATTCACACTTAAATTGAAGAAAGTAGGGAAAACCACTAGACCACTGAGGTATGAACTAAATCTAATCCCTTATGATTATACAGTGGAAGTGACAAATAGATTCAAGGGAGTAGATCTGATAAACAGAGTGCCTGAAGAACTATGGATGGAGGTTCATGACATTGTACAGGAGGCAGTGATCAAGACCATCTCCAAGAGAAAGAAATGCAAAAAGGCAAAATGGTTGTCTAAGGAGGCCTTACAAATAGCTGAGAAAAGAAGAGAAGCAAAGGCAAAGGAGAAAAGGAAAGATATACCCTGTTGAATGCAGAATTCTACAGGATGGCAAAGAGAGATAAGAAAGCCGTCTTCAGTGATCAATGCAAAGAAACAGAGGAAAGCAATAGAATGGGAAAGACTAGAGATCTCTTCAAGAAAATTAGAGATACCAACGGAACATTTCATATAAAGATGAGCACAATAAAGGACAGAAATGGTATGGAACTAAGAGTAGTAAAAGATATTA
>NW_011495066.1:3131757-3132945 GCF_000754665.1 Bison bison bison | reverse complement strand
TTTGGTTGGGGCATTTAATCCATTTATATTTAAGGTAATTATTGATATATATGTTCCTAGTATCATTTTCGTAATTGACTGGGGTTGATTTTGTAGATCTTTTTTCTTCTTTTGTATTTCTTGACTATATAAGTCTAACATTTGTTGTAATGCTGCTTTGGTGGTACTGAATTGTCTTAACTTTTGCTTGTCTGAACAGATTTTGATTTCTCCATCAATTTTGAATGAGATCCTTGCTGGGTACAGTAATCTCGGTTGTAGATTTTTCCCTTTCGGGACTTTGAATATATTCTGCCATTCCTTACTGGCCTTCAGAGTTTCTGCTGAAAGAACAACTCTTACGGGTATAGGCTTTAACTTGTATGTTACTTGTTGCTTCTCCCTTGCTGCTTTCAATATTATTTCTTTGTGTTTAGTCTTTGTTAGTTTGGTTAGTATGTGTCTTGCTGGGTTTCTCCTTTGGATTATCCTGTATGGGGCTCTTTGTGCCTATTGGACTTGATCGACTATTTCCTTTTCCATGTTGGGGAAATTATCAACTATAATGTCTTCAAAATATTTCTCATACCCTTTCTTTTTCTCTCTTCTTCTGGGACCCCTAATATTCGAATATTGGTGCATTTAATATTGTCCCAGAGGTCTCTGAGACTATCCATTATTCTTTTCATTGTTTTTACTTTATTTTGCACTTACATGGTTTTATCCACCATTTTATCTTCCAGCTCACTGATTCGTTCTTCTGCTTCAGATATTCTATTGGTTCATATTAAAGTATTTTAAATTGGAGTAATTGTGTTGTTTGTCTCTGTATGTTCATTCTTTAATTTGTCTAGGTCTTTGTTCATTGATTCTTGCATTTTCCCCATTCTGTTTTCAAGGTTTTTGATTGACTTTATTATCATTATTCTGAATTCTTTTGCAGACAGATTGCCTATTTCCTCTTCATTTATTTGGACTTCTGTATTTCTAGCTTGTTCCTTCATTTGTGTAGTATTTCTCTGCCTTTTCACTTTTAAAAATTTATTAGGTTCAAGGTCTCCTTCTCCCAGGCTTCAAGGTTGAATTCTTTCTTCCTTTTGGTTTCTGCCCTCCTAAGAAAGTGAAGAGGAACTAAAAAGCCTCTTGATGAAAGTGAAAGAGGAGAGTGAAAAAGTTGGCTTAAAGCTCAACATTCAGAAAATGAAGATC
>NW_011495066.1:3131080-3131657 GCF_000754665.1 Bison bison bison | reverse complement strand
TGAATCACTCTGCTGCAAAGCAGAAATTGACACATTATAAATCAACTATGCTTCAACTAAAAAATAACATGATGGGGAAAAAACGATTGGTGTATTTCATTTTATGTAAAGTTTATTTTTCAAAGAAAACTGCTATAAACAAACATGGCTCACTACTTAATGGCAGGCTTGCTGAAATACTTACAGAGATCCATACTGATGTCTGCAATTTATCACAAAATGCACGAAGGAAAAAGATGGATTGATGGATGGATAGAGGGATGGACAAATGGATAGATACGTGACAAGGGATGTATTGCAAAATGGTTGCAGTAGAATCTAGGTGGGAAGTCTTTCTGTAGTAGCTAGAAAAAATATTCAACTTTGTTGAATGTTTGAAAATTTTTATAATAAAATGTTCAGGAATGTACAGAGCAAAGAACAATGAAAATGAAAATGCACACGAACTGTAATTCCAACTTTAAAAATATTAGCTGAAAATTGATGAGGAGGCAATGGGCTAGAATATCAACTCTGGTGAAAGTAATCATGGTTTTTGCTTACTTTTTCACACTCCGTGCACTGACCAAGTTCTTTT
>NW_011495066.1:3130270-3130980 GCF_000754665.1 Bison bison bison | reverse complement strand
CGACTCGATGGACATGAGTTTGAGTGAACTCCGGGAGTTGGTGATGGACAGGGAGGCCTGGTGTGCTGCAGTTCATGGGGTCACAAAGAATAGGACATGCCTGAGCGACTGAAGAGAACTGAACTGAACTGAAGGTTGGTCCAGGGGTTTGTGTATGGTTCCTACAGGGTGAGATTTGTGCTGAGTTTTGTTTCTTTGTTTGTTTTTCCTCTGATTGGCAAGGGTGAGTGAGATGATAATCCTGTCAGTTGATGATTGGGTTTTATTTTTGTTGTTTTTTTTTTTTTTTGGATAAGGTATCCTGCACAGGGTGCTACTGTTGGTTGGGTGATGCAGGATCTTGTATTGAAGTGGTTACCTTTGTGTGAGTTCTCACTATTTGAGAGTCACTAGGGTCAGTTCTCTGGTAGTCTAAGATCTTTGAGTTCCAAGTGGAGCAAGAGCAAGTGTATTCAGTGCAGTCTCACAGCCTGAAGCAGGGGATTCAGACTGGAAACTAGAAAACTGAGGAGAGCTACATGGACACTGAGAAAAGGAGATAGGATGGAAAATATTTCTGGTAAGTGGCCCAGAAATAAATCATCTTCAAGGTGCATTAAGAGCACCTGTAGGAGGAAAGTGAAAGGAGTCTCATTTCCACAGCCTAATTATCATGGACGGATTTTAGGCAAGATATTAAAACTACATAATTGTGAAACATGAGAGAGAAC
>NW_011495066.1:3129226-3130170 GCF_000754665.1 Bison bison bison | reverse complement strand
TTGGACTGCAAGGAGATGCAACCAGTCCATCCTAGAGGAGATCGGTCCTGAGTGTTCATTGGAAGGATGGATGTTGAAGCTGAAACTCCAATACTTTGGCCAGCTGATGTGAAGAGCTGACTCATTTTAAAAGACCCTGATGCTGGGAAAGATTGAAGGCAGGAGGAGAAGTGTCGACAGAGGATGAGATGGTTGGATGGCATCACTGACTCGATGGACCTGAGTTTAAGCAGGCTCTGGGAGTTGGTGATGGACAGGGAGGCCTGGCGTGCTGTGATCCATGGAGTTGTAAAAAGTCTGACACGACTGGGAAACTGAACTAAACTCACTGACATATACATATAAAATCCTAAGACAGACTCAAAATGGATGTACTATACCAACAGTGATGTACTACAGACATTTTCATAATATATATATATGAAAATAACCACAAATGAATACCTCTATGTATGGTTAAAAGGATACAAGAATCTGTACAGCTACAACATTAAGGCCATTTGAGGCAACATGCATTGACCGAGATATGATCATACTAAGTGACGTGAGTCAGACAGAGAAAGACAAATACCAAGCGATATCACTTAAATGTGGAATAAGATATAACACAAATGAACATATGTATGAGATAGAAACACACTCATGGACATAGAGAACAGACTTGTGACTTTAAAGGCAGATAGAGTTGGGGGAGGTTTGGAGTAAGAATATAAACTGGAGTATATGGAATGGATGGACTAGTTCCTACTATAGAGCACAGAGAACTATATTCAGTATCCTATGATAAATCATAATGGAAAAGAATATATATGGGACTTTCCTGGCAGTCCAGTGTTTAAGACTCCACACTTCCACTGCAGTGGATGCAGGTTCAATCCCTTGTCAGGGAACTAATCCCATATGCCACAGAGTGTAGCCAAAAAAAAAAGAAAAAGATTAAAGAA
>NW_011495066.1:3128225-3129126 GCF_000754665.1 Bison bison bison | reverse complement strand
ATAAGGATGAAGTAAAAAGCTTTTTGAGAAGTACGTGTGGAAAGGCACACCAGTGAACTCAGAAAGAATGGCCTCCCTCAATTCTTTTAACCATACCCTCTATATTCCTAGAGTTTTTGTCAGTTATTTAAATTTATTATTATAAGTGATCTTTGTTCAGAAGCCAAAAAAGGGAAATTTACAAAGTTTTCTATGCAGTAATATAAAATTTCTGCACGGAAAAAAATAATAAACAGGAATAATAAAATGACAACTGATAAATATTTGGAAGACACCTGACATAGGGTTTATTTACCTAATTTACACCGAATTCAAAATCAAAAATTAAATGAGAAAATAAGATGAAAAGCCCAATAGAAAGCAAAGATAAAGGAAGTATAGGGAACGACGAAATACAAATTACCCAGAAAAAGAAACACAAATTACCAAAAAAAAAAAAAATGGGGGGGAGGGTGGAATGTAAAACCTAACTGGTAATAAAGGAAATAAAAAAATAATACTGGAAAATGATTTCTTGCCATGCAAATTGTCAAAAGTTCAATGAGAAAGTTGAAAGATACCAAATTATTCCTCTGAATTGAGGATGAAGGATTGGAAAATGAGTGCTCATGCATTGCTTTGAAAGCAAAAAGTGGTGCAACTTTCTGAAGGACAATTTGACAATATCTGGTAAACTTATAAATGCATGGAGCCACTTAGCAAGACCCTGTTTGGAATTTACATTGCAGAAATATTTATGCAATTTCACCAAGATTGTATATATGATGCTTACTGTAATATTTTTTCCCCCATCATGTTAGAAAATCTCTCTGGGCCCCTTCCCCACACTGCCGTTCCCCCATGCAACCTCTGTTCTCAGTCCTATCAGTATAGATTAGTTTTGCCTCATTTAGAACTTCTT
>NW_011495066.1:3126916-3128125 GCF_000754665.1 Bison bison bison | reverse complement strand
TCACTTTCACTTTTCACTTTCATACACTGGAGAAGGAAATAGCAACCCACTCCAGTATTCTTGCCTGGAGAATCCCAGGGACAGGAGCCTGGTAGGCTGCTGTCTATGGGGTCACACAGAGTTGGACACGACTGACGTGATTTAGCAGCAGCAGCAGCAGCAGCAGCAGCAGAACTTCTTATAAATGGAGCCTACAGTATGCGCACGTGTAGTGGCTTTACAATGTGTGTTACTTTCTGCTGTACAGCAAAGTAAATTGGCTGTGCATGTTTGTGTGTGTGTGTATACATATCTCCTCTTTTTTGAATTTCCTTCCCATTTAGGTCACCACAGAGCAGTGAGAACAGTTCCCTTTGCTACACAGATGGTTCCTATTAGTTATCAAGGCTTTATCCTCCAAAATATACAAACACCTCAAGTACCCCAGTATAAAAAATAAAAATAAAAAACCGGGCAGATCTAAATAGATATTTCTCTAAAGAAACATACAGATGACCAAAAACAGATGAAAAGTAGCTTAACATCACTAATTATTAGAGAAATGCGAATCAAAACTGCAATGAGGTTTCACTTCACAACAGTCCAAATAGCCATCATCACAAATTTTACAAACAGTAATTTCTGGAGAGGGTGTGAAGAAAAGGGAACCCTCTTGCACTGCTGGTGGGCATGTAAATTGGTACGGCTACTATGGTTAATAGCATGGCAGCTCCTTAAAAAACTAAAAATAGAATTACCATAGGACCCGGCAATCCCACACCTGGGTGTATTCCTGGAGAAAACCTTAATTCCAAAAGATAATGCTCTCCAATGTTCATTGCAGCTATTTACTGTAGCTAAGATATGCAACACTTTTTAATCTTAACAAAAACAGGAAAAAAAAAAAAAAAGAAAACCCTGAAACAGTCTCTAGACAGGGGGTCAAATTACTAGGTATTTGTAAAAGTAGAGGATTAAAGATAAGCCAACAAACCAAGAATCACGTATCAGAACCAAGGTCTATGTTAGCATTCAAATATCAGAAAAGATGATTTTATACTAAAAGAACTAGCACACCCTCATCTTTTTATCTCCCCATCGCAGGAACTCAGAATTCTGAGCCAATGATAAAGTGAGATCATGGGTGATTTTTTTTCTTTCTTTGCATTTTTCTGGCAACTTTACATTTTCTGTTATGAGCATGTGTTAGAGTTTAATGAAATTATACAG
>NW_011495066.1:3124108-3126816 GCF_000754665.1 Bison bison bison | reverse complement strand
GGAGAGGGCAGGGAATGGATAAGTGTGTGAAGAGGGAACCAGATGTGTCCTGGGGAGTTGATGAGACCAGAAGGTTCAGGTAGCCAGAAAGTAGGGGGAAGATCTGGGTCCAGACTGAGCCCCAAAGATACACTTCCCATGGGAGATGAGGAAGAGGACTTGGTGTTTCTGTGTGTGACTGCAGAGGTGGGAACTTAGCTGGGGAGCCATGTCATGTGTGGGATGGCAGTGCCATTTGCTAAAAAGGCATACAAAGTAGTTGCCCCTAGGGCATCTACCTCAAAGTAGTGTTTATTACCCCTCAAAATAGGATGTCAGCAACTAACAGCATCAAAAACTCAATCTTCCTTTCTAAAAGGTAGTCTGTAGGAGTGAAATAATGGTGGTTTTCAGTATGGAGATTTCTCAAAAAGCTGAAAGTGGAACAACACATGACCTAGCAGTTTCATTACTGGATATATATTAAAACATATATATACACACACACAATGTATATATACACATAAATGTGTATAACTGAATCACTTTGCTGTAAGGTAGAAATTAACACATTGTTAACCAACTGTACTTCACTTAAAAAGTATCATGACTGGGAAAAAAAGATTGGTATATTTCATTGTATGTAAAGTTTATATCCAAAGAAAATTGCTGTAAACAAACACAGCTCACTACTTACTGGCAGGCTTGCTGAAATACTTAAGGAGATATATATGGATGTCTACAATTTACCTCAAAATGCACCAAGGAAAAAGATCAATTGATGACTGAATAGAGGGATGGACAAATGGATAGATAGGTGGCAAAGGAAGTATTGTAAAATGGTTTCAAAACCAGACCGCTATATATATACTGTCTACAAGAGACCCACCTCAAACCAAGGGACACATACAGACTGAAAGTGAAGGGTTGGAAAAAGGAATTTCATGCAAATGGAGACCAGAAGAAAGTAGGAGTAGCAATACTCATAACAGATAAAATAGACTTTGAAATAAAGGCCATGAAAAGAGACAAAGAAGGACACTACATAATGATCAAAGGATCAATCCAAGAAGAAGAAATAACAATTATAGATACATATGGACCCAACATAGGAGCACCTCAGTATGTAAGGCAAATGCTAACAAGTATGAAAGGGGAAATTAACAATAACACAATAATAGTGGGAGACTTTAATACCCCACTCACACTTATGGATAGATCAACCAAACAGAAAACTAGCAAGGAAACACACACTTTAAATGATACAATGGATCAGGTAGATCTAATTGATATTCATAGGACATTTCACCCCAAAACAATGAATTTCACCTTTTTCTCAAGCGCACACGGAACTTTCTCCAGGATAGACAACATCCTGGGCCATAAATCTACCTTGAAAAGTGAAAGTGAAAGTGAAGTCGCTCAGTCGTGTCCGACTCTGTGACCCCATGGACTGTAGCCTACTATGCTCCTCTGTCCGTGGGATTCTCCAGGAAAGAATACTGGAGTGGGTTGCCATTTCCTTCTCCAGGAGATCTACCTTGGTAAATTCAAAAAATCGAAAACATTTCAAGCATCTTTTTTGATCACAGTGTGGTAAGATTTGATGTCAACTACAGGCAAAAAACTATTAAAAATGAAAACACATGGATGCTAAACAATACGCTTTGGAATAACCAACAAATCACAGAAGAAATCGAAAAAGAAATTAAAATATGCATAGAAACAAATGAAAATGAAAACACGACAACCCAAAACCTATGGGATTCAGTAAAAGCAGTGCTTAAGAAGGTTCATAGCAATACAAGCTTACCTCAAGAAAAAAGAGAAACATCAAATAAATGACCTAACTTTACACCTAAAGCAACTAGAAAAAGAAGAAATGGAGAACCCCTGGGTTAGTAGAAGGAAAGAATTCATAAAAATCAGGGCAGAAATATAAATGAAAAAGAAACAAAGAAGACTACAGCAAAAATCAACAAAACTAAAAGCTGGTTCTTTGAGAAGTTAAGTAAAATAGACAAACCATTAGCCAGACTCATCAAGAAAAAAAAAGTAGAAGAATCAAATCAACAAAATTAGAAACAAAAATGGAGAAATCACAACAGAAAACACAGAAATACAAAGGATCATAGAGACTGCTATGAGCAGCTATATGACAACAAAATGGACAACTTGGAGGAAATGGACGAATTCTTAGAAAAGTATAAATTTCTAAAACTGAACCAGGAAGAAATTGAAAATCTTAACAGACCCATCACAAGCACGGACATCGAAACTGTAATCAAAAATCTTCGAACAAACAAAAGCCCAGGATCTGATGGCTTCACAGGTGAATTCTATGAAAAATTTAGAGAAGAGCTAACACCTATCCTACTCAAACTCTTCTGGAAAATTGCAGAGGAAGATAAATTCCCAGAATCAATCTATGAGGCCACCATCACCCTAATACCAAAACCAGATAAAGATGTCACAAAAAGAGAAAAATACAGGTCAATATCACTGATAAACATAGATGAAACATCCTTAACAAAGTTATAGCAAACAGAATCCAAAAACATATTAAAAAGATCAGACATCATGATCAAGTGGGCTCTATCCCAGGGATGCAAGGATTCTTCAATATTTGCAAATCAATCAATGTGATACACCACATTAACAAACTGAAAGATAAAAACCATATGATTACCTCCATAGATGCAGAGAAAACCTTTGACAAAATTCAACAT
>NW_011495066.1:3123193-3124008 GCF_000754665.1 Bison bison bison | reverse complement strand
AATACCAGATGATATCACTTAAATGTAGAATCTAAGCTATGACACAAATGAACACATGTATGAAACAGAAACACACTCATGGACATAGAGAATAGACTTGTGGTTTCCAAGGCTGAGAGAATTGGGGGAGCAATGGAGTAGGTGACTGCGGGTAAGAGATATAAACTAGAATATATGGACTGGATTGACAAGTTCTTACTACAGAGCACAGAGAAATATATTCAGTATCCCATGATAAATCATAATGGAAAAAAATATATATGGGACCTCCCTAGAAGTCCAGTGTTTAAGACTCCACACTTCCATTGCAAGGGATGTAGATTCAATCCCTGGTCAGGGAACTAATTCCACATGCTGCACAGTGTAGCCAAAAAAAAAAAAAGAATGTGTGTGTATACACACACACACACACACACAATGTATATATACACATAAATGTGTATAACTGAATCACTTTGCTGTAAAGCAGAAATTAACACATTGTAAACCAACTGTACTTAAAAAGTATCATGACTGGGAAAAAAGATTGGTATATTTCATTGTATGTAAAGTTTATATTCAAAGAAAATTGCTGTAAACAAACACAGCTCACTACTTACTGGCAGGCTTGCTGAAATACTTAAGGAGATATATATGGATGTCTACAATTTACCTCAAAATGCACCAAGGAAAAAGATCAATTGATGACTGAATAGAGGGATGGACAAATGGATAGATAGGTGGCAAAGGAAGTATTGTAAAATGGTTTCAAAACCAGACCGCTATATATATACTGTCTACAAGAGACCCACCTCAAACCAAGGGACACATACAGA
>NW_011495066.1:3120342-3123093 GCF_000754665.1 Bison bison bison | reverse complement strand
TAAAGTGAATCCAGATTGGAAAAGAAGAAGTAAAATTCTCACTGTTTGCAGATAACATGAACCTCTACATTGAAAACCCTAAAGACACCACCAGAAAATTACTAGAGCTAATCAATGAATATAGTAAATTTTTAGGATATAAAGTTAAAATACAGAAATCCCTTGCATTCCTATACACTAATAATGAGAAGCAGAGAAATCAAGGAAACAATCGCTTTCACCATTGCAATAAAAAGAATAAAATACTTAGGAATTAATTTACCTAAAGAAACAAAAGATGTATATATAGAAAACTTTAAAAGAAAGAAATTAAAGATGACACAAATAGATGGAGAAATATCCTATGTTCATGGATGGGAAGAATCAATATAGTGAAAATGAGTATACGACCCAAAGCAATCTATAGATTCAATGCAATCCCTATCAAGCTACGAATGGTATTTTTCACGGAACTAGAACAAATAATTTCACAATCTGTATGGAAATAGAAAAACCTTGAATAGCCAAAGCAATCTTGAGAGAAAAAAAATGGAACTGGAGGAATAAACCTGCCTGGCTTCAGACAACACTACAAAGCTACAGTGATGAAGACAGTATGGTACTGGCACAGAGACAGAAATATCAGTCAGTGGAACAAAATAGAAAGCCAAGAGATAAATCCATGCACCTATGGACACCTTATCTTTGACAAAGGAGGAAAGAATGTACAATGGAGAAAAGACAATCTATTTAACAAGTGGTGCTGGGGAACTGGTCAACCACTTGTAAAAGAAAGAAACTAGAATACTTTCTAACACCATACACAAAAAGAAACTCAAAATTGATTAAAGATCCAAATGGAAAACTAGAAACCATAAAATTCCTAGAGGAAGGCATAGACAAAACACTCTCTGACATAAATCACAGAAGGATCCTCTATGACCCACCTCCCAGAGTAATGGAAATAAAAGCCAAAATAAACAAACAGGACCTAATTAAAGTTAAAAGCTTTTGCACAATGAAGGAAACTATAAGAAAGGTGAAAAGATAGCCTTCAGAATGGGAGAAAATAATACCAAATGAAGCAACTGACAAAGAATTAATCTCAAAAATATACAAGCAGCTCAACACCAGAAAAATAAACGACCCAATCAAAAAATAGGCCAAAGAACTAAGAAGACATTTCTCCAAAGAAGACATACGATGGCTAACAAACACATGAAAAGATGCTCAACATCACTCATTATCAGAGAAATGCGAATAAAAAGCAGGATGAGGTACCATCTCACTTTGGTCATAATGGCTGCTATCCAAAAGTCTACAAACAATAAATGCTGGAAAGGCTGCAGAGAAAAGGGAACCCTCTGACACTGTTGGTGGGAATGCAGACTAGTACAGCCACTATGGAGAACAGTGTGGAAATTCCTTAAAAAACTGGAAATAGAATTGCCATATGAGCCAGCAATCCCACTGCTGGGCATACACACCGAGGAAACCAGAATTGAAAGAGACATGTGTACCCTAATGTTCATCACAGCACTGTTTACAATAGCTAGGACATGGAAGCAACCTAGATGTCCATCAGCAGATGAATGGATAAGAAAGCTGTGGTACATATACACAATGGAATATCACTCATTTGAATCAGTTCTAATGAGGTGGATGAAACTGGAGCCTGTTATACAGAGTGGAATAAGTCAGAAAGAAAAACACCAATAGAGTATATTAACACATTTATATGAAATTTAGAAAGATGGTAACAATGATCCTATATGCAGGACAGCAAAAGAGACACAGAGATAAAGAATAAACTTTTGGACTCTGTGGGAGAAGGCCAGGGTGGGATGATTTGAGAGACTAGGATTCAAACATGTATGTTACCATATGTGAAATAGACCACCAGTCCAACTTCGATGCATGAAATAGGGCACTCAAAGCCAGTACACTGGGAAAACCGTGACGGATGGCATGGGGAGGGCGGTGGGATGGGGGTTCAGGATGGGGAACACATGTACACCCATGGCTGTTTCAAGTCAATGTATTCATCAGTCAGTCAGTTCACTTGCTCAGTCATGTCCGACTCTTTGTGACCCCATGAATCGAAGCACGCCAGGCCTCCCTCTCCATTACCAACTCCTGGAGTTCACTCAGACTTACGTCCATCAAGTCAGTGATGCCATTCAGCCATCTCATCCTCTGTCGTCCCCTTCTCCTCCTGCCCCCAATCCCTCCCAGCATCAGAGTCTTTTCCAATGAGTCAACTCTTCGCAGGAGGTGGCCAAAGTGCTGGAGTTTCAGCTTTAGCATCATTCCTTCCAAAGAACACCCAGGACTGATCTCCTTTAGAACGGACTGGTTGGATCTCCTTGCAGTCCAAGGGACTCTCAAGAGTCTTCTCCAACACCACAGTTCAAAACCATCAATTCTTTGGTGCTCAGCTTTCTTCACAGTCCAACTCTCACCATCCATACATGACTACTGTTAAAACCATAACCTTGACTAGACGGACCTTTGTTGGCAAAGTAATGTCTCTGCTTTTTAATATGCTGTCTAGGTTGGTTGTAACTTTCTTCCAAGGAGTAAACGTCTTTTAATTCATGGCTGCAGTCACCATCTGCAGTGATTTTGGAGCCCAAAAAATAAAGTCTGAAACTGTTTCCACTGTTTCCCCATCTATTTCCCATGAAGTGATGGGACCAGATGCCATGATCTTTGTTTTCTGAATGTTGAGCTTTAAGCCAACTTTTTCACTCTCCACTTTCACTTTCATCA
>NW_011495066.1:3119840-3120242 GCF_000754665.1 Bison bison bison | reverse complement strand
AAGGGATGACAGAGAATGAGATGGTTGGATGGCTTCACTGACTCAATGGACATGAGTTTGAGCAGGCTTCAGGAGTTGTTGATGGACAGAGAAGCCTGGCATGCTACAGTCCATGAGGTCACAAAGAGTCAGACACGACTGACAGACTGAAGTGAACTGACTGACATATACATATAAAATCCTAAGACAGCCTCAAAATGGATGTACTATCCCAAGACTGGTGTTCTACATACGTTTTAATGATATATCTGGGAAAATAACCACAGATTAATACCTCTATGTATGGTTAAAAGGATACAAGAATCTGTACAGCTACAACAATAAAGCCATTTGAGTCAACATACATGGACCGAGAGATGATCATACGAAGTGAAGTGAGGTACACAGAGAAAGACAAATACC
>NW_011495066.1:3119345-3119740 GCF_000754665.1 Bison bison bison | reverse complement strand
TTAAAGAACATGTGTTTAAATAACCAACAGGTCACTGAAGAAATAAAAAAATTTCTAGAAACAAATGACAATGAAAATATGACAAATCAAAACCTATGGGATGCAGCAAAAGTAGTTCTAAGAGGGAAGTTTATAGCAATACAATCCTAACTCAAGAAACAAGAAAAGCATTGAACAGACAATGTCAATTTACACCTAAAACAACTAAAAAAAAAGAAGAACCAAAAACAAACAAACAAACAACCCCAAGCATTACTAGAAGGAAAGAAATCATAAAGATCCAAGCAAAAGTAAATAAAAAAGAGATGAAAGAAACAATAGTAAAGTTGAATAAAACTAAAAGCTGGTTCCTTGAGAAGATAAACAAAATTGACAAACCTTTAGCCAGACTCATC
>NW_011495066.1:3117995-3119245 GCF_000754665.1 Bison bison bison | reverse complement strand
ATGTATGTTACCATATGTGAAATAGATCACCAGTCCAACTTCAGTGCATGAAACAGGGCACTCAAAGCCAGTGCACTGGGAAAACTGTGAGGGATGGCATGGGGAGGGAGGTGGGAAGGGGGTTCAGGATGGGGAACACATGTACACCTATGGCTGTTTCAAGTCAATGTATGCATAAACCACCACAATATTGTAAAGCAATTAGCCTCCAATTAAAATAAACTAATTAATTTAAAAGAAAAAGACCCATATATGTGCTGTCTACAAGAAACCCACTTCAGACCTAAAGACACATATAGACTGGAAGTGAGAGGATGGAAAAATACATTCCAATGCAAATGGGAAGCAAAAGAACGATGGAGTAGCAATCCTCATATCAGACAAAATAGACCTTAAACTAAAGAAGATTACAAGAGGTAAGGAAGGACACTACATAATGATCAAAGGATCAATCCAAGACGAAGACATAACAATTGTAAATACCTATGCATCCCACTTAGGAGCACCTCAATACATAAGCCAAACACCAAGAGACATAAAAAGAGAAATCGACAATAACATAATCATAGTAGAAGACTTTAACACCCCACCCACACCAATGGACAGATCATTAAAACAGAAAATTAATGAGGAAGCACAATTCTTAAATGATACATGAGATGAGATGGATCTCATTGATATCTTCAGGACATGCCATCCAAATGCAGAAGAATACACCTTCTTCTCAAGTGCACATGGAACATTCTCCAGGATAAACCACATCTTGGATCACAAATGAAACCTCAGTAAAATTAAGAAAACTGAAATCATATCAAGCATCTTCTCTGATCACAACACTATAAGACTAGATATCAATTACAAGAAAAAAAAACTGTAAGAAACACAAACACATGGAATTAAAGAACATGTGTTTAAATAACCAACAGGTTACTGAAGAAATCAAAAATTTTCTAGAAACAAATGACAATGAAAATACAACAAATCAAAACCTATGGGATGCAGCAAAAGCAGTTCTAAGAGGGAAGTTTATAGCAATACAATCCTAACTCAAGAAACAAGAAAAGCATTGAACAGACAATGTCAATTTACACCTAAAACAACTTAAAAAAAAAAAAGAACCAAAAAAACAAAACAAAACAAAACCCTCCAAACATTACTAGAAGGAAAGAAATCATAAAGATCCAAGCAAAAATAAATGAAAAAGAAATGAAAGAAACAATAGTAACGATGAATAAAACTAAAAGCTGGTT
>NW_011495066.1:3115941-3117895 GCF_000754665.1 Bison bison bison | reverse complement strand
AATATTGTAGAGGAAGCAACACTTCCAAACTCATTCAATGAGGCTACTGTCATCCTGATACCAAAACCAGACAATGACAAGACCAAAAAAGAAAACTACAGACCAATATCACTAATGAAAATAGATGCAAATAATCTTCAACAACATTTTAGCAAACAGAATTCAACAACACATCAAAGAGCTCATACACCATGATCACGTTGGGTTTATTCCAGGGGTGCAAGGATTCTTCAGTATATGCAAATCAATCAATGTGACAGACCATATGAACCAACTGAAAGGTAAAAATCATATGATAACCTAAATAGATGCAGAAAAAGTCATTAAATTTAAAAATGTAAAATTATTAAATTAAAAATAAAATTTAAAAAGAAATGAGCTAAAAAATGGAAAAAAAAATTGAAATGACCCAAATGTCCATCAACTGGTGATCAAATAAATAAAACATGCAATGCAATATTATTCAGCCATCAAATGAAGAGAGTTCTTAAACATGCTATAACACACTGTAGTTCTGAAATGACTACATTAATGAAAAGAAACCAGGAACAAAAGGCTGCCTATTGCATTATTCCATTCATGTGAATAAATAAGTCCCATATTAGGTAATTCTCTGAAGACAGAAATTAGAGGAATGGATGCCAGATGAAGAGGGAAATGGAAAATGTCTGCCAACTGGACAATATTTTCCATTGGAGTGGTGAAAATACTCTAGAATGAGGCAGTGGCTATGGTTACGCAACCTATGGATAAATTACAAATCAATGAATTATACAGTTTAACTGGTAAATTCATGGTACATGAACAACATGTCAATAAATAAACAGTTTTCCTAAAAATACTACTGAACTTAACTTCTGTGTCCAGGAATATTATCCTTCAAAAATAAAGGAGAAGTAGATATTCTCAAATAAACAAAAAATTAAGGAATTTATTCTCAGCACATACCTAGTCTGTAAGAAATACCAAAAGAAGTTATTTACACAGGATGATATTGAAGAGAAACTATGAGTTAATAAAGAGTGTCATGTTGAAGTTTGACAGAAAACAACAAAATTCTGGAAAGCAATTATCCTTCAATGAGAAAATAAATAAAAAAATAAATGAAGGCAAAGTGAAATGAAGGGTTTTTCTTATTATTAATTGGTAAAAGACAAATGCTTGTTTGGGTTTCTCCATCTTTACTTTTCACTGATTATGAATCTTCATAACTAACGTGGATTTCATGTATACAAGATATATTTTGGCTCAGCGGTAAAGAATCTGCCTGCAATGCAGGAGCCGTAGAGGACGCGAATTCCATCTCTGGGTCAGGAAGATCCCCTGCAGGAGAGCATGGCAACCCACTCCAGCATTCTTGCCTGGAGAATCGCCATGGACAGAGGAGACTGATGTGCTTACAGTCCATGAGGTGGCAAAGAGTTGGACACGAATGAGCAACTAAACAACAACAGACACACCTTCTTACTAGAAACTCTGAAGATACTAGAAATAGATGAGAAAACTCTCAGCCTAAACAAAACGAAACAAAATGCCTAGACATTAGATCTGAATTATAAAAAACCTAGACACTGGAGCTGAAGTATAAAAGATTTTAGGCAATAAAATGTCTCCCAACAGTAGTGTTAACAGTGTGTTCCACACAAGAGACAGGAATGATTTTTAATACGCACTCAATAGAACAACTTTCTAGTTACATTCATAAATTAAAGGAAATAAAAATGTCAAGAAAACATAGTATAAAATCTATTCTTCATTTTATATATCATTAAGAAGGAAAGTTATAACCAACCTAGATAGCATATTGAAAAGCACAGACATTACTTTGCCAACAAAGGTTTGTCTAGTCAAGGCTATGGTTTTTCCTGTGTCATGTATGGATGTGAGAGTTGGACTGTGAAGAAGGCTGAGCACTGAAGAATTGATGCCTTTGAACTGTGGTGTTGAAGACTCT
>NW_011495066.1:3115172-3115841 GCF_000754665.1 Bison bison bison | reverse complement strand
CTGGAAATAGAACTGCCTTATGATCCAGCAATCCCACTGCTGGGCATACACACTGAGGAAACCAGAAGGGAAAAGAGACACGTGTACCCCAATGTTCATTGCAGCACTGTTTATAATAGCCAGGACATGAAATCAACCTAGATGTCCATCAGCAGATGAATGGATAAGAAAGCTGTGGTACATATACACAATGGAGTATTACTCAGCCATTAAAAAGAATACATTTGAATCCGTTCTAATGAGGTGGATGAAACTGGAACGTATTATACAGAGTGAAGTAAGCCAGAAAGAAAAACATCAATACAGTATACTAACGCATATATATGGAATTTAGAAAGATGGTAATAATAACCCTGTATACGAGACAGCAAAAGAGACACTGATGTATAGAACAGTCTTATGGACTCTGTGGGAGAGGGAGAGGGCGGGATGATTTGGGAAAATGGAATTTAAACATGCATAATATCATATATGAAACGAGTCACCAGTCCAGGTTCGATGCACAATACTGGATGCTTGGGGCTGGTGCACTGGGACGACCCAGAGGGATGGAATGGGGAGGGAGGTGGGTGGGGCTTCAGGATTGGGGACACGTGTACACCCGTGGCAGATTCATGTTGATGTATGGCAAAACCAATACAATATTGTAAATTAAAAAATAAAATAACA
>NW_011495066.1:3113673-3115072 GCF_000754665.1 Bison bison bison | reverse complement strand
AAAGACCTATATATAGAAAACTATAAAACACTGGTGAAAGAAATCAAAAAGGACACTAATAGATGGAGACATATACCATGTTCATGGATTGGAAGAATCAATATAGTGAAAATGAGTATACTACACAAAGCAATTTTTACATTCAATGCAATCCCTATCAAGCTACCAACGGTATTCTTCACAGAGCTACAACAAATAATTTCACAATTTGTATGGAAATACAAAAAACCTCGAATAGCCAAAGCTATCTTGAGAAAGAAAAATTGAACTGGAGGAATGAACCTGCCTGACTTCAGGCTCTACTACAAAGCCACAGTCATCAAGACAGTATGGTACTGGCACAAAGAGAAATATAGATCAATGGAACAAAATAGAAAGCCCAGAGATAAGTCCATGCACCTATGGACACTATCTTTGACAAAGGAGGCAAGAATATACAATGGAGAAAAGACAATCTCTTTAACAAGTGGATCTGGGAAAACTGGTCAACCACTTGTAAAAGAATGAAATTAGAACACTTTCTAACACCATACACAAAAATAAACTCCAAATGGACTAAAGATCTAAACGTAAGACCAGAAACTATAAAACTCCTAGAGGAGAACATAGGCAAAACACTCTCCGACATACATCACAGCAGGATCCTCTATGACCCATCTCCCAGAATATTGGAAATAAAAGCAAAAATGAACAAATTGGACCTAATAAAACTTAAACGCTTCTTCACAAAAAAAGAAACTATAAGCAAGGTGAAAAGACAGCCTTCAGAATGGGAGAAAATAATAGCAAATGAAGCAACTGACAAACAACTAATTTCAAAAATATGCAAGCAACTCCTACAGCTCAATTCCAGAAAAATAAATGACCCAATCAAAAAATGGGCCAAAGAACTAAATAGACAATTCTCCAAAGAAGACATACAGATGGCTAACAAACACATGAAAAGATGCTCAACATCACTCATTATCAGAGAAATGCAAATCAAAACCACTATGAGGTACCATATCATGCCAGTCAGAATGGCTGCGATCCAAAAATACTACAAGCAATAAATGCTGGAGAGGGTGTGGAGAAAAGGGAACCCTCTTACACTGTTGGTGGGAATGCAAACTAGTACAGCCACTATGGAGAACAGTGTGGAGATTCCTTAAAAACCTGGCACTAGAACTGCCAAATGAACCAGCAATCGAACTGCTGGGCATACACACCGAGGAAACCAGAATTGAAAGAGACATGTGTACCAGAATGATCATCACAGCACTGTTTACAATAGTCAGGTCATGGAAGCAACCTAGATGTCCATCAGCAGATGAATGGATAAGAAAGCAGTGGTACATATACACAGTGGAATATTACTTAGCCATGAAAAAGAATACACTTGAATGCATTCTAATGAGGT
>NW_011495066.1:3112726-3113573 GCF_000754665.1 Bison bison bison | reverse complement strand
CACCGACTCAATGGACATGGGTTTTGGTGGACTCCAGGAGTTGGTGATGGCCTGGCGTGTTGTGGTTCATGGGGTCACAGAGTCGGACACGACTAAGCAATTGAACTGAACTGAAGCATGGCACCCTGTGTTGGCGACAACTGTTTAACAGGGTCTTCTCTTAATTAACTCCCTCACAGAAGACAATTAATTTTTAAAGAGAAGTACTGAAACAGTAGCCAAATGAAATTAGTGTGTGTATTTATATACATATTTTAAAAGTTTGTACCTTGTGAATAATAAAAAAATATTAAAAGCTAACATAAATGACAACAAACTTTTCAACTCAAGCCAACTAAATTTGGTTTTGCAGGGGAAAAATATTTAATTACTGACATTATTTTAGAATACTGGAGTATGGAGATGGTAATGAAAACAGAACCAGCTGTAACTTGGTTTTATTCTTGTAATAAAACTCTTCATGGGAAATGCTCCCCAGTATTACCTGCACTGGATGTGGGCCACTCCCCGTGCCTCGCCTTTGGAAGGCCACTGCTCCATTCTAAATTTCTTAGCTAAAACAGGCCTAATCAATATTGGTTTTTGGACCTCCAAAAAACACCACTATTTTCCTTCTTTTCCTGCCTCCTATCTCCCCCCTCTTTCTTTCCTTTTCTTTCTTATTATACAATTGTTAAAGTTTGCTTTCCATTTATAGTTATTACAGAGTACTGGTTCTATTCCCCATGTTGTACAATACATCCTTGAGCTCATCTTACACCTAACACGGTGAGCCTCCCACTCCCCCATCTCTGTATTGGCCCTCCCTCTTCCCCTCCCCGCTGGTAACCAGTAGATTGTTCTCTAT
>NW_011495066.1:3111134-3112626 GCF_000754665.1 Bison bison bison | reverse complement strand
CCTTTTATGGGGCAACTTCCTTCTATGCCTTTTTAGCAAATGGCACTGCCACCCCACACATGACACGGCTCCCAAGCTAAGTTTCCATCTCTGCACGCACGCAGAGGAACACCAAGTCCTCTTCCTCTTCTCCAAAAGGAAGTATATCTAAGAAGCTGAGTCTGGAATGAGTTCTACTCCCCCTACTTTCTGGCAAACTGGACCTTCTGGTCCCATCTCCAACCCCACAGGACCCATCTCCCTCCCTCTTCACAAATTTATCCCTGCCCTACCCTCTCTGCCCCCAACTCTCAGAGAACTCAGAGACAAACATAATTTCACATCAGGTTGATTTTATTTTCATTCTTAATGTATGCAGTTGGTATAATAGTCAACGTCTGTACTGTTGGCCAGTACTCAGCAGCAAGCTCCCCGAAGATTTCTGAGGTCTCTAGCCATGCCTTGAAGTCACTGGCTGCCCACTGGTCCCGCTGGAATGACAGGGGTCTCCACAGTCTGGGATCTCCTCTGGTCCGTTCTGATTCAGCTCTTCATTCACCTTGGAACACTGGCTACAGAGCTTTGAGCCTCTGATTTTTCTAAGGTTCCTTGTGGTGGGCGGTTTCTGAGAAGTTTTCTTGGTCATCTTTGCCTGAAGGTGATTATTCACTGCACACTTACCCTGGACACCTAGAGAAAACAAGAGAGGGGTCGAGAATGGCATTTGTTTGGGGAAGAGGGTGAAGGTGGCTGGGAACGACAGCTTCAGGAGAAGGGGTGTGGGCAGAGAAGGGTTATGTGCCAGGCAAGGACAGGGGAGGGGGTCTTATGGGGTGGGGTCAATGGGCAAGAGGAGTTTGGGTGGGCTCAGCTCACCTTGACATGTTTTTTGGACCTCAATTGAGAGGAGGTCTCCATCCTTTTGTCCTGGGTAACAGGAGGGAGGTGTTTCCTAACTACTCTGGAGCCTTGTGGCTTCCCAGTCTGCTTAGTCATTTTGAGGCCTCCCAGTGGTCTGCTCCAGAGCCCCTGAGCACCGCTATATATACCCCTCCCCAGGGAGACACACCCTCATGCTTTATGAGGTCAGCAAGTCTCTTCCCCAGCCAGTGGTGGCCCTGGGTGAGCCTTGACATCACAAAGCCCCATCCCGACACCTCTAGCGGAGGATGGGAACAATTCAGATGTTTTGGTGGGAGAAATGAGGCATTTATAATTCCCCTAAAGAGGCCTCCAAACTCACCTGCCATCCTCATCTAAGTCAACTCCGATGGGTCACATGGCAGGGAGTGTGTGTCTCCTCCAAACCTTGTCTATTCTATTTATGACTGTAAAAGTGTCAGGGAATTAAAAAAAAATTCTGCAAAAGATACAGCTTAAGCAGCCCCAGTTAACGTACGTTTATTTTCTCTGCTGCTGCTGCTGCTAAGTCGCTTTAGTTGTGTCCAACTCTGTGCGACCCCATAGACGGCAGCCCACCAGGCTCAGCCATCCCTGGGATTCTCCAGGCAAG
>NW_011495066.1:3108883-3111034 GCF_000754665.1 Bison bison bison | reverse complement strand
TTTTTAAATTTTATTTTTAAACTTTACATAATTGTATTAGTTTTGCCAAATATCAAAATGAATCCATCACAGGTATACATGTGCTCCCCATCCTGTACTAGGCATTTTTAATTCCCCTAAAGAAGGCTGCAAACCCATCTGCCATCCTCATCTCTCTAAGTCAACTCTGATGGCTCACAAGACAGTGAGAGTGTGTCTCCTCCAAACCTTGTCTATTTGTATCTATTTATGACTGTAAAAGTGTAAAGGAATTAAAACAAAAAATCTACAAAAGATACAGCTTAAGCAGCCCTAGTCACTGTAAGTTTATTATTTGTTCCATACTCTCAAAATAACTGACAATTAAGAATGAATTTCAAATAAAACATATTTTTTGAAATACAGCAAGATATCTTATGTTCAAATATAAGACGATTTTGTTCTTTTCAAGCTAAAAAAGTGTATACCTTGCAGTGAATACTTTGTTTCACTGATTTAGATGTAAATAAAAGCACATTGTGTGTCTTTACTTTGACAATCTTTTTGGTATCACTGTGTATTTAGAATCAACTGTTCGAATGTGGGGTGTGTATTAGTACATTCCCTCAGGGACTGCAGGCTGTGCAGGAAGGGATCTCAAGGCCTTGCAAACCATTAAGGATGCTCTGTAGAATGGAGCAGTGGTAACCGTGGCAGCCTGTGTTCGTGACAATTGTTGAACAGGGTCTTCTCTTAATGAACTCCCTCATAGAAGACAATGAATTTTTAAAGATAAGTATTAAAATTGTGGCCGTATGAAATTATATGTATGTATGAAGTGAAGTGAAATGAAGTGAAGGTGCTCAGTTGTTTCTGACTCTTTGCGACCCCATGGACAGTACCCTATCAGGCTTCACTGTCCACGGGATTTTCCAGACAACTGGAAAATACTAGAGTGGATTGCCATTTCCGTCTGCAGGGGATCTTCCCAACCCGGTGATTGAACCCGGGTCTCCCGCAATTGTAGACAGACTCTTTTACCATCTGAGCCACCAGGAGAGTATATATATATATGTGTGTGTGTGTGTGTGTGTGTGTGTGTGTGTGTATGCACACACATAAGTATGTGCGTCTGTATATATATACACACATATGTGTGTGTTTGTATATATGTACACTGAAACCTTGTACCTTGTGAATAATATATAAAATATTAAAACCTGACATATATGACAACAAACTTTTCAAACTTAAACCAACAAAATTTGTTTTGCAGAGGAAAAGTATTTAATTACTGACATTATTTTAGAATACTGGAGTATGGAGATGGTAATCAAAACAGAACCAGCATTTACTTGCTTTGATTCTTCTAATAAAAGTCTTCGTGGGCAATGGCCCCCAGTATTGACTGCACAGGATGTGGGCTACTGCCTCTGCCCCACCTGTGGGAGCCCACTGCTCCATTCTAAATTCCTTTGCTCTGAAGAAGACATACAGATGGCTAACAAACACATGAAAAGATGCTCAACATCACTCATTATCAGAGAAATGCAAATGAGAACCACAATCAGGTACCATCTCTCGCCAGGCAGGATGGCTGCTATCCAAAAATCTACAAGCAATAAAGGCTGGAGAGGGTGTGGAGAAAAGGGCACCCTCTCACACTGTTGGTGGGAATGAAACTGGTACAGCCACTATGGAGAACAGTGTGGAGATTCCTTAAACACCTGGAACTAGAACTGCCACATGACCCAGCAATCCCACTGCTGGGCATACACACCGAGGAAACCAGAATTGAAAGAGACATGTGTATCTGAATGATCATCACAGCATTGTTTACAATAGCCAGGACATGGAAGCATCCTAGATGACCATCAGCGGATGAACGGATAAGAAAGCAGTGGTACGTATACACTATGGAATATTTCTCAGCCACGAAAAAGAATACACTTGAATCAGTTCTAATGAGGTGGATGAAACTGGAGCCTATTATACAGAGTGAAATAAGACAGAAATATAGATCAATGGAACAAAATAGAAAGCCCAGAGATAAATCCAGGCGCATATGGACACCTTATCTTTGACAAAGGAGGCAAGAATATACAATGGATTAAAGACAATCTCTTTAACAAGTGGTGCTGGGAAATCTGGTCAACCACTTGTAAAGAATGAAACTAGGACACTTTCTAACAC
>NW_011495066.1:3107644-3108783 GCF_000754665.1 Bison bison bison | reverse complement strand
TCCATGGGATTTTCCAGGCAAGAGTACTGGAGTGGGGTGCCATTGCCTTCTCTGGTTTATTTTCTCTAACATAAGACTATTTTCCACAGTCTCAAAATAACTGACAATCAAGAATGAATTTCATTTCAAACCTATTTTTCAAATTCAGCAAGATATTTTATGTTCAAACATAAGACAATTTTGTTCTTTCCAAGCTAAGAAAAGTTTGTACCTTGCACTGAATACTTTGTTTCACTGATTTAGACATAAATAAAAGCACGTTGTGTGTCTTTACCTTGACAATTTTTGTGGTATCACTGTGTATTTAGAATCAACTGTTTGAATGTGGGGTGTGATTTAGTACATTCCCTCGGGGACTGCAGGCTGTGCAGGAAGGGATCTCAAGGCCTTGCAAACCATTTAGGATGCTCTGTGGAAAGGAGCAATGGTGACCATGGCTGTCTGTGTTGGTGACAATTATTCAACAGGGTCTTCTCTTAATGAACTCCCTCATAGAAGACAATGAATTTTTAAAGATAAGTACTAAGACTGTGTCCGTATGAATTTATATACATATTTATAAATACACATACACACATATGTGTGTGCATTTGTATACACATATATACACACATATCTGTGTGTGCATTTGTATATATGTACACTGAAACTTTGTACCTTGTGAATAATACGTAAAATATTAAACCCTGACATATATGACAACAAAGTTTTCAAACTTAAACCAACAAAATTTTGTTTTGCAGAGGAAAATTATTTAGTTCCTGACATTATTTTAGAATACTGGGGTATGGAGATGGTAATCAAAACAGAACCAGCATTTACTTGGGTTTATTCTTGTAATTAAAGTCTTTGTGGGCAATGCCCCCCAGGATTGCCTGCACGGGATGTGGGCTAGTCCCCCTGCCCCACCTGTGGGAGCCCACTGCTCCATTCTAAATTCCTTTACTCTGAAGAAGACATATGGATGGCTAACAAACACATGAAAAGATGCTGAACATCACTCATTATCAGAGAAATACAAATCAAAACCACAATGAGGTACCATCTCACGCCGGTCAGGATGGCTGCTATCCGAAAATCTACAAGCAGGGTGGAGGAGCTAAGATGGCGGAGGAATAGGATAGGGCGACCACTTTCTC
>NW_011495066.1:3106127-3107544 GCF_000754665.1 Bison bison bison | reverse complement strand
AGGAGGATGAGAAGGAACAGGAGCAGGAGGAGGGGTGGGGGTGAGGGAACCCGCCAGCCGAGAGGAGGCCAAGGAATCTGGGGGGCAAGGCAATGGCGGTTCGGGGGTGCTGTCATCTCCACAGGCACAGTGCCAGCAGAGACTGGAACCTCTCTACCTGTACGTGTCTGAGCAAATGACTATGGGAGGCTCAGTTTGGCTCGCATCTCAGTAGGAGCTGCACACTTTGGCAGGGAATGGATGTCATCAGTGACTGGAGACAGTCTGGCAAATGACTGCACTACATCCCTGCCACCTCTTGTCAAAACAGGGAGCAAGGAAGAGACCCAGGCCTCTCTTGCTAAATGCACAGACACACGCACTTGTGCACGGAGAACGCATGCTGCAGAGACTGCAGATCCTGAAGTTTCAGCCAACTGACATGCTGCTTCCCAGGACACCCATGCTAGGCATACATCAAGAGCGGTCAGAAACAGATCTTCCCTTGGGGGATGCAGACAAGGGTCCCAGAAGACCACAGGGGACCCAGAGGGATGAGCTTGTCACATGGTGTGGAAGGGGCTTGGGATGTCGTGTGGCGCCTGGGCAAGCGGGAGTACCCAGATGCCAGAGCACCAGTGATGCCAAACTGGTACGCCCATACGACCTCTCTGTGCCTGGAGTACGGGTGCTCCCAAAAGGAAACAAGTACTCCCAAAAGGGAGTATTTATAGATGCCTGTTCTGGTGCCCTTGCTCTGCCCGAGACTGACCCTGTTACTCCAGACTCTTCCTTCCCCGGCATGTGGCATGACTGGCTCCTTGACTTTGAGCAGATTATGAACCACTGCCAGAGGCCTGTCATCATCAGGGATGGAGATGAAGACTTGCTTAGCTCCATGATGGCTTTGAAGGGCAGGGAGGGAGCCTGAGGACAGGTCGGGGGCGGAGCTGGGCAGGCACGTGGGGGTCGGGGGATCCTATGCCCCACGTGCATGCGTTCGCCGTGAGCCTTTGGAAAGGAAAAACGGAAGATGCGGATGCCTGCCTGGCAGGCAAGCTGCGGACCCTAGAAGCTTGTGCACCTTCACCTTTTCCATCCTCCCAGTCCTGGCAGGTGCCAGAACGAGGCCATCCCCAGTCCCGCTGCAAACTGGAATTTTCCTTTCAGGACAAGCCGTCCTTCAGGAACAGAGAGATCGTTAAAGCGTACCACTTTGGCATCGCTGGTGCGAACTGGCTCCGAGGGCAGTGTGGGTGGGAGGGAGAGGGAGTCAGATGCACCACCTACCTGAATCTTTCCTGTCTCCCCCATCCTCCTTCAGGATATAGGGCATGTACGTCCTCTCCAGTCCACAGCTTCTGTGAGGATGGATGGGAGCTCCCAGCCTCAGGCAGGACCCCGCAGCGTGAACTTCCTCAACTGGTTGTTGGACCAC
>NW_011495066.1:3104498-3106027 GCF_000754665.1 Bison bison bison | reverse complement strand
CATGTGTGTGTCTGTATGAATGTACACTGAAACTTTGTACCTTGTGAGTAACACATAAAATATTAAAACCTGACATATATGACAACAAACTTTTCAAACTTAAACCAACAAAACTTGGTTTTGCAGAGGAAAAGTATTTAATTCCTGACATTATTTTAGAATACTAGAGTATGGAGATGGTAATCAAAACAGAACCAGCGTTTACTTGGGTTTATTCTTGTAATAAAAGTCTTAGTGGGCAATGGCCCCCAGTATGGCCTACATGGGACGTGGGCTAGTCCCTCTGCCCCACCTGTGGGAGCCCACTGCTCCATTCTAAATTTCTTTGCTCCGAAGAACACACACGGATGGCTAACAAACACATGAAATGATGCTGAACATCACTCATTATCAGAGAAATACAAATCAAAACCACAATGAGGCCATCTCATACCGGTCAGGATGGCTGCTTTCCAAAAATCTACAAGCAATAAATGCTGGAGAGGGTGTGGAGAAAAGGGTACCCTCTTACACTGTTGGTGGGAATGCAAACCAGTACAGCCACTATGGAGAACAGTGTGGAGATTCTTTAAAACACTGGAACTAGAACTGCCAAATGAAGCAGCAATCCCACTGCTGGGCATACACACTGAGGAAACCAGAATTGAAACAGACATGTGGACCCGAATGATCATCAGAGCACTGTTTACAATAGGCAGGACATGGAAGCAACCTAGATGTCCATCAGCAGATGAATGGGTAAGAAAGCAGTGGTACATATACACAGTGGAATATTACTCAGCCATGAAAAAGAATACACTTGAATCATTCTAATGAGGTGGATGAAACTGGAGCCAATTATACAGAGTGAAATAAGTCAGAAAGAAAAACACCAATAGTAAGTAAGGCATATATATGGAATTTAGAAAGATGGTAATGAGAACCCTGTATGTGAGACCGCAAAAGAGACACAGATGTACAGAACAGTCTTTAGGACTCTGTGGGAGAAGGCGAGGGTGGGATGATCTGATAGAATAGCATTGAAACATGTATATTGTCATATGTGAAACAGATGGCCAGTCCAGGTTCGATGCATGAGACAGGGTGCTCGGGGCTGGTTCACTGGAATGACCCAGAGGGATGGGATGGGCAGGGAGGTGGGAGGGGGGTCCAGTATGGGGAACACGTGTACACCCATGGCGGATTCATGTTAAGTATGGCAAAAACCACTACAGCCTTGTAAAGTAATTAGCCTCCGATTCAAATACATAAATGTTAAAAAATAAACTAATTTCCTTTGCTAAAAAGGGCCTGATCAATGTTGGCTTTGTGACCTCAAAAAACGCCATTATTTTCCTTCCTTTCTTCCCTCCTTCATGCCCCATATTTCTTTCCTTTTCTTTCTTATTATACAATTGTGAAAGTTTGCTTTCCATTTATAGTTATTACAGAGTACTGGCTCTATTCGCCATGTTGTACAATATATCCTGGGGCTCATCTTATTCCTAACACGGTGTGCCTCCCATTCCCTCACCTCTATATTGCCCCTC
>NW_011495066.1:3102896-3104398 GCF_000754665.1 Bison bison bison | reverse complement strand
ATCTTACACCTAAGAGGGTGTGCCTCATACTCCCCCACCTCTGTATTGCACCTCCCTCTTCCCCTCTCCGCTGGTAACCAGTAGATTGATTGCTATCCATATCTGTGAGCCTCCATTTTTGTTATATCTTTTACTTTGTGGTGTTTTCAGATTCTATAAGTGATATCATACAGTATTTGTCTATTTCTGTCTGAGTTATTTTACTTAATAATATACCTTCCATGTTGCTGCAGAAGTCAATATTCCATTCTTTTTATGGGCCAACTTCTTTCTATGTGATTTTAGCAAATGGCACTGCCACCCCACACATGACATGGCACCACAGGTAAGTTTCCATCTCTGCACCCATGCAGAGAAACACCAAGTCCTCTTCGTCTTCTCTCATGGGAGGTATATCGTATAGTTTCAGGCAACTGACATGCCACTCCCAAGAACACACCTGAAAGGCATATATCAGGAGGGGTCAGAAACAAATCCTCTTTTGTGGGATGAGAAAAAGGGTCCCAGAGGACCACAGGGGACCCAGAGGGAAAAGTGCATTGGATGCTAAGGCAGGGGTTGGGGATGTTCATCTGGCAGCTGGGCAAGCAGGAATACCAAGATGCAGAGGCCTCCAATGCCAAAGTGGTACTCCCATACGACCTCTCTGTGCCTCAAGTATGGGTGGTCCTGAAAGGAAACAAGTACTCCCGAAAGGGAGTACTCACAGATGGCTGTTCCGGTGCCCTTGCTCTGCCCGAGACAGACCCTGTTACTCGAGACTCTTCCTTCCCCGGCATGCGGCATGACTGGCTCCTTGACTTCGAGCAGATTATGAACCACCGTCAGATGCCTGTCATCATCAGTGACTGAGATGAAGACTTGCTTAGCTCCATGATGGCTTTGAAGGGCAGGGAGGGAGCCTGAGGACAGGTCGGGGGCGGAGCTGGGCAGGCATGTTGGGGTCGGAGGATCCTATGACCTGGGTCCATGCATTCACCGTGAGCCTTTGGAAAGGAAAAACGGAAGATGCGGATGCCTGCCTGGCAGGCAAGCTGCGGACCCTAGAAGCTTGTGCACCTTCACCTTTTCCATCTTCCCAGTCCTGGCAGGTGCCAGAACGAGGCCATCCCCAGTTCCGTTGCAAGCTGGTATTTTCCTTTCGGGACAACCCGTCCTTCAGGAACAGAGAGATCATTAAGGAGTATGACTTTTGCGACGCTGGTCCGACCTGGCTCCCAGGGCGGTGTGGGTGGGTGGGAGAGGGTGTCAGATGGGCTGCCTACCTGAATCTTTCCTGTCTCCCTTGTCTTCTGCCAGAATATGGGGCATGTATGTCCTCTCCGGTCCATGGCTTCTGTGAGGATGGATGGGAGCTCCCAGCCTCAGGCTGGATACCCACAGTGTGAACTTCCTCAACTGGTTGTTGGACCACAACTCTCCAGGATGTAACAGGATTGCTGAGGTGGGGTCCATCTGGGCCTCCCCAGAATGGACGATTGGTGTTGGGGTTCTTGGTTGCC
>NW_011495066.1:3101653-3102796 GCF_000754665.1 Bison bison bison | reverse complement strand
GCTCACAGAGACCCCAAGGCTTCTCCGGTGTGAGCCCCATGATTCAGGGTGCCAGGGCCCTGAAGCCTGCCAGCACGCTGGCGCTGTCGGGGATGTGCCAACAGCATGTGGCCCACCAGGCAAGGAGGTGGCCTTCTTCAGTGGGCAGGCGGTGGAGGACAGAGTGGCCGTGGAGGATGGACAGGTGGTGTGGTCGGGCAAGTGTTCCTGCTGCTGGTGGAAGACATCATTGAGGAGGTTGAAGTGGTGGTGGAAGAGAAGCATGGGAAGCTGTCCTCGCAGGAGCAGGAGGAGAAGCCATAGGAGAAGGGCCAGGAACATCCAAGAACAGGAGCCTCAAGCAACCAGCCTGCACTGGAGGCGCTGGAGGCATTGGCGGTCCTGCAGGTGGAGCTGAGCCCCAGAAACGAGACAGACACCAAAGCCTACCTTTGGCTCCAGAGGAAGGATCATTAGAGGAGAAAGGTCCCTTGAGTCAGAGAAGTGCTATCATCCAGGGCAACCCTGGCTTGTGGGCCAATGCCGTATCCTTAGTGCTGCTTCTCAGAGGTCAGATGCTTAGGAGGATGAGAAGGAACAGGAGCAGGAGGAGGGGTGGGGGTGAGGGAACCCGCCAGCCGAGAGGAGGCCAAGGAATCTGGGGCAAGGCAATGGCGGTTCGGGGGTGCTGTCATCTCCACAGGTACACTGCCAGCAGAACCTGGGAACCTCTCTACCTGTACGTGTCTGAGCAAATGACTGTGGGAGGCTCAGTTTGGCTCGCATCTCAGTAGGAGCCGCACACTTTGGCAGGGAATGGATGTCATCAGTGACTGGAGATAGTCTGACAAATGACTCCACTACATCCATGCCACCTCTTGTCAAGACAGGGAGCAGGGAAGAGACCCAGGCCTCTCTTGCTAAACGCACAGACACAGGCACTTGCGCACGCAGAACGCATGCTGCAGAGACTGCAGATCCTGAGCTTTCAGGCAACTGACATGCCGCTTCCCAGGACACACATGCCAGGCATACATCAAGAGCGGTCAGAAACAGATCCTCCCTTGGGGGATGCGGACAAGGGTCCCAGAAGACCACAGGGGACCCAGAGGGATGAGCGTGTCGCATGGTGTGGCAGGGGCCGGGGTTGTCGGTGTGGCAGCT
>NW_011495066.1:3100733-3101553 GCF_000754665.1 Bison bison bison | reverse complement strand
GGTGGTGTAGTCCGGCAAGTGTTCCTGCTGATGGTGGAAAACAACATTGAGAAGGTTGAAGTGGTGGCGGAAGAGGAGCAAGGGAAGCTGTCTTCACCGGAGCAGGAGGAGAAGCCAAGGAGCAGGGCCAGGAACATCCAAGGACAGGAGCCTCGAGCGACCAGCCCCCACTGGAGGCGCTGGAGGCATTGGCGGTCCTGCAGGTGGACCTGAGCTCCGCAAATGAGACAGACCCCAAAGCCTATCTTCAGCTCCAGAGGAAGGACCATCAGAGGAGAAAGCGTCCCTTGAGTCAGATAAGTGTCATCATCCAGGGCAACTTGGGCTTGTGGGCCAATGCCGTATCCTTTGTGCCACTTCTCAGAGGTCAGATGCTTAGGAGGACGAGAAGGAAAAGGAGCAGGAGGAGGGCTGGTGCTGAGAACCTGCCAGCCGAGGGGAGGCCAAGGGAACTGGGGGGCATGGGAATTGCGGTTCAGGGGCACTGTGATCTCCACAGGCACAGTGCAAGCAGAACCTGGGAACCTCTCTACCTGTACGTGTCTGAGCAAATGACTGTGGGAGGCTCCATCCGGCTCGCATCTGAATAGGAGCCGTACACTTTGGCAGAGAATGGATGTCATCAGTGACTGGAGACAGTCTGACAGATGACTCCAGTACATCCATGCCACCTCTTGTCAAGACAGGGAGCAGGGAAGAGACCCAGGCCTCTCTTGCTAAACGCACAGACACAGGCACTTGCGCACGCAGAACGCATGCTGCAGAGACTGCAGATCCTGAACTTTCAGGCAACTGACATGCCGCTTCCCAGGACACACAT
>NW_011495066.1:3100210-3100633 GCF_000754665.1 Bison bison bison | reverse complement strand
TTGGATGGGTTCAGCTCACCTTGACATGTTTTTTGGACCTCAATTGAGAGGAGGTCTTCATCCTTTTGTCCTGGGTAACAGGAGGCAGGTGTTTCCTAACTACTCTGGAGCCTTGTGGCTTCCCAGTCACCTTAGTCATTTTGAGGCCTCCCAGTGGTCTGCTCCAGAGCCCCTGAGCATCCCTGTATATACCTCTCCCCAGGGAGACACACCCTCATGCTTTATGAGGTCAGCAAGTCTCTTCCCCAGCCAATGGTGGCCCTGGGTGAGCCTTGACATCACAAAGCCCCATCCTGACTCCTCTAGCGGAGGATAGGTAGCAATTCAGATGTTTTGGTGGGAGAATGAAGCATTTACAATTCCCCTAAAGAGGTCTCCCGGAGAAGGCGATGGCACCCCACTCCAGTACTCTTGCCTGGAAAA
>NW_011495066.1:3099737-3100110 GCF_000754665.1 Bison bison bison | reverse complement strand
TCTGAATAGAAGCCACACACTTTGGTAGGGAAGGAATGCCATCAGTTACTAGGGCAGTGTGCCAGATGACTCCAGTACATCCATGTGACCCCTTGTGAGGACAGGATGCAAGAGAGAGAACCAGGCCTCTCTTGCTAAATGCACAGACACTGGCACTTGTGCACGGAGAATGCATGCTGCACAGACTGCAGATCCTGAAGTTGGAGGCACCTGTCATGCCACTCCCAGGACACACGTGACAGGCATACATCAGGAGCGGTCAGAAACAAATCCTCCCTTGTGGGATGAGAACAAGCATCTCAGAGGACCACCGGGGACCCAGAGGGATGAGAGCATTGTCTTGTATGGCAGGGGCTGGGGATGTGAGTGTGGC
>NW_011495066.1:3098525-3099637 GCF_000754665.1 Bison bison bison | reverse complement strand
GCACTGGGGCCGTCTGTGATGTCGCTGGCAGCAGGTGGCACACAAGGCGAGGAGGCTGCCTTCTTCAGCGGGGAGGCAGTGGAGGAAGCAGCGGCCCTGGAGGACAGAGAGGTGGTGTGGTCCAGCAAGTGTTCCAGTTGCTGGTGGAAGACATCATTGAGGAGGTTCAAGTGCTGGTGGAGAAGGAGCAGGGGAAGCTGCCCTCGAAGGAGCCGGAGGAGAAGTCGGAGGAGCAGGGCCGGGAACATCCAAGGAAAGGAGCCTCGAGCGACCAGCCCCCACTGGAGGTAGAGTTGAGCTCCCCTAATAAGAAACACCCCACAGCCTATCTTCGGCTCCAGAGGAAGGACCGTCAGAGGAGAAAGTGTCCCTTGAGTCAGAGAAGTGCCATCATCCAGGGCATCCCTGGCTTGTGGGCCAAAGCAGTGTCCTTAGTGTCACTTCTCAGGGGTCCGATGCTCAGGAGGATGAGAACGAACAGGAGCAGGAGGAGGAGTAGGTGTCAGGGAATCTGCCAGCTGACGGAGAGGGCACCAAGGGAATTAGTGGGCAAGGGAATTGGGCACCAGGGGAGCTGTGATTTCCACAGCCGTAGTGCCAGCACAGCCTATGAATCTTTCTACCTGTACGTGTCTGAGCAAATGAGTATGGAAGGCTCAGTTTGGCCCACATCTGAATAGAAGCCACACACTTTGGCAGGGAAGGAATGCCATCAGTGACCAGGGCAGTGTACCAGATGACTCCTGTACATGCTTGAGACCCCTTGTGAAGATAGGTTGCAAGAGAGAGAACCAGCCCTCTCTTGCTAAATGCACAGACACTGGCACTTGCACAGGGAGAATGCATGCTGCACAGACTTCAGATCCTGAAGTTGGAGGCAACTGACATGCCACTCCCAGGACACACGTGACACCCATACATCAGGAGCGGTTAGAAACAAATCCTCCCTTGTGTGATGAGAACAAGGGTCCCAGAGGACCACGGGGGACCCAGAGACATGAGCACATTGGCTTGTATAGCAGGGGCTGGGGGTGTCAGTGTGGTGGCTGGGCAAGCGGGAGGATTCAGATGCAGAGGCCAGCGATGCCAAAGGGGTACACCTTAACGACCTC
>NW_011495066.1:3096821-3098425 GCF_000754665.1 Bison bison bison | reverse complement strand
CCTTTGCAAAAAGGGCCTAATCAATGTTGTCTTTGTGACCACCCAAAACACCATTATTTTCCTTCCTTTGTTCCCGTCTTCCTCCCCCCTCTTTCTTTCCTCTCCTTTCTTATTATATAATTGTGAAAGTTTGCTTTCCATTTATAGTTATTACACAGTACTGGTTCTATTTCCCATGTTGTACAATACATCCTTGGGCTCATCTTACACCTAACACAGTGTGCCTCCCACTCACCCACCTCTGTATTGTCCCTCCCTCTTCCCCTCCCCACTGGTAACCAGTAGCTTGTTATCTATATATGTGAGTCTCCATTTCTTTTATATTCTCTACTTTGTGGTATTTTTAGATTCTATAAGTGATATCATACAGTATTTTTCTCTCTCTGAGTTATTTTGCTTCATAGTATACCTTCCATGTTGCTGCATATATCAATATTTCATTCTTTTTATGGGACATCTTCTTATTATGCCATTTGATCAAATGGCACTGCCACTCCACACATGACACGTCTCCACAGCTAAGCTTCCATCTCTGCACGCATGCAGAGAAACATCAAATCATCTTCCTCTTCTCCCATGGGAAGTATATCTTGAAGTTTTAGGCAGCTGACTTGCCACTCCCTAGGACATACATGACAGCCATACATCAGGAGTGGTCAGAAACAAATCCTCCCTTGTGGGATGAGACAAGGGTCCCAGAGGACCAAGGGGGACCCAGAGGGATGAGCGCATTGTCTTGTATGGCAGGGGCTGAGGATGCCAGTGTAGCTGCTGGGCAAGTGGGAGTGTCCAGATGCAGAGGCCAGCGATGCCAAAGGGGTACACCTTAACGACCTCTCTGTGCCTGAGATGTCTTCTCCTTTACACTGCTTCTGTCAGGATGGATGCGACATTCCCAGTCTCAGGCCAGTCACCATGAGCCTGAACTTGCTCAACTGGTTGTTGGACCACAACTCTCTGGGACGGAACAGGATTGCTAAGGTGGGGTCCATTTGGGACTCCCCAGAATGGGTGATTGATATTGGGTTTCTTTGCTGCCCAGGAAGGGCTCGGAGCCTAGTTAATCCCATGCTGACCTCCCCCATGTGGCTAGAGATCAGTAGGTCCTGCCATGAGAGGTAAGTGACAAGACACTGAAGTTGTGAGGGGATCAGGAGTTGTGGCCTGAAGGCAGATCCATGTAGAGGCCAGGACCCTCTCCTTTTCCCAGTGGGGAAGCTCAGACTCATTCAGCTGGGATGCACAGATTGAATACAGTTCAGTCGTGTAGCAGTGACAGGCTGAGACTGGATGCTTGGGGGTTTCAGGTGTCCTAGTCTCATTCAGAGCAGCTCTGCTTACAGCACATGAGACCCAGGTTATTCTCATGTAGGCAGGCTGAATTAAGCACCTTTGTCGGCATCATCCTTCCCTGGGTCTTCTGCTCAGAGAGACCCTGGGGCTTCTTCGGTGTGAGCCCGATGATTCAGGGTACTGGGGCCCTGAGACCTGCCAGTGAACTGGGGCCCTCGAGGATGTCGCTGGCACCAGGTGGCCCACCAGGCGAGGAGACTGCCTTCTTCAGCGGCCAGTCAGTGGAGGAAGGAGCGGCCCTGGAGGACAGA
>NW_011495066.1:3096401-3096721 GCF_000754665.1 Bison bison bison | reverse complement strand
GGGCTTCAGGTGTCCTTGTCTCATTCAGAGCAGCTCTGCTTCCAGCACGCAAAACCCAGGTGATTCTCACGGAGGCAGGCTGAATTAAGCACCTTTGTCAGCATCATCCTTCCCTGGGTCCTCTGCTCACAGAGACCCTGGGGCTTCTTCAGTGCAAGACCAAGAATTCAGGGTGCTGGGGCCCTGAGACGTGCCGGTGCATTGGGGCTGTTAGGGATGTTGCAGGCAGCAGGTGGCCCACCAGGCGAGGTGGCTGCCTTCTTCAGTGGGGAGGGAGTGGAGGAAGCAGCAGCCTTGGACGACGGAGACGTGGTGCGGTC
>NW_011495066.1:3095142-3096301 GCF_000754665.1 Bison bison bison | reverse complement strand
ACTCATCAGACCTACTCCCATAATTTACATTTTAAGATAACAGAATTAGCCAGAAGGTTTAATCCAAAGACTGTCCTTAATCCAGAGACTGTCCTCAGGCAGGATACATTATTGTTATATAATCCTAAGGAATGTGGAGAAGAAAAAAAGTTTGTCCTTTCTTCCTCCTTGAGAATTCCAGACCCCTCTCTCCTTGGGGACCCCTAGATTTCCTATCAACCTGCCTAGGAAATGACTCTCTCAGTCCCAGAGGACCATGGGAGATCCAGAGGGATGAGCACATTGTCTTGTATGGCAGGGGCTGGGGATGTCAGTGTAGCTGCTAGACAAGCGGGAGTACCTAGATGCAGAGGCCAGTGATGCCAAAGTCGTACTCCTTAATGACCTCTCTGTGCCTGAGACGTCTTCTCTGGTACACTGCTTCTGTGAGGATGGATGTGGCGCTCCCAGCCTCAGGCCAGTCACCATGAGCCTGAACTTGCTCAACTGGTCGTTGGACCACAACTCTCTGGGATGGAACACGACTGTTAAGGTGGGGTCCTTTTGGGCCTCCCCAGAATGGGCGATTGATATTGGGTTTCTTTGCTGCCCAGGAAGGGCTTGGGGCCTGGCCAGTCCAATGATGATCTCCCCCGTGTGGTCAGCAGATCAGAAGGTCCTGCCATGAGAGGTAAGTGACGAGACACAGAAGTTGTGAGGGGATCAAGAGGTGAGGCCTGAAGGCAGATCCGTGTAGAGGCCAGGACCCTCTCCTCTCCCTGGTGGGGAAGCTCAGGCTCATGCAGCCTGGATACAGAGCCTGGATTCAGGTCATGTGGGTAGTAGGTGACAGGCTGAGACTGGAGGCTTGGGGGCTTCAGGTGTCCTTGTCTCATTCAGAGCAGCTCTGCTTCCAGCACGCAAAACCCAGGTGATTCTCATGGAGGCAGGCTGAATTAAGCACCTTTGTCGGCATCATCCTTCCCTGGGTCCTGCTGCTCACCGAGACCCTGGGGCTTCTTCGGTGTGAGCCTGAGGATTCAGGGTACCGGGGCCCTGAGACCAGCCAGCACGGTGGGGCCATCAGGGATGTCGCAGGTGGCAGGTGGCCCAGGAGGCGAAGAGGCTGCCTTCTTCAGTGGGGAGGGAGTGGAGGAAGCAGCAGCCTTGGACGACGGAG
>NW_011495066.1:3094060-3095042 GCF_000754665.1 Bison bison bison | reverse complement strand
GACTGTCCATGCAGTGACAGGTATTTGTTTAGCACCTGCCTCTGGCCAGGTTGTGTTCCAGGCATGGGACAGCCGTGAGAAGACAGACAATAACCCCAGTCCTGCTGGAGCAGAAATTCTATCAGAGGCCAAACCCTCCTACCTCACCCCAATTCCCAGTGCTAGGCTGCCAGGCCACTCCTCTTTCACCCCTCCTGGTCCTGATGCTCTCTACTGTCCTGAGGAGCCTCCATGGACCTACAGGTTTGTGCACTGCAATCGCTCTGCTGACCCCCTAACCACTACCCAGAACCTCGCTGGGATGCCTGGGTGGGCACCTTCCGTTCTTCCCGGTGATTGGCAGGACACATGGCTCCTGGCCCTTGCCAGGGCAGGATAGTATGGTTAGAACAACCCAGTTTATTTAAGTTTGTAAATAACTACACTTACTCATAGAGAAAATCTGTTCATGTCAGACATGAAGCGATAACTGCTTGTGGGTGGATGGGGAGCTTCTCTACCTTCTCTGGGATTCCCTAAGGATAGTGAGACAGTGTAGCCTTGGTTCCTGGGTGCTGCCCTACTCCACAGCCATCCAGGCCCTGCTCACCCTGGTCCAAGTCAGGCCACTGAGCACACAGACCCAGGAGACCAGGCGGGGGCCCCTCTGCACCGCCCCCTCCCCTCCCCAGTTGCACAGACCTGGACGACTGCTGTCCTGGTCTCCTGCCACCAGGCCAGATGAAGGTGCTCATTAGCAAGCTGTCCTTTGACACTGAGGGCTACTGGAAGAAGAGGGGCCAGGAGAGCTTCTACCCATACATGGGCATGAGGGCCAGACGGGTGGAGCCCTGAGATGCACTTTGAACCACAGGCCGGTCCTGCCCCTCCCAATCCGAATGGGCACCTGCTCTGAGCCCCCAGCTTTAACAACTCCACACCCATGCCACCCAACCCCAAGGTCAGGCTGACTCACCCCCTGTGGACAGAAGCTCAACCAAAC
>NW_011495066.1:3093132-3093960 GCF_000754665.1 Bison bison bison | reverse complement strand
GAAAAGCAACCCATTGTCTTCAAAAGGAGGTAGGAAAAAATATAAAGGACAAAAAAAGAGACAAAAGAGGGAGGGACAGAGCTCAGTCCCAGGAGGGGAGTCTTAAAAAGAGAGAAGTTTCCAAACACCAGGAAACACTCACACGGCTGAGTCTGTGCCGAGCCTTGGAAGCACAGAGGGCAACATAACAGGGAGGAAAAATAAATAAACAATTAAAACCCACAGACTATGAGCCCAACAGTAACTCCCCCGGCGGAGAAGCAGCGCAGATGCTGGCACCCGCCACTACCAAGTGGGGGCTGGGCAGGGAGGCGCGGGATGCATCACTTAAAGTAAGGATCTGGCCTGAATGCCCCAAGCGCTACCTGAGCAAACTAAATTGGGCTACCAAACCAGACTGTGGGATAACTACCACGCGAAAAGCCAGCCCTAACCTAAGACACTGCCAGGCCCGCACACAAAACAAAGGACTGAACAGAGATAGCCTGCCGCAGACCATCCCCCTCCAGTGACAGGCAGCCAGAGCCGGAAGGGGGCAATTGCAGCCCCAGAGAGACATTATCTACAAAACTGTAAGCAGGCTTCTTTGCTAACTAAGACTTCTTGGGGTTCCGGACGGTCAACATCCACCTGAGAAGATGCGCTGGTTGTACACCCAGAAAACAGAGCAGCGGGGAGGGGATAAGTCACAGCAACTGCGGTTGCCAAACACCTCATCACCTGAGCTGCTCGGACCTGGGAAGGGCACAAAACGCAGGCCCAACCGAGTCTGCACCTCTGAGGACTACCCGAGTGCCTGAACCTGAGCGGCTTAGACCTGGGAGGCGC
>NW_011495066.1:3092599-3093032 GCF_000754665.1 Bison bison bison | reverse complement strand
AGCATTGTCTTGTATGGCAGGGGCTGGGGATGTGAGTGTGGCAGCTGGGCAAGCGGGAGTATCCAGATGCAGAGGCCAGTGATGCCAAAGTGGTACTCCTTAACGACCTCACTGTGTCTGAGACGTCTTCTCTGGTACACTGCTTCTGTGGGGATGGATGCGGCGCTACCAGTTTCAGGCCGGTCACCATGAGCCTGAATTTGCTCAACGGGTTGTTAAACCACAACTCTCTGGGATGGAACGGGATTGCGAAGGTGGGGTCCATTTGGGCCTCCTCATAATGGGCGATTGTTATTGGGTTTCTTGTCTCCCCACAAAGTTGTCGGGGCCTGGTTAGTCCCATGCTGACATCCCGCGTGTGCCCAGCAGAGTAGCAGGTCTTGCCATGAGAGGTAAGTGACAAGACACAGAATTTGTGAGGGGATCAGGAGGT
>NW_011495066.1:3092034-3092499 GCF_000754665.1 Bison bison bison | reverse complement strand
AGCCTATGAATCTTTCTACCTGTACGTGTCTGAGCAAATGACTATGGGAGGCTCAATTTGGCTCACATCTGAATAGAAGCCATACTCTTTGGCAGGGAATGAATGTCATCAGTGACCAGGGACAGTGTTCCAGATGACTCCAGTACATCCATGTGACCCCTTGTGAAGACAGGGTGCAAGAGAGAGAACCAGGCCTCTCTTGCTAAATGCACAGACACTGGCACTTGTGCACGGAGAATGCAGGCTGCATGGATGGCAGATCCTTAAGTGTGAGGCAACTGACATACCACTCCCCAGGACACACATGACAGCCATACATCAGGAGCAGTCAGACTAATCCTCCCTTGAGGGATGAGAACAAGGGTCCTGAAAGGTTGTTGTTGAATCACACGAATACACCGGGATTCTTGGCCCCCGGAGGAGAAGAATTCAATCCGGGGCCAGAGACGAGGCTTGATCGCTCAG
>NW_011495066.1:3091564-3091934 GCF_000754665.1 Bison bison bison | reverse complement strand
GCTTCTGTGAGGATGGATGTGGCGCTCCCAGCCTGAGGCCAGTCACCATGAGCCTCAACTTGCTCAGCTGGTTTTTGGACCACAACTCTCTGGGATGAACAGGATTGCTAAGGTGGGGTCCATTTGTGCCTCCCCAGAATGAGCAATTGACATTGGGTTTGTTTGCTACCCAGGAAGGGCTCAGGGCCTGGTTAGTCTCATGCTGACCTTCCCCGTGTGGGTAGCAGTTCAGAAGTTCCTGCCATGAGAGGTAAATGACAACACACAGAAGTTGTGAGGGGGTCAGGAGGTGAGGCCTGAAGGCAGATCCATGTAGAGGCCAGGACACTCTCCTCTCCCCGGTGGGGAAGCTCAGGCTCATGCAGCCTGG
>NW_011495066.1:3090943-3091464 GCF_000754665.1 Bison bison bison | reverse complement strand
TGGTGGCAGACAACATTTAGGAGGTAGAAGTGGTGGCGGAGGAGGAGCAGGGGAAGCTGCCCTCATAGGACCGGGAGGAGAAGCCGGAGGAGCAGGGCCAGGAACATCCAAGGAAAGGAGCCTCGAGTGACCAGCCCCCACTGGAGGCGCTGGAGGCATTGGCCGCCCTGCAGGTAGAGTTGAGCTCCCCTAATGAGAAAGACCCCACAGCCTTTCTTTGGCTCAGGAGGATGGACTGTTAGAGGAGAAAGTGTCCCTTGAGTCAGAGAAGTGCCATCATCCAGGATATCCCTTGCTTGTGGGCCAAAGGCGAATCCTTAGTGTCGCTTCTCAGGGCTCAGATGCTCAGGAGGACGAGAAGAAACAGGAGCAGGGGGAGTGGTTGGAGTCAGGGAAGCTGCCAGCTGAGGGGGACGGGCGCGCCAAGGGAATTAGAGGGCAAGGGAATTGGGCACTGGGGGAGCTGTGATTTCCACAGCCGCAGTGCCAGCAGAGCCTACATATCTTTCTACCTGTACACG
>NW_011495066.1:3090454-3090843 GCF_000754665.1 Bison bison bison | reverse complement strand
CGGCAGACCGAGCCACCCCAAGCAGCAGGGCGGGTGTGTTCCTCATGGGCACCAGGGTCACACTTTCCCTGGGACATTCTGGCCACATGTCACAGGGGCAGGTGTCACTCAGGCTTCAATAAGTTGCTGCTGGCGCCTGCAAGGTGGCTACGGTCACAAGGCAAGATCGACAGGAGCTGCCCCAGGGGGATGGGGGCAAGGCGTGAGCACAGGGGTGTGCTAGGGGAACCATTGGGGGTACCAGGGGCACTTCTCCACACAGCCACACAAGGACACACAGCTAACGTGAAAAAAATAAAGTCTTCCACTATTTCCCCATGAATTTGCCATGAAGTGATGGGACCAGATGCCATGATCCTAGTTTTCTAAACGTTGAGCTTTAAGCCAAC
>NW_011495066.1:3089747-3090354 GCF_000754665.1 Bison bison bison | reverse complement strand
CCCAGGTCCAGACGGCTTCAAAGATGAATTCTCCAAAAATTTAGTAAAAGAGGCTAACACCTATCCTACTCAAACTCTTCCAGAAAATTAGCAGAGGAAGGTAAACTTCCAAACTCATTCTATGAAGGTCCACCATCACCCTAATACCAAAAACCTGACAAAGATGCCACAAAAAAAGAAAACTACAGGTCAATATCACTGATGAACATAGATGCAAAAGTCCTTAACAAAATTCTAGCAATCAGAATCCAACAACACATTAAAAAGATCATAAACCATGACTAAGTGGGCTTTATCCCAGGGATGCAAGGATTCTTCAATATCCACAAATCAATCAATGTACTACACCACATTAACAAATTGAAAGATAAAAACCACATGATTATCTCAATAGGTGCAGAGAAAGCCTTTGACAAAATTCAACATCCATTTATGATAAAAACTCTCCAGAAAGCAGGAAGAGAAGGAACATACCTCAACATAATAAAAGCTATATATGACAAACCCACAGCAAACATTATCCTCAATGGTGAAAAATTGAAAGCATTTCCCCTAAAGTCAGGAACAAGACAAGGGTGCCCCCTTTCACCATTACTATTCAACATAG
>NW_011495066.1:3089355-3089647 GCF_000754665.1 Bison bison bison | reverse complement strand
CAATGCCACATTTGCCTGTTACTCCAGATGTTTCTTAACTTCCTACTTTTGCATTTCAGTCCCCTATAATGAAAAGAACATCTTCTTTGGGTGTCAGTTCTAAAACTTTTTGTAGGTCTTCACAGAACCATTCAACTTCAACTTCTTCAGTATTACTGGTCAGGGCACAGACTTTGATTACTATGATGCTGAATGGTTTGCCTTGGAAACGAACAGAGATCATTCTGTCATTTTTGAGATTGCATCCAGGCACTGCATTTTGGACTCTTGTTGACTATGATGGCTACTCCAT
>NW_011495066.1:3088620-3089255 GCF_000754665.1 Bison bison bison | reverse complement strand
TACTCCTTTTCCTATTTGGAACCAGTCTATTGTTCCATGACGAGTCCTATCTGTTGCTTCCTGATCTGCATATAGATATCTCAAGAGGTAGGTCAGGTGGTCTTGTATTCCCATCTCTTTCAGAATTTCCCACAGTTTATTGTGATCCACATGGTCTAAGCCTTTGGCCTAGTCAATAAAGCAGAGATAGAGGTTTTTGTGAAATTCTTGCTTTTTTGATGATCCAGGGGATGCTGGCAATTTGATCGCTGGCTCCTCTGCCTTTTGTAAAATCAGCTTGAACATCTGGAAGTTCACGGTTCACGTATTGTTGAAGCTTGGCCTGGAGAATTTTGAGCATTACTTTGCTACCGTGTGCAATGAGTGTAATTGTGTAATACTTTGAGCATTCGTTGACAGTGCCTTTCTTTGAGATTGAAATGAAAACTGACCTTTTCCCGTCCTGTGGCCACTGCTGAGCTTTCCAAATTTGCTCGCATATTGAGTGCAGTACTTTCACAGCATCATCGTTTAGGATTTGAAATAACTCAACTGGATTTCCATCACCCCCACTAGCTTTGTTCATAGTTGTGCTTCCTAAGGCCCACTTGGCTTCATATTCCAGGATGTCTGGCTCTAGGTGAGTGATCACACCA
>NW_011495066.1:3087747-3088520 GCF_000754665.1 Bison bison bison | reverse complement strand
CTTTGGGATTGGAATGAAAACTGACCTTTTCCAGTCCTGTGGCCACTGCTGAGTTTTCCAAATTTGCTGGCATATTGAGTGCAGCACTTTCACAGCATCATCTTTCAGGATTTGAAATAGCTCAACTGGAATTCCATCACCCCCACTAGTTTTGTTTGTAGTGATGCTTCATAAGGCCCAGTTGGCTTCAGATTCCAGGATGTCTGGCTCTAGGTGAGTGATCACACCATTGATTTTCTGGGTCATGAAGACGTTTTTTTGCACAGTATTTCTGTGTATCCTTGCCCCCTATTCTTAATATCTTCTGCTTCTCTTAGGTCCATAACATTTCTGTCCTTTATTGAGCCCATTTTTGCATTAAATATTCCCTTTGTATCTCTGATTTTCTTGAAGAGGTCCCTAGCCTTTCCCATTCTATTGTCTTCCTCTATTTATTTGCACTGATCACTGAGGAAGGCTTTCTTTTATCTTCTTGCTATTCTTTGGAACTCTGCATTCAAAGGGTATATCTTTTCTTTTCTCCTTAGCTTTTCACTTCTCTTCTTTTCACAGCTATCTGTAAGGCCTCCTCAGACAACCATTTTGCCTTTCTGCATTTCTTCTTCTTGGGGATGGTCTTGGTCATTGCCTCCTGTACAGTGTCACGAACCTCCGCCCATAGTTCATCAGGAACTCTGTCAGATGTAATCCCTGAAATCTATTTCTCACTTCCACTGTATAATTGTAAGGCATTTGATTTAGGTCATATCTGAATGATCTAGTGGTTTTCCCTA
>NW_011495066.1:3086826-3087647 GCF_000754665.1 Bison bison bison | reverse complement strand
TGGTCAGGCAGTGGAGGATGGAGCAGCCCTAGAGGATGGAGCGGTGGTGCAATCCGGCAAGTGTTCCTGCTGCTGGTGGAAGACATCTTTGAGGAGGTTGACGTGGTGGCGGAAGAGGAGCAGGGGAAGCTTTCCTTGTAGGAGCGGAGGGAGAAGCCAGAGGAGCAGGGCCAGGAACATCTAAGAACAGGAGCCTCAAGTGACCAGCCCCCACTGGAGGCGCTGGAGGCATTGGCGGCCCTGCAGGTGGAGATGAGCTCCGCACATGAGAAAACCACAAAGCCACATCCAAAACTTGGCCACTCAGCACCACCACACAAGCAGAGGTAGAAAAGGCTTCAGAGTCTTCAGGCTCAGGTGCTGGGAACAGAGTCGGAGCTTCTTTTTAAGTCATGCAGGGAAGGACACGCAAGTGACTGAAGGCTAGAGTGAGTTTTCTGTTAAAAACAGATTGTCTGGGGAACAGACGGGCTGGGTGGAGCTGAGCCCAAGGAGGCTCGGAGTCCATACTGAGAAACCCTGTATGCCTCTCTCTTGTCTCTGCCTCCTCATCTGCTTAACTCCCAGTCTGCTGCCTGACACCACCTTTCCTGTGCACCTTCACACTCAGACTGTCCATTCAGTGACAGGTATTTGTTTAGCACCTGCCTCTGGGACAGCCATGAGGAGACAGACAATAACTCAAGTCCTTCTGGAGCAGAAGTTCTACCAGAGGCCAAACCCTCCTACCTCACCCCAATTCCCAGCCCTAGGCTGCAGGGCCACTCCTCTTTCACCCGTCCCAGTCCTGATGCTCTCTACTATCCTGAGGAGCCTCTGTG
>NW_011495066.1:3086273-3086726 GCF_000754665.1 Bison bison bison | reverse complement strand
CTGGGGCTCCTGTCCCCTGACTCCAGCCCTGGGATGCTGGGCCACGGGCAGCACTGCGCCAGGCTGTGAGCACTCCCAGCTCCCCGTCTGCCTGCAGGTCATTTTCACCATCACAGATGAGAACCACAAGTTCCATGGGCTACCGCTGCTAAGCCCATGGTCTTACACCACATACCGAGGGAGCTAGTGGCTGTGACCCTGGACATGGTGCTACAGCAGACCGATCCACCCCCAAGCAGCAGGGCGGGTGTGTTCCTCATGGGCACCAGGGTCACACTTTCCCTGGGACATTCTGGCCACATGTCACAGGGGCAGGTGTCACTCAGGCTTCAATAAAGTTGCTGCTGGTGCCTGAAACTGCAAGGTGGCTACGGTCACAAGGCAAGGTCGACAGGAGCTGCCCCAGGGGGATGGGGTGGAAGGCGTGAGCACAGGGGTGGGCTAGGGGAACCA
>NW_011495066.1:3085602-3086173 GCF_000754665.1 Bison bison bison | reverse complement strand
TCATGGGGTCGTGAAGAGTCATACACGACTGAGTGACTGAACTGAACTGAAGACTGTAAAACTGTAAGGGAATTTTTAAGAAAAAACATCCACAAAAGATAGTTTTAGCAGCCCCAATGAACGTAATTTTATTTTCTCCATAGTCTCAAAATAACTGACAAGTAAGAATGAATTTCACTTTAAAACATAGTTTTCAAAATTCAGCAGGATATTTTATGTTCAAATATAAGAAGGTTTTCTAATTTTCAAGCTAAAAAAGTTTGCACCTTTCAGAGAATACTTTGTTTCACTAATTTAGACGTAAACAAGAGCACATTGTGTGTCATTACATTGACAATCTTTGTGGTACAACTGTGTATTTAGAATCAACTGTTTGAACGTGGGATGTGTTTTAGGATGTTCCCTCAGGGACTGCAGGCTGTGCAGGAAGTGGTCTCAAGGCCTTCCAAACCATTAAGAATGCTCTGTGGAATGGAGCAGTGGTAAACATGTCAGTGCTGTATATTGTCACCCTGCTTATTTAACTTCTATGCAGAGTACATCATGAGAAACGCTGGGCTGGAGGAAGCAC
>NW_011495066.1:3085139-3085502 GCF_000754665.1 Bison bison bison | reverse complement strand
ATAAATGAAAAAGAAATGAAAGAAACAATAGTAAAGATGAATAAAACTAAAAGCTGGTTCCTTCAGAAGATAAAATTGATAAAACTTTAGCCAGACTCATCAAGAAACAAAGAGAAGAATCAAATCAACAAACTTAGAAATGAAAAAGGAGAGGTTACCACAGCCAATGCAGAAATACAAAGGATTATAAGAGGCTATTATGAACAACTCTATGTCAATAAAGTGGATAACCTGGAAGAAATAGACAGAAAAGTTCAATCTTCCAAGACTGAACCAGGAAGAAATAGAAATTTTGAACAACCCAATTACAAGCTGTAAATCGAAGCTGTGAACAAAAATTTCACAAAAGACAAAAGCCCAGGA
>NW_011495066.1:3084590-3085039 GCF_000754665.1 Bison bison bison | reverse complement strand
GAATGAGCAACTAAACAACAACAGACACACCTTCTTACTAGAAACTCTGAAGATACTAGAAATAGATGAGAAAACTCTCAGCCTAAACAAAACGAAACAAAATGCCTAGACATTAGATCTGAATTATAAAAAACCTAGACACTGGAGCTGAAGTATAAAAGATTTTAGGCAATAAAATGTCTCCCAACAGTAGTGTTAACAGTGTGTTCCACACAAGAAAGAGGAATAATTTTTAATACACACTCAATAGAACAACTTTCTAGTTACATTCATAAATTAAAGGAAATAAAAATGTCAAGAAAACATACATAGTATAAAATCTATTCTTCATTTTATATGTAATTAAGGCTGTAAAACTGTAAGGAAATTATTAAGGAAAAACATCTGCAAAAGATAGTTTTAGCAGCCCCAATGAACGTAATTTTATTTTGTTTTCTCCATAGTCTCAA
>NW_011495066.1:3084106-3084490 GCF_000754665.1 Bison bison bison | reverse complement strand
GCAAATGCTAACAAGTATGAAAGGGGAAATTAACAGTAACACAATAATAGTGGGAGACTTTAATACCCCACTCACACCTATGGATAGATCAACCAAACAGAAAATTAGCAAGGAAACACACACTTTAAATGATACAATGGATCAGGTAGACCTAATTGATATTTATAGGACATTTCACCCCAAAACAATGAATTTCACCTTTTTCTCAAGCACACATGGAACCTTCTCCAGGATAGATCACATCCTGGGCCATAAATCTACCTTGGTAAATTAAAAAAATAGAAATCATTTCAAGCATCATTTTTGATCACAGTGCGGTAAGATTAGATGTCAACTACAGGCAAAAAACTATTAAAAATGAAAACACATGTAAAATAGACAAAC
>NW_011495066.1:3083558-3084006 GCF_000754665.1 Bison bison bison | reverse complement strand
TAGGCAACCCACTCCAGTGTTCTTGCCTGGAGAATCCCAGGGATGGGGAGCCTGGTGTCTGCGGTCTATGGGTTAGCACAGAGTCAGACACGACTGAAGTGACTTAGCTTAGCATAGCAAAGAGGCCTCCAAACTCACCTGCCATCTTCATCTCTCTAAGTCAACTCCGATGGGTCACATGGCAGGGAGAGTGTGTCTCCTCCAAACCTTGTCTATTATATCTATTTATAACTGTAAAAGTGTAAGGGAATTAAAAAAAAATCTACAAATGATACAGCTTGAGCAAACCCCAGTTAACATAAGTTTATTTTCTATAATGTAAGACTATTTCCCATAGTCTCAAAATAACTGACAATCAAGAATGAATTTCATCTCAAACCTATGTTTCAAATTCAGCAAGATATTTTATGTTCAAATATAAGACATTTTGTCCTTTTCAAGCTAAAAG
>NW_011495066.1:3083031-3083458 GCF_000754665.1 Bison bison bison | reverse complement strand
CAAGCTCCTCTTGCATGTTGACACCACCCCATAAGACCCGCCTCCCCTGTCTTTGCCTGGCCCATACCTCTTCTCACCCAAACCTCTTCTCCTCAAGCCTTCAATTCCATCCATCATCACCCTCTTCCCCAAACCAGTGCTGTTCTTTGCTCCTTCTCTTATTTTCTCCAGTCGGCCAGGGTAATCGTGAGGATGAATAAGCAAATTCAACCAAAGCTGACTAAAAAAGCTTCTTAGAAAACTCCCACCTCAGAGAAACTTTAAAAAATCAGAGGCTCAAAGCTCTGTAGCCAGGGTTCCAAGGTGACTGAAGAGCTGAATTAGAATGAACTGGAGGAGGTCGCAGAGACTGTGGAGACCCCTGCCATTCCAGCTGGACCAGTGGGCAGCCAGTCACTTCAGAACATGGCTAGAGAGCTCAGAAATC
>NW_011495066.1:3082320-3082931 GCF_000754665.1 Bison bison bison | reverse complement strand
TGCCTGATCATAAACAAGCTCTCCCACCCACCAGTCAACCACGGCTTAACTCTTGTTGCTTAGGAACACATAGATTGGCCCCGCCCCAAATCCATCCATGCCGGGTCAGCACACAGACCACCCCAGCTCCATCCATGCCAGGTCAGCACACAGACCACCCCAGCTCCATCAATGCCAGGTCAGCACACAGATACCCCAGCTCCATCCATGCCAGGTCAGCACACGGACCACCCCTCCTCCATCCATGCCAGGTCAGCACACAGACCACCCCAGCTCCATCCCTGCCAGGTCAGCACACGGACCACCCCTCCTCCATCCATGCCAGGTCAGCACACAGACCACCCCAGATCCATCCATGCCAGGTCAGCACACAGACCACCCCACCTCCATCCACGCCAGGTCACCACTCAGACCACCCCAGCTCCATTCATGCCAGGTCAGTGCACAGACACCCCAGATCCATCAATGCCAGGTCAGTGCACAGACCACCCCAGCTCCATCCATGCCAGGTCAGCACACAGATACCCCAGCTCCATCCATGCCAGGTCAGCACACGGACCACCCCTCCTCCATCCATGTCAGGTCAGCACACAGACCACCCACCTCCATCC
>NW_011495066.1:3081456-3082220 GCF_000754665.1 Bison bison bison | reverse complement strand
CCTGCCGTCACCCTAAGAAACTTTCAGATGAACACACAGTTGGAAACTGTACTGTGTTCCTATATCCTACCATACACATTCCTGCTATAATCTGACAGCAAAGAGTTGTCAAATAACAATAATTATCATGATAATCAGTCTCTGCTAATCATCACTATATTTTTCAACACATATTTGTGTAATATTTAATCAATGCCAGCAGGCATTTTCTAAGGGCTTCCCTGGGGGCTCAGACAGCAAGGAATCTGCCTACAATGCAAGGGACCTAGCTTTGATCTTTTGGTGGGGAAAATCCCCTGGGAAAGGAAGTGGCTGATGGCTAACGACCTTAGGACTTTTGATCACTAGAGAACTCCTGGCCCCACAGAACATTAATAGGTGAGTGCCCTCCCAAAAGCCTCCATCTCAACACTAAGACTAAGCCACACCCCAAAGCCAGCAAGCTGTAGTGCCAAACACCCCTCACCTATCCTTCAGCCAGATAGGGGCGCAGCCTTGCACATTGACAGACAGTCTGCTCAAAGCCATACTGAACCCCTACATTCAAAACCACACTAGTGGACACAGCCACTGCCTTTCAGAAAGACATGATCTAGCTCCACCTACCAGAACACACACACAAATCCCCCCAACCAGGAAATCATCACAAGGCATTGGTTCAATCCCACCCAGGAGAGGTAGACTCCATAGTTAAGAGGAACTACAGCCTTTCAACCAAGAAAGGGATCACAAACACAGTAAGTTAAACAAAATAAGATGACAGA
>NW_011495066.1:3080643-3081356 GCF_000754665.1 Bison bison bison | reverse complement strand
AAGGTTAAATCCACCGGAGTCCATGAAGAAAAGGAAACCCTCCACCTCCGTTGCTATAAATGAAAATAGGTGAAAGCCACTATGGATGACCGCATGACCATGCATCAATAATGAAAATGAGAATAAAATTAGAATATCCCTCAAACTATACACAAATATAACCTTCAAAGAAGATAAAGATCTAAATGTCGGACAGGTACTGTGCAGCTTTGAGGACCATATGGGGTAGCATGTTGTAACATCAATTCCAAGTGTGCCTAGAATAACACAAAATGAACCAAAACTGAGAAAACAGGACTGAATTAATCTTAAAAGCATTTGCACAGCAAAGGAACTCTACATGAAAGAGAAAGAGAGTCCTCAAAATGGGTGAATATATATGTATATATATACAAAGACGTCCACAAGGAATAAAGAAGATGGGGTACATAGACGACGAACCATCACTCAGCCATAACAAGCAGGAAAGAATGCCATGGGTGGCCTCAGGGAATAAAGTAGAGATGATTATAGCAAGTGAGGTGAGGAAGACAGGGAGGGATATTAGCATAAGATATCACTTGTAGCTGGGATCTAAAAATGGATACAGATGAACTTCTTTACCAAAAAGAAACATACTCAGAAAAAAATCAATGGTCCCAGAATGAAAGAAAGAAAGAAAGGAAAAAAAAAAAAAAAAGGGGGACATGGAAAAATAAATTGATTCAATCTAA
>NW_011495066.1:3078389-3080543 GCF_000754665.1 Bison bison bison | reverse complement strand
CCGCTACAGAGCCCATGTTCTGAATTTGTTTTCCATTAGTGACATTCCTTTTGTCCACATTTCCTCACAACCTATCTGCATTGCCCCATCCATCTTCCTCTCTCCTCTGCATCTTAGCACTTGCTTTCAGGAAGTTCTCCATCTTTTCCATCACTGAGTACAACCCCCTTTCACATCTTCACATCTTTTCTCATCCTCCACGATCACACCATCATGGTTATGTTGGTCATGAAGATATTTTTTTGTACAGTTCTTATGTGTTTTCTTGCCACCTCTTTTTAATATTTTCTACTACTATTAGATCCATACCATTTCTGTCCTTTATTCTGCCCATCTTTGCATGAAATGTTCCCTTGGTATCACTAATTTTTTTGAAGACATCTCTGGTCTTTCCCATTATATTGTTTTCCTCTATTGTTTCGCATTGATCACTGAGGAATGCTTTCTTATCTCTCCGTGGCTATTCTTTGGAACTCTGATTTCAAATGGTTATATATTTATTTTTCTTCTTTGCCTTTACCTTCTCTTCTTTTCTCAGCTATTTGTAAGGCCTGCTCACACAACTATTTTGCTTTTCTTTTCATTTCCTTTTCTTGGGGATATGCTTAATCACTGCCTCCTATAAAATGTCACGAACCTCTGTCCATAGTTCTTCAGGCATTCTGTCTATAAGATCTAATCCCTTCAATCTATTTGTCACTTCCACTGGATAATCATAAGGGATTTGAGGTAGGTCATACCTGAATGGTCTAGTGGTTTTCCATACTTTCTTCAACTGAAGTCTGAATTTTGCAATACAGACTTCATGATCTGAGCCACAGTCAGCTCCCAATCTTGTTTTGCTAACTGTATAGGGCTTCTCCATCTTCGGCTGCAAATAATATAATCAATCTGATTTTGCTATTGACCACCTGGTGATGTCCATGTGTAGAGTCTTCTCTTGTGTTGTTGGAAGAGGGTGTTTGCTATGACCAGTGTGTTCTCTTGGCAAAACTCTATTTGCCTATGCCCTGCTTCATTCTGTACTCCAAGGCCAAAGTTGCCTGTTACTCCAGATGTTTCTTGACTTCCTACTTTTGCATTCCAGTCCCCTATAATGAAAAGGACATCTTTTTTGTGTTACAGCTCTAAAAGGTCTTGTGGGTCTCCACAGAACAACTCAACATCAGCTTCTTCAGTATTACTGGTCGGGGCACAGACTTTCATTACCATGATACTGAATGGTTTGCCTTGGAAATGAACAGACATCATTCTGTCATTTTTGAGATTGCATCCAAGCACTGCATTTTGAACTCTTTTTTTTGACTATGATGACTATTCCATTTCTTCCAAGGGAACCCTGCCCACAGTAGTAGATATAATGGTCATCTGAGTTAAATCCACCCATTCCAGTCCATTTTAGTTGCTGATTGCTAAAATGTCAATGTTCACTCTTGCCATCTCCTGTTTCACCACTTCCAATTTGCCTTGATTCACGCACCTAACGTTCCAGGTTCCTATGCAGTATTGCTCTTTACAGTATTCGACCATGCTTTCATCACCAGTCACATCCACAACTGGGTGTTGTTTTTGCTTTGGCTCTGTCTCTTCATTCTTTCTGGAGTTATTTCTCCACTGATCTCCAGTAGCATATTGGGCACCTACCGACCTGAGGAGCTCATCTTTCAGTGTCCTATCTTTTTGCCTTTCATACTGTTCATGGGGTTCTCAAGACAAGAATACTGAAGTGGCTTGCCATTCCCTTCTCCTGTGGCCCACGTTTTGTCAGAACTCTCCACCATGACCCATCCCTCTTGGGCAGCCCTACACGGCATGGCTGATAGTTTCATTGAGTTAGGCAAGCTGTGGTCCATGTGATTAGACCACTCCTTACCTTGAACACGGGTTATCTATCGCCTCACAAGTGCCACTCCTGACCTTCTGCGTGGGGTATCTCCTCTCAGCTGCTCGCTGCTCCAGTGCTGCAGAGCCACCACCCACTGCTGATGCTGTGTGGTGGAAATAAAACTGAAAGTTCTGGGATAAACGTGCTGATTATAGAACACATTTAATCTAGCTTTCTTCAAAACACCAGTGACAACAATACTTCACATTTGTTTCACACTTTAGTTCATATCAGGTTTTTGTTTGTAATCTTTTCAGTGCTGCTTTCTA
>NW_011495066.1:3078033-3078289 GCF_000754665.1 Bison bison bison | reverse complement strand
CATGCCAGGTCAGCACACAGACCACCCCAGCTCCATCCATGCCAGGTCAGCACACAGACCACCCCAGATCCATCCATGCCATGTCAGCACACGGACCACCCCAGCTCCATCCATGCCAGGTCAGCACACAGACCACCTCGCATCCATCCATGCTAGGTCACCTCACAGAGCACCCCAGCTCCATCCATGCCATGTCCGTGCAGAGAACACCCCATATCCATCCATTCCAGGTCAGCCCACAGACCACCCCACCTCC
>NW_011495066.1:3077133-3077933 GCF_000754665.1 Bison bison bison | reverse complement strand
CAGATTTCCTAACCTGGGGATCTGGCAAAGGGACTGAGAATCCCAAGGAGTTAAACTTTGGAGGACATTGGGATTTGATTATAGAACTTCCACAGGACTAGGGAAACAGACTCGTGGAGGGCACAAACAAAACCTTGTGTGCACCAGGACCCAGGAGAAAGGAGCAGTGACCCCAAAAGAGACTGACCCAGACTTGCTCGTGAGTGCCCAGGGGCCTCCAGATGAGGCACGGGTCAGTCGTGGCCTCCTGCAGTGTCGGGGGCACTGGCACCTTTTGAAGGAGGTCGCCCTTGTCTTCATTACCTCCACCATAGTTTGGTCTCAGGTAAAACAACAGGGAGGGCCATAGTCCCGCCCATGAACAGAAAGCTGTGTTGATAGGCATTTAATATTCATAAGGTCCAAGTGTTTCTAAGTAAACAACAACTGCTCTCCTAGAGTCTCCTAGGGGTGGTCATCAAAAAAGAATTCATAACTGGGTAGACCGTCACAAAGCCAATTTTAACAGGTACCTTTAACTCACACTTTAAAAATATCTCATGAAAAGATGTCAAAATTGCTAAATATTAGGAAAGGGTGTTCGGTATCACCTCACACCAATCAGAATGGTGATTGTCAAGCACTCTACAAAGGTTAAATCTGCCAGATGCCATGAAGAAAAGGGAACCATCCACCTCCATTGCTAAAATGAAAATAGGAGAAAGCCACTATGGAGGAGAGCATGGATGTGCATCAATAATGAAAACGAGAATGAAATTAGAATATCCCTCAAACCATACACAAATATAAACTTCAAAGAA
>NW_011495066.1:3076452-3077033 GCF_000754665.1 Bison bison bison | reverse complement strand
GGCAACAAATAGTAGAATAACAGAGGCAGAAGATAGGATTAGTGAATTAGAAGATAGAATGGTAGAAATAAATGAATCAGAGAGGAAAAAAGAAAAATGAATTAAAAGAAGTGAGGACAATCTCAGAGACCTCCAGGACAATATTAAACGCTACAACATTCGAATCATAGGGGTCCCAGAAGAAGACAAAAAGAAAGACCATGAGAAAATATTTGAGGAGATAATAGTTGAGAACTTCCCTAAAATGGGGAAGGAAATAATCACTCAAGTCCAAGAAACCCAGAGAGTCCCAAACAGGATAAACCCAAGGTGAAACACCCCAAGACACATATTAATCAAATTAACAAAGATCAAACACAAAGAACAAATATTAAAAGTAGCAAGAGAAAAACAACAAATAACACACAAGGGAATTCCCATAAGGATAACAGCTGATCTTTCAGTAGAAACTCTTCAAGCCAGGAGGGAATGGCAAGACATACTTAAAGTGATGAAAGAAAATAACTACAGCCCAGATTATTGTACCCAGACAAGGATCTCATTCAAATACGAAGGAGAAATCAAAAGCTTTACAGACAAGC
>NW_011495066.1:3075906-3076352 GCF_000754665.1 Bison bison bison | reverse complement strand
CAACACAGAAATATAAAAGGATCATAAGAGACTACTATCAGCAATTATACACCAATAAAATGGACAACGTGGAAGAAATGGACAAATTCTTAGAAAAGTACAACTTTCCAAAACTGGACCAGGAAGAAATAGAAAATTTTAACAGACCCATTACAAGCACGGAAATTGAAGCTATAATCAGAAATCTTCCAGCAAACAAAATCCCAGGTCCAGACGGCTTCAAAGATGAATTCTACCAAAAATTTAGAAAAGAGCTAACACCTATCCTACTCAAACTCTTCCAGAAAATTGCAGAGGAAGGTAAACTTCCAAACTCATTCTATGAGGCCACCATCACCTAATAACCAAAACCTGACAAAGATGCCACAAAAAAAGAAAACTACAGGTCAATATCACTGATGAACATAGATGCAAAAGTCCTTAACAAAATTCTAGCAATCAGAATC
>NW_011495066.1:3074344-3075457 GCF_000754665.1 Bison bison bison | reverse complement strand
TAAACTTAAAAGCTTTTGCACAACGAAGGAAAGTATAAGCAAGGTGAAAAGACAGCCTTCAGAACGGGAGAAAAAAACAGCAAACGAAGCAACTGACAAAGAATTAATGTCAAAAATATACAAGCAGCTCCTACAGCTCAATTCCAGAAAAATAAACGACCCAATCAAAAAATGGGCCAAAGATCTAAACAGACATTTCTCCAAAGAAGACATACAGATGGCAAACAAACACATGAAAAGACGCTCAACATCACTCATTATCAGAGAAATGCAAATCAAAACCAATATGAGGTACCATCTCACTCCGCTCAGGATAGCTACTATCAAAAAGTTTACAAGCAATAAATGCTGGAGAGGGTGCGGAGAAAATGGAACCCTCTTACACTGTTGGTGAGAATGCAAACTAGTAAGGCCACTATGGAGAACAGGGTGGAGATCCCTTAAAAAACTGGAAATAGAATTGCCATATGACCCAGCAATCCCACTGGGCATACACACCGAGGAAACCAGAATTGAAAGAGACATGAGCACCCCAGTGTTCATTGCAGCACTGCTTACAATCGCCAGGACATGGAAGCAACCAAGATGTCCATCAGCAGATGAATGAATGGATAAGAAAACTCTGGTAGATATACACAATAGAATATTACTCAGCTATTAAAAAGAATGCATTTGAATCAGTTCTAATGAGGTGGATGAAACTGGAGCCTATTATACAGAGTAAAGTAAGTCAGAGAGAAAAACACCAATACAGCATACTAATGCATATATATGGAATTTGACAGCAAAAGAGACACAGATGTAAAGAACAGACTTTTGGATTCTGTGGGAGGAGGCGAGGGTGGGATAATGTGAGAGAATAGAATTGAAACATGTAATTTACCATATGTGAAATAGATCTCCAGTCCAGGTTTGATGCATGAGCAGGGTGCTCAGGGCTGGTATACTGATACAGAGGGATGGGATAGTGAGGGAGGTGGGAGGGGCACTCACGATGGGGAACACATGTGCACCCATGGTTGATTCATGTCAATGTATGGCAAAAACCATTACAATACTGTAAAGTAATCATCCTCCAATTAAAATAAATTAATTAAAAAAAAAAGAAATTTA
>NW_011495066.1:3073504-3074244 GCF_000754665.1 Bison bison bison | reverse complement strand
ATCAGAATGGTGATTGTCAAGCACTCTACAAAGGTTAAATCTGCCAGATGCCATGAAGAAAAGGGAACCATCCACCTCCATTGCTAAAATGAAAATAGGAGAAAGCCACTATGGAGGAGAGCATGGATGTGCATCAATAATGAAAACGAGAATGAAATTAGAATATCCCTCAAACCATACACAAATATAAACTTCAAAGAATATAAAGATCTAAATGTCGGACGGATAGTATGAAATTTTGAGGACAATATAGGGGGGACATGCTGCAACATCAATTCCACCAAGTGTGCCCAGAATAATGAAAAATGAACCAAAACTAAGAAAACAGGACTGATTAACCTTAAAAGTGTTTGCACAGCAAAGGAACCCTAAATGAAAGAGAAAGACAGTCCTCAGAATGGGAAAAAATATTTGCAAACAAAGACGTCCATAAGGAATAAAGAAGATGGGGTACATAGACGATGAACCGTCACTCAGCCATAACAAGCAGGAAAGAATGCCATGGGAGGCCTCAGGGAATAAAGCAGAGATGATCATAGCAAGTGAGGTGAGAGAGACAGGGAGCGATATTAGCATAAGATATCACTTGTAGCTAGGATCTAAAAATGGATACAGATGAACTTCTTTACCAAAGAGAAACAGTCTCACAGACTCAGAAAAGAATTCATTTGAATCAGTTCTAATGAGGTGGATGAAACTGGAGCCTATTATACAGAGTGAAGTAAGCCAGAAGGAAAAAC
>NW_011495066.1:3071968-3073404 GCF_000754665.1 Bison bison bison | reverse complement strand
TATGGAAGCAACTTAGATGTCCATCAACAGATGAATGGATAAAGAAGCTGTGGTACACATATACAGTGGAATACTACTCAGCCATAAAAAGGAACACATTTGAGTCACTGCTAATGAGGTAGAATAACCTAGAGCCTATTATGGAAAGTGAAGTAAATCATAAAGGGAAAGACAAATACTGTATATTAACATACAGATAGGGAATCTAGGAAGATGGCATTGATGAACCTACTTGCAGGGCAGCAATGGAGATGCAGACATAGAGAAAAGACTTGTGGACACAGTGCCAGAAGGAAAGGGTGGGATAAATTGACAGATTAGCATGGAAACATATACATTAACATATGTAAAGTAGATAGCCAGTGAGAATTTGCTGTATGACACAGGGACCCCAATCTGTGACACCTAGAGGGATGGAATGGGAGATTTTTAAGAGGGAGGGGACGTGTACACCTATGGCTGATTTGTGCTGATGTATAGCAGAAACCATCAAAATATTGTAAAGTAATTATCCTGCAAGTAAAAATGAAATAAAACTCTGTAAAGAAAGAAAAAAGGACAGGTACAGAGTTCCTTCCACTTACTTATTTCTGGATCTGTTTCAAACTACATGGCATCAACCCCTATGAGGATAAGAAATCTCAAGAGAACATCTCATAATGGCTTTCCAAATACACATTAGAGTAAACGAACAAACCAATACACACAGTGAAAAGGCTTAAACAGTGGCACTAAATGCAGTGCCAGCATTGAATTCCACAGGCTTTCCCAAGGGGCACTCCAGTCAACCCACAAAGCCTCCCTGAACGAGGAGCAAAGGATGGGGACATGAGTTACGGAGCTTCTTGGGGTTAATGCAAATCACTTCAAAAAAAGTTTTGATGCTCTCAGTTTACGAAAATGAGAGTCAGAGATACCCGCTGCTAATTAATAGTCACTTCACACACACAGAAATCTGGTCTCTCATTTACAGAGGGCAAGGGGTCAAGCAGCGAAATCAAACCCATCTCCAGGTATATGCCTCCTCCCTGCCTGATCATCAACCAGCTCTCCCATCCATTAGCCAACCACAGATTGACTCTGTTGCTTAGGAACACATATATTGGTCCCACCCCAACTCCATCCATACCAAGTCAGCACACAGAGCACCTCAGCTCCATCCATGCCAGGTCACCACACACACTACCTCAGCTCCATTCATGCCAGTCAGTACACAGACCACCCGACCTCCATCCATGCCAGGTCAGTGCACAGACCAGTCTAGCTCTACCTATGCCAGGTCAGCACACAGACCACCCCGCCTCCATCCATGCCAGGTCAGTGCACAGACGAGTCCAGCTCTACCCATGCAAGGTCAGCACACAGACCACCCCACCTCCATCCATGCCAGGTCAGCACACAACAATCCCAGCTCCATCCATGCCAGGTCAGCACAC
>NW_011495066.1:3070463-3071868 GCF_000754665.1 Bison bison bison | reverse complement strand
AGAGAGGGGAACACAGTAGGGTCATGCCTCAAGGACTGTGTCCCCCATCCCCCGCCGATGAAGAGTCTAGGGGCTTATATAAGGGAATGGCTCACAGTCAGGTGTCAGTGATGAGGAACAAAGTGGGTAGGATCTAGATCTCTTCCTCGTGCAATTTTTCAAAGACAGTCTTAGACTGAAGTCAATAACACAGTAACTGACTCTGGCAGTTGGGGTGGCTCCGTGGCCTTCTTTCTGATATGTGAGTACAAGGGGAAGGGTGTTGTAAGCGTAACCACCAGATAGGTGATGTATTTAGCATAGAGTCCAAGGAAAAAATGTTACTCATAGCTCCTGCAGAGTTAGGGGGCAGAAAAGCAAACAGTCACAGACATTCAGAGTTATGAGCAGTTAAAGTAAAAAAAACTAGGAATGTTCAGGCCTGCTCACTGTTTTCTTGATCTCCTTTGTTCTAAAAAATGGGAAAGAATAAAATGCTCATTTCTCTTTTTTTTTTTCCTTTGCACGTATTATCAGTCGCTTCAATCATGTCCAACACTTTGTGACCCCATGGACTGTAGCCCGCCAGGCTCCTCTGTCCATGGGATTCTCCAGGCAAGAATACTGGAGTGGGATGTCATGCCCTTCTCCAGGGGATCTTCTCCACTCAGGGACTGAACGCACGTCTCCTGCACTGGCAGGTGGATTCTCTACTGGCTCGGCCACCAGGGAAGCCCTCCCTGCAACAAATTCAACAAAGTTATTCATCGACAGGAAAATGATGTCAGAGTGGTGCACCTTTGCACTGGAATGCTACCCAGCCCTGAATCACAACGGAATAATGCCAGTGACAACAGCGTGGACGGATAGAGTGAATACCATACTAAGGAAGGAAGGCCGATAGAGAAAGACAAATATCAGAAGGTATCACTGACAGGTATCTTCTTGAAATTAATGTAAATGCAGGCTATTACACAGTAGAAAGAGACTCACAAACTTAGAAAACCAACTTATGATTATTAAAATAAGTTAGGGGTGTGGGATAAATGAAGAGTTTGCAAGGAACAAACAGGCATTAATATACATCAAACAGATAATCAGGAAAAACAGTGTTGAATAGCAAAGGGCAGCCTACTGGAGACACTGTACTCCTCTCTCTGGGGAAAATGAACTCAAGAAAGAATTGAAAAATGTCTGTGTATCACTGAATCCAGCTCCTGTACACCTGAAACCAACACAGTATCGGAAATCAACCCTTCTTCAAAATAAAACAGCAATGAATGCACAAAAAATTAATTTACAGCAGGATCCTCTATGACCCACCCCCCAGAGTCATAGAAATAAAAGCAAAAATAAAAAATGGGACCTAATTAAACTTAAAAGCTTTTGCACAACGAAGGAAAGTATAAGCAAGGTGAAAAGACAG
>NW_011495066.1:3069169-3070363 GCF_000754665.1 Bison bison bison | reverse complement strand
GGTAGCTCCAGGACTGGGGGCAATGGCCCTCAGTTCCCTCCCTGTTCCAGGCTTGTGAAGTGTCTCTACATGAACCATGTCAGTAATAACCACCCACTGTTATTTTCTCGTTTCTTTCATGCTTTCCTAAAGGAACACGTTTGTCTGCTTGGTTTCCCTACAGGAAGGGAAGCCACATAAACTCTCCATCTTCCATGGCTTGTGGCTGGGGTCACAGGAGTGAGAGAGAATTAGGGGTGATGCAGGCAGAGGGGTTTCAACTGAAATACAGTGGAGACCCAGAAACTTGCAGGGGCTTCTCACCTGCACCTCCCACCAGAGCAGGGCCTGGAATCCCCTGAAAGCCTGAGCAGGTCAAAGCTTCTCCCTCCCCTCCCCTCCCCTCTCCTCCCCTCAAAAAGCTGGATCCTGGGCCAGCCCACAACACCCCCAAACCCCCCATCACCCACAGGCCTTCACAGGCCCTCCCTCACAGAAGTGGGAAGACCTGCATGGCGGCAGCAATGGTGTGTGACCCCAGAGCTTGGGGTCTCAGCTGACCTTGAGCAAGGGGGCTGGTGCTTTACACACCCTCCCAGCCCAGAGAGATGCCAGCAGCCACAAGCCACGAAGTGAAGCAGAGGTGAGGAAGGGGGCTGTTGATGTGAGCTGTCTGAGGTCCCATCCTGTCCCCATGACAGTGGCCAGGCCTCACCTGACACCATGACTGCCCTGCACGTGCAAACAAGACAGCAGCAGTCACAGTGACAGGACAGCCAGCTGCCTCCACTGCATGCTCCACTCGGACCTCAGAGGCCCCATAGCTGTACCTGACCCACCTGGCGCTGCTCTGCTTGGCTGCCAGGGCTCGGGGACCCTGGGTGAGTAAGTGAGGGCAGAGCACCAGAGGCCAAGCCTGTTTTCAGCGGCCAGACCTGCCCTGGTCGCCAGACCCATGAGCCCAACCAGTATCTGAAGCCAAGATGCCTTTGGGAGAATGACACCACAGACGCTGACCTCAGAGCTCAGACTCCTGAAAATTTACTAAACAGGTTGTTTTTAGTCTTTTTTTTTTTTTAAGTAGGAGGTTGGCAGGAATAGGGAGGGGAATGACTTCCTTGGTGGTGCAGTGGTTAAAAATCTGCCTGCCAATGCAGGAGACATGGGTTCATCCCCGATCTGGGAAGATCCCACATGCTGTGGAGCAACTAAGCC
>NW_011495066.1:3068090-3069069 GCF_000754665.1 Bison bison bison | reverse complement strand
TAAACTGTAGTCACTCTGCACAGTATCAAAAAGTACCTGGAAAGTTCGTCCAGCTCACTATATATTCAGTTCAGTTGCTCAGTTGTGTCCTACTCTTTGCAGTCCCATGGACTGCAGCATGCCACTATGTATTAAATCCATGCAAATCAAAACTCCCATGAAAAATCCCCTCCCACAGGTCAGAGTGGCCACTGTCTAAAAATCTACAGAGAATATGGGCTGCAGAGGATGGAGGCAAAAGGGAATTCTCCTATACTCTCAGTGGGGGTGTAAATGGGTGCAGGAACTATCAAAACCAGCAAGGAAGTTCTTTATCAACTAAACATCCAGAAACCACATGTCCTGAAAATCCCTTGTCTGGGCTCAGGCGCAGAGAAAATCAGAATTCACAGTGACCCGTGCACCCTTGTTTTCAGGGCAGCTCGATTGACAATGGCCAAGAACCAGAATTGTTACTGGCCAAAATCTTGGCTTTCTCTACCCAGTGAAGCCAAATAAAAAATACGGAGACAGAGTTTGATGGAGATAAGAAGGTGGCTTTTATCCCCAATACAGCAGAAAGGGAACACAATAGGGTCATGTCTCAAGGAATGTGCACCCCCCCATCCCCCGCCCTGAAGAGTCTAGGGGCTTATATAAGGGAAGGGCTCACAGTCAGGAGTCAGTGATGAGGAACAAAGTGGGTAGAATCTGGATTTCTTCCTCATGTATTTTTTAAAAAACAGTGATAGATTGAAGTCAATAACCCAGTAACTGACTCTGGCAGTTGGGGTGGCTCACGGCCTTCTTTCTGATATGTAAGTACAAGGGGAAGGGTGTTGTAAGGGTAAACACCAGATAGGGGATGCATTTAGCATAGAGTCCAAGGAAAAAATGTTACTTGTAGCTCCTACACAGTTATGGGGCAGAAAAGCAAACTCAGTCGCAGACATTCAGAGTTATGAGCAGTTAAAGTAAAAAAAAAAAAACAAAAAAAACC
>NW_011495066.1:3066925-3067990 GCF_000754665.1 Bison bison bison | reverse complement strand
CCAGGGGTCTCCAAACGGAGGAAATAGGCTTCAAGTGTCAGACATTTTTATCTCTCTTAAGTAGCAGGAGGAAACAAACTAGTGATATTTTTTTCCTTCTCTATACAAATTTAAAAGGAGGTTTCTCTTAAAATACTGTGTTGCTATGATGACACCTGGTTCCACCTGAAGTTAACTAATCTCAAACCTTGAGTTAACCAATGCATTTTTCTTATGGAAATGTTTGTCTTAAGCTATGTTAGTGTACTATGCATTTACCCCAGACTCTGTCTTCAAGTCGGTTCTGCCTAATGGCTCTGAACCTACTTGACAAACCAGTATGTTATACTCAGATATTGTTCCCCTAAACTATGTAAACGAAACTATTTGTATGGTTATCTGCCCTTCTGTAAGATTCAAGTCAATCATTTTATGGCCCAGGATGAATCATCTGGTGCCAAGATTTTCCCAAAATGTATCTTATGGGTGAGGGGCCTGGTGCCATTCTGAGTTTAAGACATTTCTTTCTTTCATTAACAACTGCTAGTGACTATATAACATCCAGCTGAAGACTAGCATGGGGGTGCTCTTTCTGCCCACTTCTGATGCCTATGTCAGAAGCTTCCTCTATCTCCTTTATACCTTAATAAAACTTTATTACACAAAAGCTCTGAGCGATCAAGCCTCGTCTCTGGCCCCGGATTGAATTCTTTTCCTCCAGAGGCCAAGAATCCCGGAGTCTTCTCTTTCAGCAACAACCTTTCACTGGGGATCTTGGGTAAGGGGGAAGGAGAAATGAGACTCAAGCCTTGGCACATTACACTCTAGCTGACAATCCATGAACGGAGTTTTCCATGAGACTCAATGCCTGAGGACCAGAGTTGGGCAGGAAGCAATGCTATTTCCTTAGAACCATCTTCCAGAAAAACAACGTTAAACCTAGAGCTGCTTGTCTCTTCATAGTTACAAGGACTGCGGGATTGTAAATGAACCCTCTCTTCCAGTCATGTCCTGGGGTAGATCATCAGATGGGAATTCAAAACAGGGCCACCTTTCAAGAAAACAATGTCAAGAGATAAACTGTAG
>NW_011495066.1:3065635-3066825 GCF_000754665.1 Bison bison bison | reverse complement strand
GACTCAGAAAACAGTCAATGGACCCCAGAAAGAAAAAAAAAAAAAACAAAACTGTGGGACAAGGAGTAATGAACTGATTCAATCTAACACAGGGAGGCTTATATTATTAAAAACAACAACAACAACAATCCCCCAGGAACCACTGTGTAAACAGGAATCCTATTCAACACTGTAACATCCTATATCGGAAAAGAACCTGGAAGAGAAGATATACACATCTATGTATAAGTGAATCAAATTGCTGTCGATCCAAATAAAAATAAAAAACACCCACAACCTTGTCTTTCAACTACATCCGCCAATTCAAATTAGGGAATAAAAGTATAAAAAAGGAATCAGAAAGGCTGACTCTACTGCCCTCAGGACATGGTGACCTGGATGGTGTCACATCCCTGAAGCCTGAGCTGGTTTTGGTCCCATGACTGGAGGGCCTCAGTGCAGATGGAGCTGGGAGCATGTGCCAGGAAATGTGACCCCACAATGGACCTGGGGTGCCTCCTTCCCTCTGCATGAGCACCCAATCTCCAGATGCAGGTGGAACTTCCTGCAGAGAAACCAAGCCTACATCACCCAAGAACTGGTGGAGCCTCCAGGCTGGAACAGGTTTGCAAGGTCCCCTGGCCACTCTATGTCCCCTAGGCTGGGGTTCCTACCTCCAGCCTCCGTCCTTAGGGTCACTCCACCTACAGATGACAGCACCCTCTGCAGAGCGGTGTCCACAAACTGGGATGTGTCCTGGGCACCCTGGGTAAGGGCGAGGGAGAAATGAGGCTCAAGCCTTGGCACATTCCACTCTAGCTGACAATCAATGAACAGAGTTTTCCATGAGACTCAATGACTGAGGACCAGAGTGGGGCAGGAAGCAAATGCTGTTTCCTTAGAACCGTCTTCCAGAAACACAATGTTAAACCTAGTGCTGTTGGGCTCTTCATATTCACAAGGCCTGTGGGACTGTAAATGACCCCTCCCTTCCAGTCATGTCCCGGGGTAGATCATCAGACAGGAATTCAAAACAGGGCCACCTTTCAAGAAAACAACATCAAGAGGTAAACTGTAGTCACTCTGTACAGTATCAAAAAGCACCTGGAAATTTCATCCAGCTCACTATGTACTCAGTTCAGTTGCTCAGTTGTGTCCTACTCTTTGCAATCCCATGGACTGCAGCATGCCACTATGTATTAAATCCACGC
>NW_011495066.1:3062385-3065535 GCF_000754665.1 Bison bison bison | reverse complement strand
TGTGCCCATCCTCACCCACAGATGTGCAAGAAGTCACATGGAGCCTCCTCCAGTGTCTCACTGTGGACCCAAAGGGGCAGAACCTGACCTCACTGGTACATGCCCCACCTGCTCACCTGAGTGGACTGAGAACACAGAGGGAACCACAGGCCCACAGGAGGAAGTGCCCATGGAGCAGAAGCTATCGGGGTGTGCAGGTGCATCTGGCTTGCTCCCTGGAGTTCTGTCTGAGGCCCCAAGCCTGGGTGGCACTACTGCTGAGCACTCCTGAATCTGCACTTGGAAACAAGGCAGCTGGTGTTCACAGACCAGTAAAAGAGGGTAGGTGACGCACACCTATGTACCTGGGAGATGGGACAATGTCTTGTAAGTGCAGGACTGGTGTCCACAGGTGATGGGACATTATTCCTCCCATCACAGTGAACCCACCACCATCTCAGGCTCGCACAAAGCGGAGGATGAACGGCTTGTGACACACTGACCTGGATTCTGATGGAACAGAGGTCCAGGGATATGGAGACAAAGAGGGCTCAGGAGTCAGCAGGTGACCTGTGTTATGGGGAGGTCTCCCCTATGAGGGGAAGACAGACACACACCCACAGGTGTCCCCAGGATGGTGATGCAGATGCACCAATGGAGCCCTATGTGATGGGCCACACATATCCACAGGTTCTCCCCATGGTGCCAAGCTCTGGGTTCTGACATACTGTTTTGCTGTGTGTCCTACTTGCATCTTGTTGAATATTCAGATTAGAAAAGATACATTTATTCTGAAGATTATTGTGAAGAGAAAATGGGACTATTACAGGAGGATAAGAGTCCTTCAGGGAGAAGAACTATTACTCTAGAGAGGGGATGATTACATAGAGGTAGGACTTTATTTGTACAAGGGGAAATATTACTGTAGAGAGGTGACTAATATGATAAAGGGGCGATACAACAATCAATGGGGCTATGACCATTTAGGAAGGATGTTACTGTGGAGATAGTGAAAGTCACTCAGTCATATCTGACCCTATACAGGCCATGGAATTCTCCAGGCCAGAATACTGGAGTGGGTAGCCTTTCCCTTCTCCAGGGGATCTTCCAAACCCAGGGAGTGAACCCAGGTCTCCTGCAGTACAGGCAGATTCTTTACCAGCTGAGCCACCAGGGAAGCCCTACTGTGGAGAGGGGACTCATAATAAAGGAGGACCCTTACTGTAGTGGGAGACTCTTACTGTGGAGGGGGAAATTTTATACTAGGGGGACTCTGATACTGTGGGGGCTGTTATGTAAAGGAGGGGCTTTGACAATACAGAGAACTATTATAATAAAGAAAACTATTACAATAGAGGGGGACCATTCTGTAGAGGGGAACTATTACAGAAGTTCAGTTCAGTTGCTCAGTCATGTCCGACTCTTTGTGACCCCATGAAATGCAGCACACAAGGCCTCCCTGTCCATCACCAACTCCCAGAGTCCACCCAAATCCATTTTAATTGAGTGGGTGATGCCATCCAACCATTGCATCCTCGGTCATCCCCTTCTCCTCCTGCCCTCAATCTTTCCCTACATCAGAGTCTTTTCAAATGAGTCAGCTCTTCGGATCAGGTGGCCAAAATATTGGAGTTTCATCTTCCATATCAGTCCTTACAATGAACAACCAGGACTGATCTCCTTTAGGATGGACTGGTTGGATCTCCTTGCAGTCCATGCGACTCTCAAGAGTCTTCTCCAACACCACAGTTCAAAAGCATCAATTCTTTGGCACTCAGCTTTCTTTATAGTTCAACTCTCACATCCACACATGACCACTGGAAAAACAATAGCCTTGACTAGACAGACTTTTGTTGACAAAGTAATGTCTCTGCTTTGTTGTATTACAGAAGAGGCAGAAATATTTATGGAGGGAGGACTCTTACCATACTGGGAGGCTATTACAATAGAGGAGGACTCTCACTGTTGAGAGAGGACTATTATAGCATATGTCAGACTATTATAGTAGAGGGTGGTCTATAATTGTAGAGGGGGACTATTACTGAACAGAGGGGACTATGACAAAGAGAGAGGGACTATTATAGTAGAAGAGGACTATTACCTTAAGGGGGACTATTATAATGAATGGGAGTCTATTAGAGCAGGCAGGGACCATTAAAATAGAAAGGGGCTACTGAAACTGAGGAAGACTATTCCTATACAGTGGGGACTGCTATGACCGAGAAGGGACTATTAATATAGTGTAGGGACAGCAGAAGTGAACTATTAGTGTAGGGAGGAAACTATGACAATAGAGGCAGGACTGTTATAGTAGAAGGGAGGCTTTGACTGTGGGAGGGGAATACTGACAACAGTGGGAGATTATTAGATGAGAAACTATTACCACAGAGACAGAGTTATTACAATAGGGAGTGGACTATGACAGTAGAGGGGCATGTTTACTGTAGAGGGAGATTATAGCAATGGAGGACTTTTACTCTAGAAGGGGGATATTAGAGGCAGATTATAAGTTAAGGGGACTACTACAATCAAGGAGGACTATTATTGCAGAGAGGGGATTATGACAGTACTGCTGTAGAAGGGGAACTCTGACAATAGAGGGGGACTATCACTATATAGTATGACTATGACATTGTGTGTGGGGGGGTTATTTCAGTAGAGGAGAGTCTTTTAATGCAGAGGGGGACTATTACAATAGAAAGTGAAGTATGACAATAGAGGCAGGACTATTAGTGTATGCTTGGGGTGGGGAAGTGGGGGGGAGGCTATGACAATAAAGGAGAACTACTACTCTATTTTGCCTTCCCTGGTGGCTCAGATGGTAAAAGTGTCTCCCTACAATGTGGGAGACCTGGGTTCAATCCCTGGGTCAGAAAGATCCCCTGGTGAAGGAAATGGCAACCCACTCCAGTACTCTTGCCTGGAGAATCCCATGGATGGAAGAGCCTGGTAGGTTAAAATCTATGGGGTCACAAAAAATTGGACATGAATGAGCAACTTCACTTTCACTTTAATTACTCTATTTGTTCTTTAACAGAGAAATGTTACCCTATAGGTGAAACTGTTACTATGACAATAGAGAGGAGCTAATACTGTAGAAGAGGAAATGCTACTTTCGGGGTGGGGGGAGGGGCGGGCTATAACAATAGAAGGGGAGTAGTAAAATTAAGG
>NW_011495066.1:3061624-3062285 GCF_000754665.1 Bison bison bison | reverse complement strand
ATTAATTAATTAATTTAAAAAAAAAGAAATTTAGAAGTGGAGTGTGACGCAAAAGCAATGCTGACTCCTTGTGGCCATTTTTTGTAACAGCAACTCTAAAAGCTGTATTCAGTTCAGTCCAGTTGCTCAGTCGTGTCTGACTCTTCACGACCCCATGGACTGCAGCAGTCCAGGCCTCCCTGTCTATCACCGACTCCTGGAGTTTACCCAAACTCATGTCCATGGAGTCGGTGATGCAATCCAACCATCTCATCCTCTGTCACCCACCCCTTGTCCTCCTGACCTCAATCTTTCCCAGCATCATATATGTATGCATGTGTGTGTTTGTGCACAGGAGGGGCTGGAGGGCCGGGACCACCTGGGGGAAGGGAGGTGGCCACTCGGCATCTCCACGTGGAAGTTGAGTCCCTCTGGGTCAGAGCATGGAGCCCAAGGGAGCCCCTGGACTGCGGCTCACCGGGCACAGTGACAAGCCCCTCATGAGTCCTGAGCTGGTGCTGACCCTGTACTGGCCAGTGCCACTGGGGGAAGACACCTCTGATGACCCAGGCCTTGTGTCCTGCCCTTACATTGAGGGGGTAGGACCATGGGCTTGTCGGAGTGGATGGACATTTTGGGAGCCCAGAAGGTGCTTGGGGGACCCAGTGAGTGTTTCAGGGGG
>NW_011495066.1:3058726-3061524 GCF_000754665.1 Bison bison bison | reverse complement strand
GGGACTTGACTGTGGAAGGGGAATACTGACAACAGAGGGAGATTACTAGATGAGAGACTATTACCACAGAGAGAGAATTATTACAATAGGGAGTGGACTGTGACAGTACAGGGGGGCGTTTACTGTAGAGGGAGATTATAGCAATGGAGGACTTTTACTCTAGAAGGGGGATATTAGAGGCAGACTATTATAATTTAAGGGGACTACTGCAATCAAGGAGGACTATTATTGCAGAGAGGGGACTATGACAGTACTAGAAGGGGAACTTTGACAATAGAGGGGGGACTATCACTATATAGTAGGACTATGACATTAGAGGGGGGGCTATTTCAGTAGAGGAGAGACTTTCACTGCAGAGGGGGGACTATTACAACAGAAAGTGAAGTATGACAATAGAGACAGGACTATTAGTGTATGGGGTGGAGGACTATGACAGTAAGGAGAACTACTACCCTATTACTCTTGCCTTCCCTGGTGGCTCAGGCAGTAAAAGCATCTGCCTACAATGTGGGAGACCCAGGTTCAATCCCTGGGTCGGGAAGATCCCCTGGAGAAGGAAGTGGCAACCCACTCCAGTACTATTGCCTGGAGAATCCCATGGATGGAAGAGCCTGGTAGGTTACAATCCATGGGGTCGCAAAGAGTCGGACACAACTGAGCGACTTCTTTTTCACTTTCATTACTCTATTAGATCTCTAATAGAGAACTGTTACCCTATAGGGGGAACTGTTACTATGCCAATAGAGAGGAGCTAACACTGTAGAAGAGGAACCATTACTGGGGGGGGTGGCTATGACAATAGAAGAGGAGTAATATGATAAAGGGGGAATATTATTACAGAGGGGAGACTACAACAGTAGCAGAGCAGTTACTGTAGAAGTGAAGTTTTGAGAATAGAGGGCTATTACTCTAAATACTATGACATTAGTGTTGGTTGTTCAGTTGTGACCTACTCTTTGCGACTCCTTGGACTGACCCCCAAGGAGCCCGCCAAGCTCCTCTGCCGATGCGATTCTCCAGAAAACAATACTGTAGTGGGTTGCCATGCCTTTCTCCAAATATGATATAAGAGGGGGATATTACTATAGAAGGGGAATCATTACTGTAGAGTCAGGACCAGGACAACAGAAGGATACTATTACTGCAGAGGGGAGACTATGACAACAGAAAGCAACTATTACTAAAGAGAGGGGACTTTAAGAATACAGACAATCCCTGTCCATGGACAGCAGGAAACACAAAAATAAAGGCCCAGGCATGTATTTGCCATGAAAGGAGTCCAGAGGATATGTGGACCAAAGGCCTTGATTCAGGAGAAGCTGTGAGGGAAGGCTTCTGCCCAAGCAGGGACAATGGCTGCATTTGGGGCTGGGCAGGTAGAACCAGTGGGTCACAGGCCCATGTTCTGACTGGTCCTGGGAATGACCGGGTCAGCCCTGACTGATGATCCTGGCGAGGAACTGGTCTGTGTGGCCAGGTCAGGGAAGTCAGGATCTGAGTCTCTATAGGGAGGGGTCTTTGCAGAAACTGTTTCCAGGACATGGTGAGTGAGGGAGGGTGTTCCTGGACTCTCAGATCACCTTCAACACCATGATCAGGGCTTTGTGCCCTCTCCAGCATGGAAAGACAAGGCACAAAGAAGCTCGGGAGTGAGATCAGGGTCTGGGTGGGTGGACGAAAGTCTGCAGTCACCACTCAGAAGTCACGGTTCATGTCTCCACGTGATTGTGTTTTAAATCATCTTCTTGCATGATGGGATGGCCACACTTGCCCACACATTGGTAAAAACTCTATATTGATTTTACTCCTCTATCCCTGCTCCACCAGGACACCCACCCATAACAGGAGAGAGGGGACACTCAGACCCTGACTGGAGGCATTCCCAGCTTCTTAGCTGCTCAGGTGGGTGCTTCATCCTGGGAGCCTATCCAGTCACTTTTACTGCAGCAACACCCACTAGATGGAGACAGTGCCTGTGGGGAGTGAAGGGGGTGTGACCTTGTTCCTGGGCTCCATCACTCCTCAGATGGAAACCCCCATACTGGAAGACCCCAGAGGCTCAACTGGGCCCCTCTCAGCCCCAGGAGGAGGGGGCTGGTGCACAGCGTGAGGGAGGGGGACCCTCTGGAGTGGGACGCCAGCTCCAGCCTCAGGAAGAACAGACTTGAGCTGCTGGGGTCCGTCTGTTGGTCCCTGTCTCCCCCTTCACTTGCTCCCCTCAAACCCTCACTTCACCTCCTGTGTCTCTCTTCCCCTTGCTCTCTTTCTATCTTTCTCTCTTCAAGTCTCTGTGCATTTCTCTCTGTGTCTCAGTCTCTCTGTCTCTAGAGCTCTTCTTCCCTCTCTACCATCCCATCCTCCTTTCTCTTGGAGAGCAGTCTGCAGTTTCCCATTTCTCAGAGTGACGCCTCCATGCCACCAACACCAGGTCTTCTGTATGTCCTGTTTTAATTATCAGATCAGATAAGATCAGATCAGTCACTCAGTCGTGTCTGACTCTTTGCGACCCCATGAATCACAGCACGCCAGACCTCCCTGTCCATCACCAACTCCTAGAGTTCACTCAGACTCATGTCCATCTGGTCAGTGATGCCATCCAGCCATCTCATCCTCTGTCATCCCCTTCTCTTCTTGCCCCGATCCCTCCCAGCAGAGTCTTTTCCAATGAGTCAACTCTTTGCATGAGGTGGCCAAAGTACGGGAGTTTCACCTTTAGCATCATTCCTTCCAAAGAAATCCCAGAGCTGATCTCCTTCAGAATGGACAGTTTGGATCTCCTTGCAGTCCAAGGGACTCTC
>NW_011495066.1:3058103-3058626 GCF_000754665.1 Bison bison bison | reverse complement strand
TAGCTTCTGGGCAAAGTGCTGCCATGTGTCACCCTGCCTATGATGGTCAAGTGGTCCACCACCCAGGTGAGGGTCTGTGGGTATGCCTGGGCCCTGGACCCAGCTCCAGCCAGTAGTGCCACCCACACAGGGCAGTGCCCTTATCCCTGATAGGGAAACAGGATTGAGAGCAAATCTCCTGTAAAGCAGAATTGTTGTTTAGTCACTCAGTCATGTCTGACTCATTGCAACCCCAGGGAATGTAGTCCGTCAGGCTTCTCTGTCCATGGGATTCTGCAGGCAAGAATACTGGGGTGTGTTGCCATACCCTCCTCCAGGAAATCTTCCCAATCCAGAGAGTGTCCCAGAAATGTAGGAAAGGACACAACTTTACTGTGGAACCAGCTTGAAGCCAGAATGGTGACCCATGGACTATCAGCATTATCTTCTTAAGTCACAGAGGGTGGGGGAGCTGGGAGGGGCAGGGGGAGCCTGGGTCCCTGCCCTTTGTGCAGCTGTGCTGACACCAGAGCTCCTTCCTGGT
>NW_011495066.1:3057217-3058003 GCF_000754665.1 Bison bison bison | reverse complement strand
TAAGAATCTAATCTTCAGTACCCATTTTTACTTAGGGGTGTGAATACTGGCTTGATTTCTTTCTCCCCTTTTGACTCTCCCTTTTCTCCCCCATGTCACCTCTATCTCCTCCCTCCCCCTTCTCTTCTCTACTTAACTCTGTGAAGTGTGTTCTCAGCTGTGGAGAACACTTAGGGAACTGATTACTGGCTAGATTGCTCTCTCCCCTTTTAACTGACCCTCTTCTCCTCCTGGTCACCTCTGTCTCCCTCCTCCCTCTTCTCTTCTCCATATAACTCTGTGAACCTCTCTGGGTGTCCCTCACTGTGGAGAATCTTTTCACCATTAAGCTAGATGTTTTATCATCATTGCTGTATGGATGGAGAAGTCTTGAGGCTACTGTAAGAATAAGACTGAAAGCCAAGGGCAGGAGGCTTAAATACAAAACTTGAGAAAACCAGAGAACTCCTGACTCCATACCTGCACTGAAACAAAGCTCTACCCAAGAGCCAACAAGTTCCAGAGCAAGACACACCATGCTAATTCTCCAGCAATGCAGGAATATAGCCCTGAGCATTAAAATACAGGCTGCCCAAAGTCACACCAAACCCATAGACACCTCAAAACTCACTACTGGACACTTCACTGCACTCCAGAGAGAAGAGATCCAGCTCTATCCACCAAAACACTGACAAAAGCTTCCTTAACCAGGAAATCTTAACAAGCCACTATTCCAACCCCACCCACAGGGAGTAACCTCCACAATAAAGAGGAACCAAAAACTTCCAGCATACAGAAAGGCCATCC
>NW_011495066.1:3056245-3057117 GCF_000754665.1 Bison bison bison | reverse complement strand
AGGTGGCCAAAGTATTGGAGTTTCAGCTTTAGCAGCATTCCTTCCAATGAACACCCAGGACTGATCTCCTTTAGGATGGACTGGTTGGATCTCCTTGCAGTCCAAGGGACCCTCAAGAGTCTTCTCCAACATCACAGTTCAAAAGCATCAATTCTTCGGCACTCAGCTTTCTTTATAGTCCAACTCTCACATCCATACATGACCACAGGAAAAACCATAGCCTTGACTAGACAGACCTTTGTTGACAAAGTAATGTCTCTGCTTTGCTGTATTACAGAAGAGGTAAAACTATTTATGAAGGGAAGACTCTTACCATAGAGGGAGGCTATTACAATAGAGGAGGACTCTCACTGTTGAGAGAGGACTATTATAGCATATATGAGACTATTACAGTAAAGAGTGGTCTATCATTGTAGATGGGGGGGCTATTACTGAACAGAGGGGACTATGACAAAGAGAGAGGGACTATTATAACAGAAAGAGGACTATTACCTTAGGGGTTACTATTATAATAAATGGTCGTCTATTGCTGCAGACAGGGACTATAACAATAGAAAGGGACTACTGAAATTGAGGAAGACTATTACTATAGAGTGGGGACTACTAAGATAGAAAAGGGACTATTAATATAGACTAGGGACAGCAGAAGGGGACTATTAGTGGAGAGGGGAAACTATGCCAATAGAGGCAGGACTGTTACAGTAGAAGGGGGACTTGACTGTGGAAGGGGAATACTGACAACAGAGGGAGATTACTAGATGGAGGGAGATTACTAGAATAGATTACTCTATTACCACAGAGACAGACTTATTACAATAGGGAGTGGACTATGACAGTAGAGGGGGACGTTTACTGTAGAGGCAGATTATAGC
>NW_011495066.1:3055035-3056145 GCF_000754665.1 Bison bison bison | reverse complement strand
AGAGGTCCAGGGATGTGGAGACAAGAGGGCTCAGGAATGGGCAGGTGACCTGTGTTATGGGGAGAGTTGTGGACAGGACACCCAGTGGGCAGGTGACCTGTATTATGGGGAGGTCTCCTCTGTGAGGGGAAGACAGACACACACCCACAGGTGTCCCCAGGATGGTGACACAGACACACCAAAGGAGCCCTACGTGACGGGGCACACACACCCACAGGTTCTCCCCATGGTGCCATGCTCAGGGTTCTGACATACTGTTTTGCTGTGTGTTCTACTTGCATCTCATTGAATATTTGGATTAGAAAGAGACTTTTATTCTGAAGGGTTATTGTGAAGAGGAAAGGGGACTATTACAGGAGGATAAGAGTCCTTCAGGGAGGACTACTACTCTAGAGAGGGCATGCTTACATAAAGGTAGGGGCAATATGACTGTAGAGAGGTGACTAATATGATAGAGGGGAGATACAACAATAAATGGGGCTATGACCATGTAGGGGGGGATGTTACTGTGGAGAAAGTGAAAGTCATTCATTCATATCTGACTCTATACAGGCCATGGAATTCTCCAGGCCAGAATACTGGAGTGGGTAGCCTTTCCCTTCTCCAGGGGATCTTCCTAACCCAGGGAGCGAACCCAGGTCTCCTGCAATGCAGGCGGATTCTTTACCAGCTGAGCCACCAGGGAAGCCCTACTATGGAGAGGGGACTCATAATAAAGGAGGACCCTTACTGTAGTGGGAGACTATTACTGTGGAGGGGGAAAATTTATAATAGAGGGACTCTGATACCGTGGGGGCTGTTACACAGGGGAGGGGCTATGACAATACAGAGACCTATCATAATAAAGGGAACTATTACAATAGAGGGGGACCATTCTGTAGAGGGGGACTATTACAGAAGTTCAGTTCAGTTCAGTCGCTCAGTCATGTCTGACTCTTTGCCACCCCATGAACCGCAGCACGCCAGGCCTCCCTGTCCATTACCAACTCCTGGAGCCCACTCAAACCCATGTTCATTGAGTTGGTGATGCCATCCAACCATCTCTGTCGTCCCCTTCTCCTCCTGCCCTCAATCTTTCCCTACATCAGGGTCTTTTCAAATGAGTCAGCT
>NW_011495066.1:3054105-3054935 GCF_000754665.1 Bison bison bison | reverse complement strand
TGTGTGGAGCTGGGCATCACGGAGGCTGCGTCTCAGTCACGTCCTGCGACGATACCTGCCTGAACCGGAAGCCGCTTCGGGGCTGAGGGAAGGCGCACTGAGGAGCTGGGCCTTGCAAAGGCAGCTTCTCGTTCGCATCCTGTGACGTCACCGGCCTGAACCGGAAGCGCCTCGGGGCTGTCCGTTGGCACGTTGAGGAGCTGGGCGTTGCGGAGGCTATTCTCAGCCCTGTCCTTATGGGGCTTGTCATCCGTCCGCGCGTCCACTGAATGTGGGTGACTGCCGAGGTGGGGCCAGGTGGCAGGGTCCATGGTCTCCTCGGTCCTCCGTGTGTCTCTCGGTGACTGCAGGGTGTGAGGGGATAATTAAAGGTGAGTGCACTCAGAGAACCTGGAGTTTGTCCGCGTCCACCTGGCCTGGTCCCTGGAGAAGCTGACCCAGTGGGGGCTCCCCTACTTTTGCGCATGGGTGCGGGGCCAGTGCCCAGGGTCGGCCACCGGCCATACCAACATTGTCGCAGGCGAATTCATCTGGGCCGACGGGTTTGTTGGTTCTCAGGTTTGTGGTTTCCCCATGGGAGAGGCTGGGGTGCCCCCTCTCCCCAGGCACTGAGACTAGCAGACGGTGACCCCCAGCTGGGGAGGGGAGGAGGCACTATGACATAGTGTCCATAGGCGGGGACTGAGCGCATAGCGATCCCACTGAGAAATCCCTTTTATTAGATAAGGGGCTTCCCTGGTGGCTCACTTAAGAAGGCCTTCTTATCTCTCCTTGCTAGTCTTTGGGACTCTGCCTTCAGGTGGCTATATCTTTGTGTGTCTCCTTTGCCT
>NW_011495066.1:3051332-3054005 GCF_000754665.1 Bison bison bison | reverse complement strand
CATGATCCAGCAGATGTTGGCAATTTGATCTCTGGTTCCTCTGCCTTTTCTAAAACCAGCTTGAACCTCCCTCAGATCTCCCAGCCTCCAATGGGCTGACAGGTGAACTCACCCATCTCCTTCCTGTGACTCCAAGGTGAATGCGGACTGGATGTCAGTGCTGGGCTTTCGCCTCTGGGACTTGCCCCTGCACCACCTCTGCATCCCAGGTGAGGCCCCACAGGTTTGGCTCAGCGGGGATGTGGCTGTCAGATGGGTCCAAGTGTGGGAAGCCTCAGTTCCAAACATGCACACATGCAGGCATACACAGGCACACTGAACACACACACATACATGCACACTGAACACATACACGGGTACACACACACCCCAAACTCATCTACACATACTACACACACATACACACACACACCAGCACTTTCCCTTCTCTGTCCACTTTATCCCATTCAACCTGGAAGTTAAGTGAACTCCTGAGAGCCTGCCTTCAGGACACATGCTAACCATCCTGGTGGTGGTGGTGCAGGGAGCGGGGGGACAGAGTTGTGTTTTCTCAGCCACTCTGTCCTACTCCTGGGGATCCCTCACCTTTCCACCCATGTTTACCAGCAGAGCTTGTACAGCACCTTCTCCACTTGAGCCTGGAGGGCCCAAAGTTTAAAGCCCCAAACAACTCAATAAGTGGTACCAGAACTATCTAATTAAAATGAAGAAGCTCTGACTACAGCCAGATTGGTTGAAAAAAGTGTTGCAAAGCTCAGCCATGGGCAGGCATCTTGACTTGGGAATGCCCTGTGGTGATCAGCCAGCCAGGCACTTCCAGGGTGACACCGCTGTGCTCAGGCCATCAGAGGGGTGGCCACCAGACATGGTGGTCTGGAAGGGGAGGATTCCTACCAGACAAACCCTGCTCACCTCCTCAAGGTGCAAATGCACCCCATTCTCCACCAGCACTCTTCTGGCCATGTGGACACTGGGCTCTGCTCTGGTTCTGTGACCCTGGGCACTGCCCACTGGCAGCACACATGGACAGTTGGACAAACAGGAAGTGCTATTTTCTATGGAAGGCAGCTTTAGATTCTTTCTCACACTCTGGACAGCTGTGGGGTTCTATGCTGGCCACCCCACTCCCTGGGAAGAGGGGTCCCCACAGGGCCCTTCCCTTGAGGGTGTGGAGCAGACAGGGAACCACGAACCCATTCTCTTAGCCTTTCTGGGTGCTTCCCCATGGGGAAGGCTGTGGGGACCCCACAAGGTGGAGGCTTCTGAGTTTTCAGGCCTCCTCCATCCACACAGGGGTCCTTGGCTGCTATCTTTCTGTACCGCTTACATAATAACTCATGATGCCTCTCCCCCAAGCCCAGGCACCACTCATCTGCTTCTGTCGTTGTAAAATTTCCTGTTCTGGACGTCTCTTATAAATGGACACGTAAAATGTGTCCTTCTCTGTCTGCTTCTCTCACTGACCATCATGTGTTCAAGGTCCATCCATGATATAGCTTGTGTCAAAACTTCACTCCTTTTCATGGTGAGTCATACACCGCTGTATGCATGAACCATATGCTGCTGACCACCCATCCATCTGTCCACCCACACACCCACCCATCTAATCATCTATCTGTCCATCCACTGACTCACCTATCCATCCACCCATCCACCCACCCGTCCACCCATAAATCCAGCCATCCATCATCCATCCATCCATCCACTGACCAATCCATCATCCACCCATCCACTGATCAATCCATCCATCCACCCACCATCCACTCATCCATCCATCCACTCTTCCATAAAATCATTACATCAAATTATATTATGAACTTGTAAATTCTTCTTCCCTTCCCTTGACCTTGAGAATAAATAAGAAAAAAAAAAAGAGAGAGAGAGAAAGAAAACAAAGCTAGTCCAAACCTATGTTCAGAGATAGAAGGGAAGGATTTTCGGTTTGTCCCCAGGTGACTGCTAAAGTGTGAACCTCTCAACAGTGTCTCTGAAACAGATCACACAGATTTAAAAGGAAAAAGAATAAATGAAACCACACATAAATGATCAGAAATAAATGACCACAACACAGGCATCACAAAAAACCTGAAAATACTATGAATAACATCAAAATACTTGTAACTAGAGAGGGTCTTTCTGTGCTCAGTAGTGTCTTTGCAACCCTATGGACTATACCCACCAGGTTCCTCGGTCCATGGGACTCTCCAGGCAAGAATAATGGAGTGGGTTGTCATTCACTTCCCAGGGCATCTTCCAAAATCAGGGATCACCCCTGCATCTTTTATGCTCCTGCTTTGGCAAGCGGTCTCTTTGCCATGAGCACCACCTGGTAAACAACAAACCATAAAATCAAAGCCATCTTAAGCCTTTCCTGTCCAAAAATGGAGTTCCTTAAATAAATTGACTTTCACTTTATCACATTTGCAGAGAGCCCATTTTGAGACAAGATTCAGTTCCCAGGACTAGGTGGATATGACTTTCGGGACTCCCCCATGCCCCATGGCGCTATAGCTATAGCTACATAGTGCATTCTTAGGGCGGCTTGGGGGCACAGAGGACAGGCTCAGGAGGTGACGTGTCCACTGCCTGGTTTGCCTGCAGGGATCCACAGCACAATGACATACTGCCTGAACAAGAAGTCACCCATCTCTCACAAGGAGTCGAGGCTGCTGC
>NW_011495066.1:3048887-3051232 GCF_000754665.1 Bison bison bison | reverse complement strand
TAACAAGGACCTAGAAGAAATAAAAAAGTGTCAATCAATAATGAATAATGCAATAACTGAGATCAAAAGCACTCTGGAGGGAACCAACAGTAGAGTAACTGAGGCAGAAAATAGGATAAGTGAGGTGCAAGATAGAATGGTGGAAATATATGAAGCAGACAGGAAAAAAGAAAAACGAATGAAAAGAAATGAGGACAACCTCAGAGACTTTTGGGACAATGTTAAATACCCCAACATTCGAATCATAGAAGTCCCAGAAGAAGAAGACAAAAAGAAAGGCCATGAGAAAATACTTGAGGAGATAATAGTTGAAAACTTCCTTAAAATGGGGAAGGAAATAACCACCCAATTCCAAGAAACCCAGAGGATCCCAAACAGGATAAACCCAAAGAAAAACACCCCAAGGCACATATTAATCAAATTAATGAAGATCAAACACAAAGAACAAATACTAAAAGCAGCAAGGGAAAGCAACAAGTAACACACAAGGGGATTCCCAAAAGGATAACAGCTGATCTTTCAATGGAAACTTTTCATGCCAGAAGGGAATGGCAGGACATAATTAAAGTCATGAAAGAGAAAAACATACAACCCAGATTACTATACCCAGCAAGGATCTCATTCAAATATGAAGGAGAAATCAAAAGCTTTACAGACAAGCAAAAGCTGAGAGAATTCAGCACTACCAAACCAGCTCTTGAGCAAATGCTAAAGGATCTTCTCTACACAGGAAACACAGAAAAGGTTTATAAACTTGAACTCAAAACACACAGTTACTATAGAAGTGAAGTTTTGAGAATAGAGGGCTACTACTCTAAACCCTATGACATTAGTGTTGGTCGTTCAGTCGTGTCCGACTCTTTGTGACTCCATGGACTGACCGCGTGGAGCCCGCCAAGCTCCTCTGTCCATGGGATTCTCCAGCTAAGAAGACTGGAGTGGGTTGCCATGCCTTTCTCCAACTATGATATTAGAGGGGGCTGTTACTATAGAAGGGGAACTATCACTGTACAGGGGAGAGTATGACAATAGAAGGGGAATATTACTGTAGAGGGGGAACCATGACAACAGAAGGGGACTATTACTATAGAGAGGGGACCTTAAGAATAGAGACAACCCCTGTCCATGGAGAGCAGTAAACACAAAAATAAAGGTCCAGGCGTGTGTTTGCCATGAAAGGAGTCCTGATGGCATGCAGACCACCAGGACACCCACCCATAACAGGAGAGAGGGGACACTCAGACCCTGACTGGAGGCATTCCCAGCTTCTTTAGCTGCTCAGGTGGGTGCTTCATCCTGGGAGCCTGTCCAGTCACTTTTACTGCAGCAACACCACCAGATCAAGAGACCGCCTCTGGGGAGTGACGGGCATGTGACCTTGTGCCTGGGCTCCATCGCCCCTAGGATGGAAGCCCCCATACCTGGAGCCCACAGGCTCCACTGGGCCCCTCTCAGGCCCAAGAGGAGGGGGCTGGTGCACAGTGCGAGGAAGGGGGACCCTCTGGAGGAGGTCGCCAGCTCGAGCCTCAGGGAGAGCAGACTTGAGCTGCTGGGGTCTGTCTGTTGGTCCCTGTCTCCCCGCTCCCTTGCTCCTCCTCAAACCCCCACTTAACCTCCTGTGTCTCTCTCCCGCCTCTCCCTACTTCTGTCTGTCTCTCTTCATGTCTCTGTCCATTTCTTTCTGTGTCTCAGTTTCTCTGTCTCTAGAGCACTTCTCCCCTCTCCACCACCCCATCCTCCTTTCTCTTGGAGAGAAGTCCACAGGTACCAGTTTCTCAGAGCCACGCCTCCACGCCGCCAGCACCGGGTCTTCTGTATGTCCTGTTTTCATTATGCAACACCCCATTTCCTCCCCCAGATTGCCCAGGCTGGGCCTCCAATGGGCTGGCAGGTGAGCTTGCCCGGCTCCTTCCTGTGCCACCAAGGTGAACGCCAACTGGATGTCGGTGCTGAGTTCTCAGCTCTGGGACATGCCCTCGCACCACCTCTCCATCCCAGGTGAGGCCCCGCAGGCTTGGCTCAGCGGGGATGCGGCTGCGAGACGGGTCCAAGTGTGGGAAGCCTCAGAGCCAAACATGCACACATGCAGGCACACACAGGCACACTGAACACACACACGCATGCACACACACACACCAAACACACATGCACACATACTGCACACACACACATACACACACCAGCACCTTCCCTTGTCTGTCCACTTTATCCCATTCAACCCGGAAGGTACGAGAACCCCCGAGAGCCTGCCTTCAGGACACATGCCGGCCTCCCTGGGGGGCGGGGTTGTGTTTTCTCAGGCACTCTGTCCTACTCCTGGGGACCCCTCACCTTTCCACCCACGT
>NW_011495066.1:3048270-3048787 GCF_000754665.1 Bison bison bison | reverse complement strand
CACAAAGCCCCATCCTGACACCTCTAGCGGAGGATGGGGAGCAATTCAGATGTTTTGGTGGGAGAAATGAGGCATTTACGACTCCCCTAAAGAGGCCTCCAAACTCACCTGCCATCCTCATCTCTCTAAGCCAACTCTGATGGGTCACATGGCAGGGAGAGTGTGTCTACTCCAAACCTTGTCTATTATATCTATTTATGACTGTAAAAGTGTAAGGGAATTTTAAAAAAATCTACAAAAGGTACACCTGAAGCAGCCCCCAGTTAACGTAAGTTTATTTTTTCTAACCTATTTTCCATAGTCTCAAAATAACTGACAATCAAGAATGAATTTCACTTCAAATCTATTTTTCAAATTCAGCAAGATATCTTATGTTCAAATATAAGACGATTTTGTTCTTTTCAAGCTAAAAAAAGTTTGTACCTTGCAGTGAATACTTTGTTTCACTGATTTAGATGTAAATAAAAGCACATTATGTGTCTTTACCTTGACAATTTTTGTGGTATCACTGTGTATT
>NW_011495066.1:3047596-3048170 GCF_000754665.1 Bison bison bison | reverse complement strand
TCCACTTTATCCCATTCAACCCGGAAGGTACGAGAACCCCCGAGAGCCTGCCTTCAGGACACATGCCGGCCTCCCTGGGGGGCGGGGTTGTGTTTTCTCAACCACTCTGTCCTACTCCTGGGGACCCCTCACCTTTCCACCCACGTTTTCCATCAGAGCTTGTGCAGCACCTTCTGCACTTGAGCCTGGAGGGCCCAAAGTTTAAGGGGTCCACCCGCCCCAAAAACAACTCGATAAGTGATACCAGAACTATCTAATTAAAATGAGGAACCTCTGACTCCAGCCAGTTTGCTTGCAAAAAGTGCTGCAAAGCTCAGCTATGGGCAGGCATCTGGATTTGGGGATGGCCAGTGGTGACCAGGCAGGCGGGCACTTCCAGGGTGACACTGCTGTGCTCAGGCCATCTGAGGGGTGGCCACCAGACACCGTGGCCTGGGAGGGGAGGGTCCCTGCCAGACAGCACCCTGCTCACCTCCTCAAGGTGCAGACGCGCCCCATTCTCCACCAGCACTCCTCTGGCCATGCAGACACTGGGCCCTGCCCTGGCTCTGTGACCCTGGGCACTGCCCGCTGG
>NW_011495066.1:3046824-3047496 GCF_000754665.1 Bison bison bison | reverse complement strand
GAGCATATGTCCATTCAGATAGACATATGGTCAACTCCAGGCAGGAAAGGCTGATCTCTATGGGGACAACACAGGTCCACTCCAGTTAGAAGATGCTAACTTCTAAGAGGATGGGCACACATCCACTCAGACAGACACACAGTCACTCCAGGCAGGAGAGGCTGACCTTTAAGGGGATCAACACAGGTCTACTCCCATTAGAAGACACTGACCTCTAAGGGGACAGACACATGTCCACTCTAGTCAGGAAAGGGCTGACCTCTGGCATCAGTCACTCAGAATTTCTGACCAACGTGCATTTCTGAACTCACACCTGTAGCCCTGGCCTCTGGGGTGTCTCCCAGAATTTGGCTATACCAGGTCCCTGACATGTCTTTCCTGTGTCCAGTTTTGGGGTGTCCAGTCCATTCTCTTGGCTGCTGGCCAAGTCACTTAATGTTTCACTCTGGCCTCGGGCCCCGGTGCCCCTACCACAGAACCTAATGAACCTTGGGGTCTGGAGGTTCTGTCCTGGGCCTCAGTGTGCATGTACCCTTCTGGTATCACATGCTCCCTGGAGTACAGACTTCAAACAATATGATAAGCACTGAACTCTGCTGCTGTGCATTCACATACACATGCATATCCATGCACACATAGACCTTGAACACATGCACACCTGTGTGTGCACCT
>NW_011495066.1:3042593-3046724 GCF_000754665.1 Bison bison bison | reverse complement strand
ACACACCCACCCATCCACTCACCTATCTGTCCATCCACCCACTCACCTATCCATCCACTCATCCATCCATCTAACCACACACCCATCCACCCACCCATCCATCCATAAATCCACCCATCCAGCATCCATCCATCCATCCATCCATCCACTGACCAATCCATCATCCACCCATCCACTGATTGATCCATCCACCCACTCACCATCCATTCATCCATCCATCCACTTATCTATCCACCCATCCATCTACTCTTCCATAACATCATCAAATCAAATTATATTATGAACTTGTAAATCCTCCTTCCCATCCCTTGACCCTGAGAATAAATAAGAAAAGAAAAACAGAGAACGAAATAAAGCTAGTCCAAACCTATGTTCAGAGACAGAAGCGAAGGATTTCTGGATTGTCCCCAGGTGACTGCTAAAGTGTGAACCTCTCCACACTGTCTCTGAAACAGATCACACAGATTTAAAAGGGAAAAGAATAAGTAAAACCACGCATCAGTGACCACAACATTGGCGTCATAAAGAGCCTGAAAATACTATGAATAACTTCAAAGTACTTGTAACTAGAGAGGGTCTGTCTGTGCTCAGTTGTCTGACTCTTTGCAGCCCCATGGACTGTACCCACCAGGCCCCTCTGTCCATGGGATTCTCCAGGCAAGAATAATGAGTAGGTTCTCATTCCCTTCCCAGGGGATCTTCCCAACCCAGGGATCACCCCTGCATCTTTTACGCCTCCTGCTTTGGCAAGCGGGCTCTCTGCCACGAAAACCACCTGGGAAACAACAAACCATAAAATCAAAAGCCATCTTAAGCCTTTCCTGTCCCAAAACGGGATTCCTTAAATAAATTCACTTTCACTTTCTCACTTCTGCAGAGACCCCATTTCGAGACAAGATTCAGTCCCCAGGACTCAGTGGATATGACTTTCGGGACTCCGCCATACCCCGCGGCGCTTTAGCTGTGCATCCTTAGGGCAGCTTGGGGGCACAGAGGACAGGCTCAGGGGGTGACGTGTGCCCCGCCTGGTTTGCCTGCAGGGAGCCACAGCATGATGACCTACTGCCTGAACAAGAAGTCACCCATCTCTCACAAGGAGTCGAGGCTGCTGCAGACTCTGGGCAAAGTGCTGCCATGTGTCACCCTGCCCGTGGTGCTCAAGAGGTCCACCACCCAGGTGAGGGTCTGCGGGCACGCCCGGGCCCTGGACCCAGCTCCAGCCACTAGTGTCACCCACAGGGGGCGGTGTCCTTATCCCTCTTGGGGAAACGGGATTGAGAACAAACCTGCTGTAAAGCAGAATTGCTGTTTAGTCGCTCAGTCATGTCTGACTCATTGCGACCCCATGGAATGTAGTCTGCCAGGCTCCTCTGTCCATGGGATTCTGCAGGCAAGAATACTGGAGTGTGTTTCCATGCCCTCCTCCAGGAGATCTTCCCCACCCAGAGAGCCTCCCAGAAAGGTAGGAAAGGACACAGCTTGACTGTAGAACCAGCCTGAAGCCAGAACGGGGACCCATGGACTAACAGCATCACCGTCTGGGAGGGGAAGGGGGAGGCTGGGTCCCACCTTTTGTGCAGCTGAGCTGACACTAGAGCTCCTTCCTGGTCCCAGATAAGCAACAGCTGAGTTCCCATGTCCTCTGAGGTGGGTTTACGTTTGCACCCCAGCACCCACTCCAGGGAGACTTTCTTGGTGGTGCAGATGGTAAAGAATCAGCCTGCAATGCATGGGACCCGGGCTAGATCTCTGGATCGGGAAGATCCCATGGAGGAGAAAATGGCACCCAACTGTAGTATTCTCACATGGGAGGTCCCAGGGACAGAGGAGCCTGGAAGGCTAGAGTCCATGGGGTCACAGAGAGTCGAGACGACTGAAGCAACCGAGAACACACGCACGCACTCACACCCCTCCCCTGTAGTGCTTCTCCAGGGTGGATCGGGGGTTTTATGGGGTGCAGAGAAGCCAGGGTGGGATGCAGTCATTGTGGAGGATGGAGAGGAGTCAATGGCGGGGGCTGTGTCTGTGGGGATGGAGCACCCAATTGACAGTGGTCCTGTCACTGGCACACACATTACCCAGGGGGTGGATGCAGGATGGGGTAGAAAACCCATCTGGGCTCAGGTGCCCGCAGGAGCAGGGGCCCACCTGGGCGGGACAGATGGCCCCTGCCTTCCTGTACCCGCACTTGAGGGGCACTCATATTCCCGGTTTTTCTGCTCCTGGGCTGGTCCTCCCAAGAGGACAAGAGGCTGTCAAGCACAGCTCTTACCTGTGTGATTGCTTCCTCCTGGGAGGTCCCTGGTTGCTGGAATCCTCCTCAGGGGATCTGATTGGCAGAGAGCCAGGGCTGGAATGGGAACAACTACATTCTTGCTTGCATCAGGTGCCTAAGCCTGGCCTTAAGAGCTCACACCCAGAGGAGGGAGTGAGCAGCAGGGGGTCCACCAGAGCCCGGGAGTCCTGCAGGACTGGGGTCCCTCTGCTCGGAGGGTCCCTTGGTGCTGGGTCCCTCTCTTCTGCGTCCCTCCAGGGAAGAGTCCCCTCCATACTGGGGGACCTCGGTGCCATGGTCTCAAGTGGTATGGCTCCCAAAGAGACCTGGGTGTGTGCGGGTTGGGGGGCACAAGTGGTGGTCTTTCAGGGGGTGTTTAAGATCAGCGGCTGCAGCAGCACTTCATTTAATCCTTGTAGAGGTGGATAGCAAGTGCCTGACAATAGCTGACAATGTTCATATGAGTCTTTGTTTTTTATTTTAACTTGGATTGGTGAGGAGGGGGCTGTGACACCCTTTCCCATTTTTTATCCTTATATCTTTTTCTTTTTCCATTATGACTCTGTGTAGAGAACACAGTACCATTTTCTGCTACTAGTTTATGTTAATATTAGTTTTTTGCTTTTTCTTTTATTTTGGATAGAGAGAATCTATTATTTTCTTCCCCACTGTTTTATCCTCATGTTTTTTTCTTTTTCCATTATGACTCCTTGTAGAGAACACAGTACATTTTCTGCTACGAATTTATATTAGGGCTTCCCTGGTGGCTAGTTGGTAAAGAATCTGCTTGCAATGAGGGTGATGTGGGTTCGATCCTGGGTTGGGAAGATCTGGAGAAGGGAAAGGCAACCCACTCCAGTAATCTTGCCTGGATAATTCCATGGACAGAGGGGTCTGGTGGGCTACAGTCCACCGGATCAAAATGAGTTGGAAACAACTGAGCAACTTTCACTTTTCAATGTACGTTAAAGTTATTTTTTGCTTTCTCCTGTCTTATTTGTGTCGTGGACAGATGTTTCGTCCTTTTGTTCTCTTCCCTTGATTCCTTCTTGCCTTTCCTAGTGCTGTTTGTGGGGGTGGGCACAGACCTCTGTGGGTCTAGTGTGTTCTCATGTCCAAGGGTCCAGCTTGGGTGTCATGGAGCCTTGGCATTGAACCCACAGGGAGCTTCCACCCAGGGACTGCCTGAAGGAGGGTGAGGCTTGACTCTGCAGGAACACCCCCCCAAGACCACAGTCTCGACCCGGGCTCTGTGCTCCACATGACCAGTGACCCTGGGGACCCTGTTCCCAGAAGCAGTGCCTCAACCCCAGCAGCACCAACACGGTTGATTTCACAGTGGCCGACGTGGCCCTCAGTTGGGCATCCTCAGTGCATGCCCAGCCCCTGAGTGGGGGGCCGCCCTCTGTGCCCAGCACAGATGACCGACCTCTGTGTGCAGGTGCTGAGCATCATGAAGCACCTGGATGCTGGCGTGAGGACCTGCAGATGGCGCACATGGAAGAGGGCACCGAGAGGAACCTGCACTCTGGCCACATGGTGTACATGACGGCCCTCACGGAGGTGGGGGTGGGGGCAGGGGTACGGACAGGGGGTCCGCCAGCCAGGGACACCCACGTCTGGTCCAGGCAGGAGGGGGAGTGCCTCTGAGGGGATGGGCACACGTCCACTCAGGTGGACATGTGGTCACTCCAGGCAGGAGAGGCTGACCTCTAAGGGGACAACACAGGTTCACTCCCATTAGAAGACACTGACTTCTAATGGGACAGACACACGTCCACTCAGATGGACACACATCCACTCAGATGGACACACAGTCACTCCAGGCAGGAGAGGCTGACCTCTAAGGGGACAAC
>NW_011495066.1:3041984-3042493 GCF_000754665.1 Bison bison bison | reverse complement strand
TGTGGGGGACCCAGTGAGCATTTCAGAGAGCCGGCGAGTTTGGGGGACCCAGTGAGCATTTCAGGGGGCTGGTGAGTTTGGGGGCCTGAGCAAAGGTCTTGGAGCCTGGTGTTCGTGAAGTGGCCCTGCATGGCTCCATCCATTCGTTCACCTGAGAACGATTCCCTGAGTGCCTCTGTGCCCATCTCCACCCACAGACGTGTGAGGTCACACGGAACCTCCTCCAGTGTCTCACTGTGGGCCCACGGGGACAGAACCTGACCTCACTGGCACGCGCCCCACCTGCTCACCTGAGTGCACTGAGAACGCAGAGGGCGCGGCAGACCCACAGGAGGAAGTGCCCCACGGAGTGGAAGCCACCGGGGTGTTCAGGTGCACCCGGCTTGCTCCCTGGGGTGCTGTCCGAGGCCCCAAGGCTGGGTGGCACTACTGCCGAGCACTCCTGAATCTGCACTTGGAAACCAGGCAGCTGGGGTTCACAGACAAGGAAAAGAGGGTGGGTGACCCAC
>NW_011495066.1:3041526-3041884 GCF_000754665.1 Bison bison bison | reverse complement strand
AGTAAGTGGCAACGGGATCATACTTATCAATAATTACCTTAAACGTAAATGGGTTGAATGCCCCAACCAAAAGACAAAGACTGGCTGAATGGATACAAAAACAAGACCCCTACATATGTTGTCTACAAGAGACCCACCTCAAAACAGGGGACACATACAGACTGAAAGTGAAGGGCTGGAAAAAGACTTTCCATGCAAATAGAGACCAAAAGAAAGCAGGAGTAGCAATACTCATATCAGATAAAATAGACTTTAAAATAAAGGCTGTGAAAAGAGACAAAGAAGGTCACTACATAATGATCAAAGGATCAATCCAAGAAGAAGATATAACAATTATAAATATATATGCACCCAACAT
>NW_011495066.1:3041113-3041426 GCF_000754665.1 Bison bison bison | reverse complement strand
TGAGCCCAAAAAAAAAAAAAAAAAAAGTGTCCACCACCACCCCCTTTGTATCAGGGCAGAAATCAGACACTGAAGAGACCAGCAAACAGAAGAAGCTGTAACAGAGGGAACCGCCTTGGAAGCGACAGGCAATAGATTAAAACCCTGTAGTTAGTACCCACTACATAGGAAGGGGCCTATAGATCTTGAGAAATATAAGCTGGACCAAGGAACTAGCTGAAAATGAACTGACCCCACAATACCCACACCACCAGAGAAAGTCCTAGATATATTTTTACTATTTTTACGATCATTCTTTCTTTCTTTTTTAATT
>NW_011495066.1:3040666-3041013 GCF_000754665.1 Bison bison bison | reverse complement strand
TGGGTTGCCATGCCTTTCTCCAACTATGATATTAGAGGGGGCTGTTACTATAGAAGGGGAACTATCACTGTACAGGGGAGAGTATGACAATAGAAGGGGAGTATTACTGTAGAGGGGGGACCTTAAGAATAGAGACAACCCCTGTCCATGGAGAGCAGTAAACACAAAAACAAAGGTCCAGGCGTGTGTTTGCCATGAAAGGAGTCCTGATGGCATGCAGACCACCAGGACACCCACCCATAACAGGAGAGAGGGGACACTCAGACCCTGACTGGAGGCATTCCCAGCTTCTTAGCTGCTCAGGTGGGTGCTTCATCCTGGGAGCCTATCCAGTCACTTTTACTGCA
>NW_011495066.1:3039818-3040566 GCF_000754665.1 Bison bison bison | reverse complement strand
GTCTAAATCAGTGAAACAAAATACTCACTGCAAGGTACAAACTTTTTTATTATGAAAAATCTTATATCTGAATATGAAATATCCTGCTGAAATTGAAAAATATGTTTTAATGTGAAATTCTTTAATTGTCAATTATTTTGAGACTATGGGAAAAAAGAAAATAAAATTACGTTCATTGGGGCTGCTTCAGTTCAGTTCAGTCGCTTAGTCGTGTCCAACTCTTTTCACTGGGGGCTGCTTAAACTTTCACAGATATTTTTTCTTAAAAATTCCCTTACAGTTTTACAGTCTTAATTAGACATAAAACAATCAGTAGATTTTATACTATGTTTGTTTTCTGAACATTTTCATTTCCTCTAATTTATGAATGTAACTAGAATGTTTTTCTATTAAGTGAGTATTAAAAATTACTCCTCTCTCCTGTGTGGAACACACTGTTTACACTACTGTTGGGAGACATTTTATTGCCTAAAACCTTTCATAATTCAGCTCTACGATCTAGGTTTTTTTGTTTGTTTGTTTTCCTTTGTTTAGGCTGAGAATTTTCTCATCTATTTTTAGTATCTTCAGAGTCTCTGTTAGGCATACGTCTGCTGTTGTTGCCTTGCACAGTCGTGTCCCAACTCTTTGCCACCCCATGGACTGTAAGCCCACCAGTCTCTTCTGTTCACGGGGATTCTCCAGGCAAGAATACTGGAGTGGGTTGCCATGCTGTCCTTCAGGGGATCTTCCTGACCCAGAGATGGAA
>NW_011495066.1:3038398-3039718 GCF_000754665.1 Bison bison bison | reverse complement strand
TATGAGGTGATGATTAAAGGTGAGTGCATGATTTGTACAATCACATCCTCAGGGAGACACACCTGGTTCTCGGGTCTGTGGCTTCCCCATGGGAGAGGCTGGGGTGCCCCCTCTCCCCAGGCACTGAGACTAGCAGACGGTGACCCCCAGCTGGGGAGGGGAGGAGGCACTATGACATAGTGTCCATAGGCGGGGACTGAGCGCATAGCGATCCCACTGAGAAATCCCTTTTATTAGATAAGGGGCTTCCCTGGTGGCTCACTTAAGAAGGCCTTCTTATCTCTCCTTGCTAGTCTTTGGGACTCTGCCTTCAGGTGGCTATATCTTTGTGTGTCTCCTTTGCCTTTCTCTTCTCTTCTCATCTATTTGTGAGGCCTCCTCAGACACCCACTTTGCCTTTTTGCATTTCTTTTTCTCGTGGATGGTTTTGATCACCACCTCCTGTACAATGTTAGGAACCTCCATCCACAGGTCTTCTGGTACTCTGTGTGCCAGATCTAACCCTTGAATCTATTTGTCACTTCCAGTGTATACTCACAAGGGATTTGAAAAAAGCAAAGAAACAGAGGAAAACAATACAGTGGGAAAGACTGGAGATCTCTTTAAGAAAATGAGAAATGCGGAGGGAACATTTCATACAAAGACAGGCACAATAAAGGACAGAAACGTTATGGGCCTAACTAAAGCAGAAGAGATTAAGAAGAGGTAGCAAGAATACATAGAAGAACTGTTAAAAAAAATCTTAATAACCTGGATAACCACGATGGTGTGATCACTCACCTAGAGCCAGACATCCTGTAGTGCAGACACATGGGCCTTAGGAAGCAGCAGTACGAGCAAAGCTAGTGGAGGTGATTAAATTGTAGCTGAATGCTTTCAAATCCTAAACGGTAGTGCTGTTAAAGTGCTGCACTCAATATGCCAGCCAGTTTGGAAAACTTGGCAGTGGCCACAGGACTGGAAAAGGTCAGTTTTCATTTCAATCCCAAAGAAGGGCAATGCCAGGCAATGTTCAAACTACCGCACAACTGCACGCATTTCACATGCTAGGAAGGTAATGCTCAAAATCCTTCAAGCTAGGCTTCAAGAGTATATGACCCGAGAACTTCACAGTCCACACATTCATTTTTTTTATTTAATTTAATTTTTTAACTTTACAATATTGTATTGGTTTTGCCATATATCAAAATAAGCAACCTAGATGTCCATCAGCAGATGAATGGATAAGAAAGCTGTGGTACATATATACAGTGGAGTATTCCTCAGCCATTAAAAAGAATACATTTGAATCAGTTCTAATGAGGTGGATGAAACCGGAGC
>NW_011495066.1:3036686-3038298 GCF_000754665.1 Bison bison bison | reverse complement strand
CCACTCCCAGGAGGTGGTTATCCTGGTGTGCAGGGACTTCGAGGGCATGACAGAGGACCTGCACGAGTACCTGATAGGCTGCATCAAGAACATCTTTGGGGACATGCTGTGTCCCCATGGGGTAAGCAGGGGCCACAGGGTCCTCAGGTTTTTGGCAGAGGCCTCACTGTAATCAGACTATCCTCTAGCTGCCTGAGGCTGATTCAGGCACCAGGTGACGCCACTCACAGAACCCCAGTAATCCACCTACCACTGTCTCCACTCAGATACCCCAATAACCAGCCCATCACTGTTCACGGGCACCCCCAATAATCCACCCTGCCTGGTCTCTATTCAGACACCCCCAAAATGCATCAATCATGCCTCAAGATGCCCCAGTAATCCACCTTCCATTTCCTATCAGAAACCTGAATAATCCACCCACTTCTCTTTCCACTCAGGCACCCCAATAATCTACCCATCACTGCTCAAGACACCAAGTAATCTACCCACCACTGTCTCCACTCAAACACCCCAAAACTCTACCAATCACTGCTAAAGACACCCCAATAACCCGTCCATCACCGTCTCCACTCAGACACCCCAGCAATCTACCCACTAGTGTCTCTACTCAGATATGCCAATAATCCATGCATGACTGTCTCTACTTACAGAGAACCCAATAACCAGCCCATCACTGCTCATAGACACCCTAATAATCCACACATCAGTGTAGTTTCTCAGACTCCCCCAATAACTGACACATTGTGTCACGAGGCACCCCAAAAACCCCTGTGCACATGTCTCATGGGCACCCGGATGATTCTCAGCCCACCCAAGGTGCTGACTCTGCACCAGCTGTGGTTCCTTTGCCAGCAGGTCATCCTATTTTACAAGGATGAGGCATCCATGAGTCAGCATGTGGAACTGTGTCCCAGTATCCCCTACTGGTGGGGGAACCAGGTGAAGGCCCAAGACCTCGTCCACTACCTGGAGCTCATGAATAGCTTCAGCCACCCAGGTGAGTGCTGCCTTCACACCAGGACACCTGGTCACATGCATGTCCTAGCTCATGGGGCTGGCTTTGGGTTCAAGTGGAGAAATGGAACAGGACATATTAGGGGACGTTATTCTATTCACCACATGAGGAGCAGGGTGTGAACATCCTTGGGGACATTACTGTCTCCACCACAGTGTGTCAGGATGTAGACAGGAGGTGAATATCTGTTCAGACATTATTGTATCTACAACATGGGGCCAGGACGTGGATATCCTTGGGGTCATCTTTGCCCTCTGTAACAGGAGAAATTCATGAGTCAACACCTCTGTGAGCCCCTGATGTCTGAACTTTGGTCTCTGTTGGACATCTGAGTCTCTGAACACTATGAAGCCCAGTCTGGTTGGGAGATGGCACAGCACAGTTGGGAGAATGCGTGGCCAGGTGACCCCATGGGTTAGGGGTCGCATGGGCTGGAAGCTGTGTGGGTTGGTGACCGTGGGGCTGGGTGACCCTGTGGGTGGGTGACTGGTTTGTGTTGCTGACTGCAGGGTGGGTTACCATGTGAGTTGCTGACCCGGTGACTGAGTGACCGTCTGGGTGAGTGATGGTGACAGGTGGACTTCATGACCTCGC
>NW_011495066.1:3034263-3036586 GCF_000754665.1 Bison bison bison | reverse complement strand
TTTTCATTTCCTTTAATTTATGAATGTAACTGGAATATTTTTCTATTAAGTGAGTATTAAAAATTACTCCTCTCTCCTGTATGGAACACACTGCTTGCCCTACTGTTGGGAGACATTTTATTGCCTAAAACCTTTGGTGTGAGTGGGGTGTTAAAGTCGACTATGATTGTTTTACTGTCACTTTCTCTTTTAATGTCTGTTAGTGTTTGTCTTATGTATTGAGGTGCTCGTGTGTTGGGGGCATAGATGTTTACAACTGCTATGTCTTCATCTTGTATTGATCCCTTCATCACTATGTAGTGTCCTTTAACTATTGTAATCGTCTTTAGTTTAAGGTATGATAAGAGGATTGCTATTCCATCTTTCTTTTGATTCCCATATGCATGGCATGTATTTTTCCATCCTGTCACTTTCAGTCTATATGTGTCTTTAGGTCTGAAGTGGGTTTCTTGTAGACAGCATGTACATGGGTCTTTTTCTTTTAAATTAATGTATTTATTTTAATTGGAGGCTACTTACTTTGCAGCATTGTGGTGGGTTTTGCCATATATTGAGTTGAATCAGCCATGGGTGTTCATATCTTCTCCATCCTGAAACCCCGACCATTTCTCTCCCCATCCCATCCCTCAGGGTTTTCCCAGTGCACCGGCTTTGAGTGCCCTATGTCATGCATCAAAGTTGGATGGGTGATCTATTTCACATATCGCAATATGCATGTTTCAGTGCTAGTCTCTCAAGTCATCTCACCCTGGCCTTCTCCCACAGAGTCCAAAAGTCTGTTTCTATGTGTCCGTTTTGCTGTCTCGCATATATGGTCATCGTTACCATCTTTCCCATATATATGCATTAATATACTCTATTGGTGTTTTTCTTTCTGACTTACTTCACTCTGTAAAATAGGCTCCAGTTTCATCCACCTCATTAGAACTAATTCAAATGCATTCTTTTTATTTGCTGAGTAATATTTTATTGTGTATATTTACCTCAGCTTTCTTATCCATTTGTCTGCCAAAGGACATCTAGGTTGCTTCCATGTCCTGAGTATTGTAAACAGTGCTTCGATTAACAATGAGGTACACATGTCTGTTTCAATTCTAGTTTCCTCGGTGTTTATGTCGTATGGCAATTCTATTTCCAGTTTTTTTTAGGAATCTCCACACTGTTCTCTGGAGTGGCTGCACTAGTTTGCATTCAAAGAACTAGTCAGTTCTTTGCATCAGGTGGCCAAAGCATTGGATTTTCAGCTTCAGCATCAATCCTTCCAATGTATATTCAGGACTGATTTCCCTTAGGATTGACTGGTTTGATTTCCTTGCAGATCAAGGGACTCTGCAGAGTATATATGTGTATGAATCAATATTTGTTGTGCTTATGCTGCCCTCTCATGGAGAAATAGAAGAATGCTAATGAATGTAATTATAAAATCCAGATGTATTCTCTCATATGTATATGTGTGTATGAATAAATATTTACGGTGTTTATGCTGCCCTTTCGTGAAGAATGCTTATGAATGTAATTTAAAAATCCAGATGTGTTCTCTCATATGTATATGTCAGTTCATATGTATATGTTAGTTGCTCAGTCATGTCTGTCTCTTTGTGACCCTATGGACTGCAGCACACCAGGCTTCGCTGTCCATCACCAACTCCCGGAGCTTACTCAAACTCATGTCCATCGAGCCCATGATGGCATCCAACCACCTCATCATCTGTCATCCCCTTCTCCTCCCGTGTTCAATCTTTCCCAGTATCAGGGACTTTTCCAATGAGTCAGTTCTTCACATCAGGTGGCGAAAGTGTGTGGGTATGAATAAATATTTACTGTACTTTAGCTGCCCTCTCATTGAAAAATAGAAGGATGCTTATGAATTTACTTCATAAAATCTGAATGTATAGAACAGTCTTTTGGAATCTGTGGGAGAGGGAGAGGATGGGATGATTTGGGAGAATGGCATTGAAACACGTATAATACCATACTGGAGTCACCAGTCCAGGTTCGATGCACGATACTGGATGCTTGGGGCTGGTGCACTGGGATGACCCATAGGGATGGTTTGGGGAGGAAGGAGGGAGGAGGGTTCAGGATGGGGAACACATGTATACCTGTGGCGGATTCATTTTGATATATGGCAAAACCAATACAATATTGTAAAGTTAAACAATAAAATAAAATTTTAAAAAATCTGAATGTATTCTCTCATATGTATCAGTTCAGTTCAGTTGCTCAGTCGTATCCGACTCTTTGCGACCCCATAGACTGCAGCACGCCAAGCCTCCCTGTCCATCACCAACTCCCAGAGTTCACTGAGACTCACATCCATCCA
>NW_011495066.1:3033558-3034163 GCF_000754665.1 Bison bison bison | reverse complement strand
AGAATGTACAACCCCAAAAGTGAACCTTAATGCAAATTCTGGACTCGGGCAATAATGATGTTTCAACAGGTCGATCAGTTGTAACAAATGTAACACTCTGGTGGGACTGTTGATAATGGGGGAAGTTGTACATGCTGATGGGGAGGAGGCAGATGGGAAATCTCTATCCATTCCTCTCAGGTTTGCTGTGAACCTAAAACTGCTCTAAAAAACAAAATCTTAGAAAAACACTTTTTATTTATACATAATATATATGCATGATACAAGGTGACAGGAGCAGTAATAAATAGCATGAAAACAATGGACTTCATTTCAAAACTGGTGCTTTAAACTCACTATCTTTAACAGCTTTTGGATGGGCAGTATAATTTTTTAAAATTATTTTAAATTGTGATAAAACACACATAAGATAAAATTTATCATCTTCATCATCTGAAACCCACAGTTCAGCGACACTAAGGATGTTCACATTGTTCTGCAACCATCACCACTATCCATTTCCCGAACTCTTCATCTTGCAAGACTGAATGAGACTCTGGGACCATTAAACAATCCATTTTCCCTCCCTTCACCCTAGAAACCTCCATTCTACTTTGTGTCTCTAT
>NW_011495066.1:3030747-3033458 GCF_000754665.1 Bison bison bison | reverse complement strand
ATATAAAGTTGGTAGAAAAGTACAAAGAAAGAACAAAATCACCCATGATCTCATTTAACATTGGCTCAGCATTCTGAGTTCCTGGGACAGGGAGATAAAAAGATGAGGGTGTGCTAGTTCTTTTATTATAAAATCATCTTTTCTGCTATTAGAATGTTAACATAGAACTTGGTTTTGATACGTGATTCTTGCTTTGTTTATTATCTTTAAGTCTCTGCTTTTACAAAGACCTAGCAATTTGTCCCTGTTTAGAGACTGTTTGCTTCAAGGTTGTTTTGTTTTTCCCATTTTTGCTATAATTAAAAAAATGTTACATGTCATGGCTATGGTAAATAGTGATGCAGTGAACATTGGGGTGCATGCATCTTTTTGAATTAAGGTTTTCTCCAGGAAAATGCCCAGGAGTAGGCCATATGGACATCGTAATTTTTGTTTTCTAAGGAGCTGCCATAGAGTTCACCATATCGGTGGTACCAATTTAGATGCCCTCTGACAATGCAAGAGGGTTCCCTGTTCTCAACGCTCTCTACAAATTATTGTTTGTAGAGTTTTTGGTGAGGGCTATTTGGACTGGTGTGAAGTAATACCTCACTGCAGTTTTGATTTGCATTTCTCTGGTAACTAGTGATGTTGAGCATCTTTTCAAGTGTTTGTTGGCCATCTGTATGTCTTCTTTGGAAAAATGTCTATTTAGATCTGCCCATTTATTGAGTGTTTTTTTTTTTTAATCCTGGGCTACACGTGCTGTTTGTATATTTTGGAGAGTAATGCCATGATAACTAATGAGAACTATCTGTATAGCACAGGTAACTGTCCTCAGTGCTATGTGGTGACCTAAATGGGAAGGAAACTGAAAAAGGACGATGCATACACATATATACAAATACACACATACATGCAACTGGTTTACTTTGCTGTACAGCAGTAAGTAACACAACACTGTAAAGCAACTACATGTGTACATACAGTAGGCTCCATTTACAGAAAGTTCTAGATGAGGCAAAGCTAATGTTTACTGATAGAACTGAGAACAGGGGTTGCATCAGGGAAGCCCAGTGTGGGGAAGGGGCCCACGTGAATTTCTAGGATGGGGAAAAAATATTGCAGTGAGCATCATATATATAATCTTCGTGAAATTACATAAATACTTCTGCAATGTAACTTCCAAACAAGGTCTTGCTAATTGGCTCCATGAGTTTATAAATTTACTAGATACTGTCAAATTTGCCCTTCAGAAAGCCGCATCACTCTATGCTTTCACAACAATGCTTGAACACTCATTTTTCAACCTTTCATCCTCAATTTGGAGGAAACATTTGGTATCATTCAATGCTTTCATTGAACTTTTGGCAATTTCCATGGTGAGAAATCGTATTCCATTATTGTTTTGGTTTGCATTTCTTTTATCAATTAGTTTTAACATTTCCTCCTGTTTTGGGGGATAATTTTTTGTATTTTTCTTCTGAGTAATTTGCATTTCTTTGTTCCCTTTGTTTACATCATGTTTGTCTTCTATTGGGTTTTTCATCTTTTCTTAACTTTTCAGCTCTGCATAAATTAGGTAAATGCATCCTTTGTCAGCTATCTTCCAAATATTTCTCAGTTGTCATTTTGTAATTCCTTGTTTATTATTTATTTACCCACACAGGAATTTTTCTACAAAGTGTAAATTTCCCCGTTTTAACCTACTGGACAAAGATCACTTAAATTAAGATAACAGGGAAAACTCCAGGGAACTAGAGGGTGTAGGTTGAAAGATTGCAGGGAGGGGGTGTAACTCTTGAGTTCACCTGTGTGCCTTTCCACATGTACTTTACGATAAACTATTTACTTTACACTGAAATACATACATAGAGAGAGAGAGGAAAAAAAAAAAGTGAAGGTGGGTAGTGCCATGATGGGCCAAGATGAAGCCAGGACGGGTGGGGCTGGACCTGGCACTCCAAAGAGATGAGTCAGCCATAGGCTTGGTCAGCCCTGTGAAATCAACAGGGACAGGTCTCTCGAGCTGTGATTAGAGGACTCAGGGAGCCCCAGCACGTGGTCAAAGCCAAGGTCACGAGGAGCGAAGCACAAGCAGGGCGATGATGCTGCCCAGTAAGCCTGTCTCCCTTGGGCCAGAGGGAAGGTGATGCTACTTTTATTATGGAAAATGTAGTCTGCGGATATTGGGAAAAGAACTTGGTCAGTGCACGCAGTGTGAAAAAGTAAATAAAATCCATGTTTAATTTCACTACAGTTCATATTTTGTGGCTTCCTTGGTGGCTCAGTGATAAAGAACCCGCCTGCCAATGCAGGAGTCAGGAGTTAGATCGCTGGGTCAGGAAGATCAAAAGAAATGGTAACCCACTCCAGAATTCTTGCCTGGAGCATCCCATGGAGAGAGGAGCCTGGCGGACTACAGTCTATGGGGTTGCAAAAGAATCAGAAACGACTGAGGGACTGAGCACACAATATTTTAGCCTATCTCCTCCACATCTTTTTTTAGCTCGTATTTTTTTCAGGACTGGGATTTAGTGGGTCATACAGCAAATGTATGTTTCACTTCTTAGAAAGTCCTAAACTGTTTCCCCAAAGGCTGTATCATTTTACATCCTCACCAGCCGTGTATGAAGGCTCCACTTTCTATCTTCTCCAACACTTTGGTACGTTTAGTCTTTTTGATTATGGCCATTCTAGTTGCCACTAAAAGAAAATGTGACCAACCAGAG
>NW_011495066.1:3030172-3030647 GCF_000754665.1 Bison bison bison | reverse complement strand
CAATACAGTATACTAACACATATATATGGAATTTAGAAAGATGGTAACAATAACCCTGCGTACGAGACACACATTCAAACAGTTGATTCTAAATGCACAGTGATGCCACAAAGATGGTCAAGGCAAAGACACACAATGTGATTTTATTTATGTCTAAATCAGTGAAACAAAATACTCACTGCAAGGTACAAACTTTTTTATTATGAAAAATCTTATGTTTGAATATGAAATATCCTGCTGAAATTGAAAAATATGTTTTAATGTGAAATTCTTTAATTGTCAATTATTTTGAGACTATGGGAAAAAAGAAAATAAAATTACGTTCATTGGGGCTGCTTCAGTTCAGTTCAGTCGCTCAGTCATGTCCAACTCTTTTCATTGGGGGCTGCTTAAACTTTCACAGATTTTTTTTCTTAAAAATTCCCTTACAGTTTTACAGTCTTAATTAGACATAAAACAATCAGTAGATTTTATA
>NW_011495066.1:3028595-3030072 GCF_000754665.1 Bison bison bison | reverse complement strand
CACAATATATCAAACACTAAGAGCATATTAGGAAACAGTATGTGTAATGTAATCAGGGATGTGACTAAAACTGGAAGTCTAGATGCTCAGCAAGTAAGAGACATTCTGAACTGGGTTAGAGGGGCTAAGGGGTTTTGAAAGCTATCTGTATTGCGAAGAATCAGATACACATTAATAGTAAAGAGGAGGTAATAATCCAACTGGAGAGCTCAAGGAATTATCAAGAGGCCCAGACCCACACTCAGTGAAGAAATACATACATTATCTCCACTTCCCTATCTATCTTTATATTTGCTCATCTTGGAATACATCCTCCCCAAACATTCTGCCTGATTTTCAAGAGAGAAATCATGCAGTAGGCATTCCTCTGTGATAAGCTTGCTTCACTCACTGTGTTTATGACCTTTGTTTCTTTAAATGATGTCTGGCTGTTCAACAGAGATGAGCCTGATCTGTTGAAAGAAAAAAAGACTTCATTAACATATGTGAAACAACGGAGGATTAATTCCGGCAGAAAAAATACACTCATACCCAGTGGGCTGTAAAGCGATTCATTCACCGTAAGACTCCACAGCTGTGAAGGTGTAAGAGTACTTAAAAACAGGGAAAAAACATTCCACCCCAAGAAAATGTTTACAGCAATAGTCACCAACCTTTGTGGCACCAGGCATGGTTTCATGGGGGCGATGATTCAAATGCATTACATTTACTGTGCAGTATTATTTCTATTATTATGACATCAGATCCACCTCAGATCATCAAGCATTAGATCTCTTGAAGAATTTTCCACAATTTGCACTGATCCTGGTGTGTTGCAGTCCAGGGGATGAAAAAGAGTTGGACGTGACTGAGCGATTGAACGGAACACAGTCAAAGCCATTGGCCTAATCAATAAAGCAGAAGTAAATGTTTTTCTGGAATTCCCTTGCTTTTTCTATGATCCAGTGGATGTTGGCAATTTGATCTCTGGTTTTCTAGCTTTTATAAATCCAGCTTGAACATCTGGAAGTTCCAGGTTCGCATACTGTTGAAGCCTTGCTTGGAGAATTTTGAACATTACTCTGATGGCGTGTGAGATGAGTGCAGTTGTGTAGAAGTTTGAACATTCTTTGGCATTGCCCTTCTTTGGGATTGGAACAAAAACTGACCACAGGACAGGAAAAGGTCAGTTTTCAGTAGAGTATTAGTCATAAAAAGGAACACATTTGAGTCAGTTCTAATGAGGTGGATGAATCTAGAGCCTATTACAAAGTAAACTTAGTCAGAAAGCAAAAGATACATATTGTATACTAATGCATTTATAAGGAATCTAGAAAGATGGTACCGAAGCATTTATTTGCAGGGCTGCAAGTGAGAAACAGACATAGAGAACAGAATAATGGACATGGGGAGAGGGGAGGAAGAGGGTGAGATGTATGGAGAGAGTAACATGGAAACTTACATTACCATATGTAAAATAGAAAACCAACAGGAATTT
>NW_011495066.1:3026934-3028495 GCF_000754665.1 Bison bison bison | reverse complement strand
CTGAGCAAATGATTCTCAAGCAGCCTCAACCATAAGCAAACAAGAGTTGAAAATTGGCCATATCTTGAACTGTCTTTTGTAAGAAATTATTTGCTTTTTCTGAAACGTGCAGATTTCAAAAAGAAAAACTAGTTTAAAATATTGCTTGTCTTAACATATTCAAATTGAGCAGATGTAAAGGAATACATTAAATCTGTTTTTAAAGGATATGCCCATCACGGACACATTCAGACGTGATTGAGCACTTACATTCTTTATCATCAATGCAAGCCTTCCTTAAATACTGCTGATTATCACCTCCAGTGGCCTGTCAGCTTCATCAGAGCCAAATACAGCTCAGGATTTCTCCTTCCTTTTTGCTGGAGCATCCTGAACCGGGAAACATGCAGCCATCTGGTTCCCCTTTGGAATTGCCGTGTATTATAATATACAATCACATGTGATAAAAGAAAATGCAAGAAACATGACATGAGGGCCCAAAGGCATTTGCATGATTGCACCAAGGGCCACTTTTAGCGTGCTTTATACATGGCCAGAAGAAAAAAATTTTTTTGCCAAGTCATTTGCAACGGTGTATTTGTTTGCCCAGCGTGATCGCCTGCTTAATCCTTTCTTTTGATGTTAAATCACCAAGTGACAGTGGAGTGAACTGAACATAAATCAACAGGCTACCACTGGGTCGCTCTGGCATTCTTCCCCACTCAGGATGTCATGTCCACCAGCATACATTGAGGCAGTTCTATAAATTAGGTTATCTCGAGAAGGAGAGAAGTGAGCAAGAAGAAAAAGGCTGGGGAAAAAGAGCAGAGCAAGCTCAGAGAAGCTCTAAATTCCTGATAAGATCAAGATGGCTGGACTTGGTGATTTACGACAGTCACAGTTCCGGCTATTTCGCAGACAGCGTGGCTCCAGATTTTTCAGGCTACATGTTTTTAGTTCAGCGGCACCCAATAACAGCCTGGAAGGACTGACTGACCTTGATTGCAAGAGACAAGAAGATACCTTACTTGCTTTTCAAAGCAGAATCTTCACTGGTTCTCTCAACCTAAGACCCCTAAACATTGCCTTTTTAAAAAATTTATTTAACAATGACTTTGTTGTTGTTAGTTACTAAGTCGTGTCCAACTCTTTGTGACCACATGGACCGTAGCCCACCAGGCTGCTCTGTCCATGGGAATCTCTAGCCAAGAATACTGGAGTGGGTTGCCATTCCCTCCTCCAGGAGATGTTACTGACCCAGAGATTGAACTCATGTCTCCCGCTTGGTAGGTGGATTCTTTATCACTAAGTCACCTGGGAAGCCCCAACAATGACTTATACAGTGCTTATTACAGGCCAGGCACTATTCCAAGGGCTCAGTAATCTATTATGCCTTCTATTGTAAACAGTATAGCACTCCGGAACAACCCCAGGACATAGGCATGATTCTTCTTCTCATTTGCAGTTGAGAAAACGGAAGTGTAGAAGTAACTTTCCCAAGGACACAAACACAGTAGGTGGCAGGGCTGGGATTCAGATCCACCGCTGGAATCGTGTTGTTAGGAATCAAGAAGAAAGACAC
>NW_011495066.1:3026240-3026834 GCF_000754665.1 Bison bison bison | reverse complement strand
CTCCTGCATTGGCAGGCGGATTCTTTACCTCTTCACCATGTGGGAAGCCCTATGACCATGATAAGCAACAAATACAATATAGATGTTACTTTGGCCACCTAATCAACCAACAGTCTAAGATCTGAGCAAAGGCATTTACTCTACTGCTTAAGATAAGGAATCAGAGAATTTTCTGAATGTTTTATTTATACTGAATCACTCCTTGGGCCCGATGGCTAGAGAGAATTTCAACTTAGCTGAACGTGATTTAAACTGAAGTTGCTGGAGACGCTCCAGTGACGTCACGCCAGGGCCGGCGCCGAGGCGGCCCTGTCGGCCCGCGCCCTCCCCCTCCCGCCCCGCCGCGCGCTCGCGGACAGTCGGCGTGCGGGCCGGCCCGGGCCGGCGCCCCGTCTCGCTCGCTCCCCTGTGTCGCCCCGCGCCCCGGGGGATGCCCCCGGCCGGGCACCCCCCATGGCCGCCGACGTCTTCATGTGCTCCCAGAGCCGGCCCCGCAGTCGGGGCCGCGCCGTGCTGCTGAAGCCCCAGGTGCCCGAGGACGACGACGACTCTGACACGGATGAACCGTCCCCGCCACCCGCCTCCGGCGCAGCC
>NW_011495066.1:3025333-3026140 GCF_000754665.1 Bison bison bison | reverse complement strand
CCATGGACAGAAGAGCCTGGCAGGGTCACAGAGAGTCGAGACAACTGAAGCAGCTGAAGAACTCACGCACGCACTCACACCCCTCCCCTGTAGTGCTTCTCCAGGGTGGATGGGGGTTTTATGGGGTGCAGAGAAGCCAGGGTGGGAGGCAGTCATTGTGGAGGATTGAGAAGAGTCAATGGCAGGGGGCCTGTCTGTGGGGGGGGAAAAGCCAATTGACAGTGGTGCTGTCACTGGCACACACATTAGCCAGGGGGTGGATGCAGGATGGGGTAGAAAACCCACCTGGGCCCAGGTGCCCACAGGAGCAGAGGCCCACCTGGAGGGGACAGATAGCCCTGCCTTCCTCTACTTGCACTTGAGGGGCTCTCATATTCCTGGTTTTTCTGCTCCCAGGCTGATCCTTTCAAGAGGACAAGAGGTTGTCAAGCACAGCTCTTGCATTGTGTAACTGCTTCCTCCTGGGACATTCCTGGTTGGTGGAATCCTCCTCAGGGGATCTGATTGGCAGAGAGCTAGGGCTGGAATGTGGACAAACCATATTCCTACTTATAAGGTGCCTGCAGCTTGGCCTTAAGAGCTCACACCCAGAGGAGAGAACTACCAGGAGGGGGTCCACCAGAGCCCAGGAGTCCTGCAGGACTGAGGTCTCTCTGCTCTAAGGGTCCCTTTGTGCTGGGTCCCTCCATTCTGTGTCCCTCCAGGGCAGGGTCCCTGCATCCTGGGGGACCTCAGTGCCATGGTCTCAAGTAGTATGGCTGCCAAAGAGACCTGGGTGTGTGCGGGGTGGGGGGCACAGGTGGTCTT
>NW_011495066.1:3020872-3025233 GCF_000754665.1 Bison bison bison | reverse complement strand
CATTGGAAAAGACTCTGATGCTGGGAGGGATGGGGGGCAGACATATATGTATACTACAGCTGATTCATGCTGAAGTTTGAGAGAAAACAAAATTCTGTACAGCCATTACATTAAAAATTTATTCATGTTTTATTTAAAAGCCATTAAATTAACAAATTTAAAATTATTAAATTAAAAAAAGATTAAAAAGAAATAAATTTAAAAAATAAAAAAAGTTGAAATGACTCAAATGCCCATCAACTGGTGATAGAATAAATAAAACATGCAATATTATTTAGCCAGCAAATGAATGGAGTTCTAATATAAGCTACAACATGCTATAGCTCTGAAATGATTATGTTAATTAAAAGAAACCAGGCACAAAGGGCTGTATATTGCATTATTCCATTCAAGTAAATGAATATGTCCCAGATTAGGTAATTCTCTAATAGAGTAGTGGATACCAGGGCCCAGATGAGGGGGGAAATGGAAAATGTCTGCCAACTGGAGAGTGTTTCCCACTGGAGTGATGAAAATATTCCAGAATGAGGCTGTGGTTATGGTTATGCATGATAAAGTCATGGTACATGAACAACATGTCAGTAAATTTAAAGTTTCTTGAAAAAACTACTAAACTTAACTTCTATGTCCAGGAAAATCATCCTTCAAGTATAAGGAGAAGTAGATATTCTCATATGAACAAAACATTGGTGAATTCATTCTCAGCAGGTATCTGGTCTGTAAGAAATGTTAAAAGTAGTTATTTACACAAAATAAGATGATATTAAAGACAAATTATGAGTTAAGAAAGAGTGTCATAAATAAATGAAGGCCAAATAAAATGAAGGTTTTTTCTTATTATTAATTGGTAAAAAATAAATGCTGTTTGCGCTTCTTCATCTTTACTTTTCACTGATTATGAATCTTCATAATTAAAGTGGGTTTCTTGTACATAAGATATATTTCGGCTCAGCGGTAAAGTATCTGCCTGCAATGCAGGAGCCGTAGCAGATGCGAGTTCCATCTCTGGGTCAGGAAGATCCCCTGGAGGAGAACTTGGCAACCCACTCCAGTATTCTTGCCTGGAGAATCCCCATAGACAGAGGAGCCTGGTGGGCTTACAGTCCATGGGGTGGCAAAGAGTTGGACACGACTGAGCAACTAAACAATGACAGACACACCTTCCGAACAGAAATTCTGAAGATACTACAAATAGATGAGAAAATCCTGAGCCTAAACAAAGCGAAACAAAAAGCCTAGACAGTAGAGCTGAATTATAAAAGGTTTTAGGCAATGAAAGTCTCTCAACACTAGTGTCAACAGTGTGTTCAACACAGGAGAGAGGAGTAACTTTTAATACTCAACAGAACAAATTTCTAGTTACATTCATAAATTAAAGGAAACAATAATGGGCAGAAAATAAACATAGAATAAAGTCTATTGTTCATTTATATCTAATTATGACTGTAAAAGTGTAAGGGAATTTTTAAGAAAAAACATCTGCAAAAGATACAGTTTAAGCTGCCTCAATTAAGGCAATTTTCTTTGGTCCATACTTTGAAAATAACTGACAATTAAGACAGAATTTCACTTTAAAACATTTTTAAAATTCAGCAAGATATTTTACGTTGCAAGACAAGAAGATTTTGTACTTTTCAAGCTAAGAAAGACTGTACCTTGCATGAATACTTTGTTTGACTGATTTAGACATTTAACCACATTGTGTCTTTACCTTGACAATCTTTGTGGTATCACTGTGTATTTAGAATCAACTGTTTGAATGTGGGGTGTGTGTTAGTAGTTCCCTCAGGGACTGCAGGCTGTGCAGGAAGAGGTACCAAGGCCTTCCAAACCAAGAACTATGCTCTGTTTAATGGAACAGTGGTAACCATGGCAGGCTGTGTTGGTGCCAACTGTTTAATAGGGGCTTATCTTAATTAACTCCCTCATAGAAGATCATGAATTTTTAAAGATAAGTACTGAAACTGCGGCCCTATGAAACTGTATGTATATATGTATACACATATATACACATATGTGTGTATGTATATGTATATTTTAAAACTCTGTACCTTGTAAATTATATATAAAATATTAAAACCTGACATTAATGAGAAGAAACTTTTAAAATTTAAACCAACAAAATTTGGTTTTGGAGAGGAAAAGTGCTTAATTAGGGACTTTATTTTAGAATACTGGAGTATGGGGATGGTAATAAAAGGAGAACCAACTTTTACTTGGTTTTACTCTTGTAATGAAACTCTTTGTGGGCAATGGCCCCCAGTATTGCCTGCACGGGATGTGGGCCACTCCTCCTGCCCCACCTGTGGGAGGCCACTGCTCCATTCTAAATTCCTTCGTTAAAAAGGGCCTAATCAATGTTGGCTTTGTGACCTGCAAAAACACCATTATTTTCCTTCCTTTCTTCCCTCCATCCTCCCCCTTCTTTCTTTCCTTTTCTTTCTTATTATACAATTGTGAACGTTTGCTTTCCATTTATAGTTATTACAGAGTACTGGCTCTATTCGCCATGTTGTACAATACATCCTTGAGCTCCTCTTACACCTAACATGGTGTGCCTCCCACTCCCCCACCTCTGTATTGCCCCTCCCTCTTCCCCTCCCCGCTGGTAACCAGCAGATTGATCTCTGTATCTGTGAGCCTCCATTTTTGTTACATTGTCTACTTTGTGGTGTTTTTAGATTCTATAAGTGATATCATACAGTATTTGTCTATCTCTGTCTATTTTACTTAGTACTATACCTTCCTCTTTGTTGCAAGGGCAATATTTCATTCTTTTTTCATGGCTGAGTAGTATTCCACAGGTCTTCTGGGTGGCTCAGTGGCAAAGAATCTGCCTGGCAATCAGGAGATGTGGGTCCAATCCCTAGGTAAGGAAGATACCTTGGAAAAGGAAATGGCAACCCACTGGAGTATTCTTGCCTGGAAAATTCCATGGGCAGAGGAGTCTGGAGGGGTAGAGTCCATGGGTTCCAAAGACTGGGACACGACTTAGTGACTGAACAACAAGTGTCCCACAGTACATATATACCACATCTTTATCCATTCATCTGTCTATCATCTAATGGACATTTACATTGCTTCCATGTCTTGGTGAATGGTGTACCTCAAGGAACATTGGGGTATATGTGTGTTTTTAATTAACATTATGAGTCTTTTTAAAATACATATCCAAGAATGACATTGCTAGGTCATGTGTTGTTACATTTTTAGTTTTCTGAGAAATTTTCATACTGAAAACCACCACTATTTTACTCCTAAGGACTACCGTCTAGAAAGCAAGATTGAGCTCTGAGGTTTTTAGTTGTTGACAGCATATCCTGAGGTGTAATAAACATTACTATGAAGTAGGTGCCCTACGGGCAACTAGCTTGTATGCCTTTTTAGCAAATGGCACTAACACCCCACACATGACACGGCTCCCTAGCTACATTCCCACCTCTGCACTCACACGCAGAAACACAAAGTCCTTTTCCTCTTCTCCCGTGGGAAGTGTATCTTTGGGGCTCAGGCTGGACCCAGTTCTCCCCCCTACTTTCTGGCCAACTGGACCTTCTGGTTCCATCTCCAAGATGGGTTAAAGCTCTAAATGAAAGACCAGAAACTATAAAACTTCTAGAGGAAAATATAGGCAGAACATTCTCTGACATAAATCACAGCAGGACCCTCTATGACCCACCTCCGAGAGTCATGGAAATAAAAACAAAAATAAACCAATGGGACTGAATTAGACTTAAAAGCTTCTGCACAACGAAGGAAACAATAAGGAAGGTGAAAGACAGCCATCAGAATTGGAGAAAATAATAGCAAAAGAAGCAACTGACAAAGAATGAATCTCAAAAATATACAAGCAGCTCAACACCAGAAAGGTAAACTACCCAATCAAAAGAAAAGATGCTCAATGTCACTCATTATCAGAGAAATGCAAATCAAAACCACAATGAGGTACCATCTCACGCTGGTCAGCGTGGCTGCTATCCAAAAGTCTACAAACAATAAATGCTGGAGAGGGTGTGGAGAAAAGGGCACCCTCTTACACTGCTGGTGCGAATGCAAACTAGTACAGCCACTATGGAGCACAGTGTGGAGATTCCTTAAAAAACTGGCACTAGAACTGCCATAGGACCCAGCAATCCCACTGCTGGGCATACACACCGAGGAAACCAGAATTGAAAGGGACATGTGGACCCAAATGCTCATCACAGCACTGTTTACAATAGCCAGGACATGGAAGCAACCTAGATGTCCATCAGCAGACGAATGGATAAGAAAGCAGTGGGACATATACACAGTGGAATATTACCCAGCCATTAAAAAGAATGCATTTGAATCAGTTCTAATGAGGTGGATGAAACTGGAGC
>NW_011495066.1:3020348-3020772 GCF_000754665.1 Bison bison bison | reverse complement strand
AAAGACAGCCTTCAGAATTGGAGAAAATAATAGCAAAAGAACTGACAAAGAGTGAATCTCAAAAATATACAAGCAGCTCAACACCAGAAAGGTAAACTACCCAATCAAAAGATGCTCAATGTCACTCATTATCAAAGAAATGCAAATCAAAACCACAATGAGGTACCATCTCACGACCATCAGAATGGCTGCTATCAAAAAGTCTGCTGCTAAGTCGCTTCAGTCATGTCCGACTCTGTGCGACCCCATAGACGGCAGCCCACCAGGTTCCCCCCGTCCCTGGGATTCTCCAGGCAAGAACACTGGAGTGGGTTGCCATTTCCTTCTCCAATGCATGAAAGTGAAAAGTGAAAGTGAAGTCGCTCAGTCGTGTTCGACTTCTTCACGACCACATGGACTGCAGCCTGCCAGGCTCCTCCATCCA
>NW_011495066.1:3019108-3020248 GCF_000754665.1 Bison bison bison | reverse complement strand
GGGATGGGGAGGGAGGTGGGAGGGGGGTTCAGGATGGGGAACACGTGTACACCCGTGGCGGATTCATGTCAAGTATGGCAAAAACCACTACAGCATTGTAATTAGCCTCCGATTCAAATAAATAAATTTAAGAAAATAAACTAAATTCCTTTGCTAAAAAGGGCCTGATTAATGTTGGCTTTGTGACTTCCAAAAACACCATTATGCTCCTTCCTTTCTTCCCTCCTTCCTCCCCCTTCTTTCTTTCCTTTTCTTTCTTACTATACAACTGTGAAAGTTTGCTTTCCATTTATAGTTATTAGAGTACTGGCTCTATTCGCCATGTTGTACAATACATCCTTGAGCTCCTCTTACACCTAACACGGTGTGCCTCCCACTCCCCCACCTCTGTATTGCCCCTCCCTCTTCCCCTCCCCGCTGGTAACCAGTAGATTGATTCTCTGTATCTGTGAGCCTCCATTTTTGTTATATTCTCTACTTTGTGGTGTTTTCAGATTCTATAAGTGATATCATACAGTATTTGTCTATCTCTGTCTGAGTTATTTTACTTCATAGTATACCTTCCATGTTGCTGCAAATGTCAATATTCCATTCCTTTTATGGGGCAACTTCCTTCTATGCCTTTTTAGCAAATGGCACTGCCACCCCACACATGACATGGCTCCCCGGCTCAGTTTCCATCTCTGCACGCACGCAGAGAAACACCAAGTCCTCTTCCTCTTCTCCCATGGGAAGTATATCTTTGAAGCTGAGTCTGGAACCAGTTCTTCCCCCCTGCCCCCACTTTCTGGCAAACTGGACCTTCTGGTCCCATCTCCAACCCCACAGGACCCATCTCCCTCCCTCTTCACACATTTATCCCTGCCTTGCCCTCTCTGCCCCCACTCTTAGAGAACTCAGAGACAAACATAATTTCACATCAGGTTGATTTTATTTTCATTCTTAATGTATGCAGTTGGTATAATAGTCAATGTCTGTACTGTTGGACAGTATTCAGCGGCAAGACCCCCGAAGATTTCTGAGGTCTCTAGCCATGCCTTCAAGTCACTGGCTGCCCACCGGTCCCGCTGGAATGACAGGGGTCTCCACACTCTCTGGGACCTCCTCTGGTCCGTTCTGATTCAGCTCTTCATTCACCTT
>NW_011495066.1:3018550-3019008 GCF_000754665.1 Bison bison bison | reverse complement strand
AATTTTAATGAGGTTTGATTTGGGACCCAAGATGCAGTCTATCCTGGAGAATGTTCCATGTTCACTTGAGAAAGTGTATTCTTCTCCATTTGGATGGCATGTCCTGAAGATATCAATGAGATTCATCTCATCTCATGTATTATTTAAGAGATGTGATTCTGTATTAATTTTCTCTTTTGATGATCTGTCCATTGATGTGAGTGGGGTGTTAAAGTTGACTAAGATTGTTTTACTGTCAATTTCTCTTTTAATGTCTGTTAATGTTTGTCTTATGTATTGACGTGCTCCTGTGTTGGAGGCATAGATGGTTACAATTGCTATGTCTTCACCTTGTATTGATCCCTTCATCACTGTGTAGTGTCCTTCCTTATCTATTATAATTGTCTTTAGTTTAAGGTATGATATGAGGATTACTCTATTAGTCTTTGCCTTGCTTCATTCTGTATTCCAAGGCTAAA
>NW_011495066.1:3018063-3018450 GCF_000754665.1 Bison bison bison | reverse complement strand
CCTTGTTCCAGCTTGTACTTCTTCTCAAGATCTATCAGCCCCTTCCAAAACTTAGTCAATGTTAACTACAGGGTTTTAATCTGTTGCACCTCTCACCCCTAGAGTGGTTCCCTCTTCTTTATTTTGACTTCCTCTGTTTGCAAGTCTCTTCAGTGTCTAATTTCAACCCTGACATACGGGGGCAAAGGTGGTCACTTATTTAGGCTCACTTGTTCAGCTGTGTTGTGGGGAGGGAGGAACACTGCAAACAAATATCCCTGACTGATTTTGAAGCTGAAACTCCAATCCCTTGGCCACCTAATGCAAAGAGCTGACTCACTGGAAAAGACCCTGATGTTGGGAAAGATTGAAGGCAGGAGGAGAAGGGGACGACAGAGGATGAGATGG
>NW_011495066.1:3017504-3017963 GCF_000754665.1 Bison bison bison | reverse complement strand
GCATTTCTTTTCCATGGGGATGGTCTTGATTCCTGTCTCCTGTACAATGTCACGAACCTCAGTCCATAGGTCATCAGGCACTCTGTCTATCAGATCTAGGCCCTTAAATCTATTTCTCACTTCCACTGTATATTTACCTTAAGCTATGTTAATGAACCCTAGATTCTGTCTTCAAGTTGGTTCTGCCTAAGACTCAGAAGGACTGGACAAACCAGTATGTTTTACTCATGTAAATGTTCTCTTAAGCTATGTTAGTGAGACTATATTTGCTTAGAAGCCTGCCTTTCTTCAAGATTCATATAAATCATTTTATGGCCCAGGATGACTCACTTTGTGCCAATGTAATCTCAATGCATGTTGTGAGTGAGGGGCCTGTCACCAGTCTCTGAGTTTTGAGACATTTCCTTTCTCCAATTAGCAGACTGCTAGTAGCTATATAACATCCAGATAAAGACTAGC
>NW_011495066.1:3014438-3017404 GCF_000754665.1 Bison bison bison | reverse complement strand
CCAGTTTTTCCCCCCACCATGTTCTGGCAAACTGGACCTTCTGGTCCCATCTCCAACCCCACAGGACCCATCTCCCTCCCTCTTCACACATTTATCCCTGTCCTGCCCTCTCTACCTCCCACTCTCAGAGAACTCAGAGACAAACATACTTTCACATCAGGTTGATTTTATTTTCATTCTTAATGTATGGAGTTGGTATAATAGTCAACGTCTGTACTGTTGGCCAGTACTCAGCGGCAAGACCCCCAAAGATTTCTGAGGTCTCAAGCCACGCTCTGAAGTCACTGGCTGCCCACCGGTCCCGCTGGAATGACAGGCGTCTCCACACTCTCTGGGACCCCCTCTGGTCCATTCTGATTCAGCTCTTCATTCACCTTGGAACACTGGCTACAGAGCTTTGAGCCTCTGATTTGCTTAAGTTTCCTTGTGGTGGGCGGTTTCTGAGAAGTTTTCTTGGTCAGCTTTGCTTGAAGGTGATTATTCACTCTCACACTTACCCTGGCTACCTGTAGAAAACAAGAGAGGGGTAGAGAATGGCATTGGTTTGGGGAAGAGGGTGAAGGTGGACAGGAACGACAGCTTCAGGAGAAGGGGTGTGGGCAGAGAAGGGTTATGTGCCAGGCAAGGACAGGGGAGGGGGTCTTATGGGGTGGGGTCAATGGGCAAGAGGAGTTTGGGTGGCCTCAGCTCACCTTGACATTTGTTTTGGGCCTCAATTGAGAGGAGGTCTTCATCCTTTTGTCCCAGGTAACAGGAGGCAGGTGTTTCCTAACTACTCTGGAGCCTTGTGGCTTCCCAGTCACCTTAGTCATTTTGAGGCCTCCCAGTGGTCTGCTCCAGAGCCCCTGAGCACCGCTATATATACCCCTCCCCAGGGAGACACACCTTCATGCTTTATGAGGTCAGCAAATCTCTTCCCCAGCCAATGGTGGCCCTGGGTGAGCCTTGACATCACAAAACCCCAGCCTGACACCTCTAGCGGAGGATGGGGAGCAATTCAGATGATTTAGTGGGAGAAATAAGGCATTTGTAATGTCCCTTTAAAGCCTACACTCACCTGCCATCGTCATCTCTCTACATCAACTCTGACGGGTCACTTGGCAGGGAGAGTGTGTCTCCTCCAAACCTTACCTCACAGCCACACTATTCAGACTTTCATTCTGTTATCTCTCATCTTTTACTATTATGTAATTTTTAATATCTTGCCTAAAATCCCTCCATGATAATTAGCCTATGTTGAAGTTTTTGTGGAAATGTGAATTATCCACTTTCCTCCTACAAGGTGGCCTTAAAGCAAATTGAAGACCATTTAATTCTGGGCCACCTACCAGAAACCTTTTCCATCCCACCTCCTTTTTTCAGTGTTCACGTAGGTCTCCTCAGTTTTCTAGTTTCCAGTCTGAAACCCCTGTTTTCATTCTGTGAGACTGCACTGAATACACTTGCCCTTGGTCCACTTGGAGCTGTCTGGTTTCACATCTAGGACTCATGGTCACCTCACTTGGTGTACTACCGAGGCTTGCTTTTTAACAGTTTGGGGATGAGGCAGGTAAATGCATGCTTCAGGTTGTGCTGGGTGATCCCAAGAAGGAAATGACCACCTGTGACTGATTAGTATCCCCAGGAAGGGGTGGAGCTTGCTCAGATGTGCGTAAGTCTCATGTGCGAAGGTCTTCTCAACACGTGCCCTCACAAATTCTTTTTCTCATCTTGTTTCCCTGCTGGCACCTCCATTGGAGCTTACCTCACAGTCGAGACCATGGTGGAATTCATTTCCAAGAATAGCTACCACAAGCTTCCATGTTCTTGGAGGAAACACTGAGTAATCATGTCCTGTCCATTCTAGTTCCCAAGGTCTCTCATTGAGGTGGTTGGCTCTAGAGGAAAGGGGAATGAGTTGTGAGCTTATGAAAAACATAAGAATCTGACAAAATATATGAAAGGCAACAATGCAAATAAAGAATGGACAAAGGATTTTCACAGGAAATTCACCAAATAAATATATACTGAGGACAACTAAGCACACACAGGACACCAAAATGATGGCTCTAATGAAAGAACAGAGAAGAACAAATGGGATGAGTATGTGAAAAAGTTTGAACTTTCATGCACTGCTTATGGCAATACAAAACAGGACAGCCTCGGTGGAAACCACTTTGGAAGTTGCTTAAAAAGTTAAACATTGGGTTACCACATGACCCAACAATCCCACTCCTAGGTTTATACCAAGAAGAATGAAAAAAAAAAAAAAAGTTTACCCAAGGACTTGAACTTGAATTTTCATAGCAGTCTTATTTCTAATAGTCAAAAAATTGAGATGAACAAGATGAAAAAACAAACCTGGAGTTGCAATCCTCATATAAGACAATATAGACCTTAAAAATAAGAATAATACAAGAGATAAAGAAGGACACTGCATAGTGATCAAGGTATCAATCTAAGAGGAAGACATAAAAATTGTAAATATCTTCACCCAACGTAGGAACACCTGAATACCTAAAAAAAAACACTAAGATACATAAAAAGAGAAATTGACAGTAACACAATCATAGTAGGAGACTTTCACACCCCACTCACACCAATGGACAGATCATCAAAACAAAATTAATAAGGAAACATGTCTTAAATGATATCTTAGATGAGATGGATCTCATTGATATCTTCAGTACATGCCATCCAAATGCAGAAGAATACATCTTCTTCTCAATTGCACATGGAACAGTCTCCAGGATAGACCACATCTTGGGTCACAAATCAAACCTCAGTAAAATTAAGAATTGAAATCATATCAGGCATCTTGTCCAACCAAAACACCATGAGACTAAGATATCAATTACAAGAAAAAAAGTGTAAGAAACACAAACACATGGAGATTAAACAACACATTTCTAAATCAACAGGTTACTGAAGAAATCAAAAGGGAAATAAAAAATTTTCTAGAAACAAATGACAATGAAAATACAACT
>NW_011495066.1:3013768-3014338 GCF_000754665.1 Bison bison bison | reverse complement strand
ATGAGTTTGAGTGAACTCTGGAGGTTGGTGATGGACAGGGAGGCCTGGTGTGCTGCAACTCATGGGGTCGCAAAGAGTCAGACACGACTGAGCGACTGAACTGAAGGTAAGAAAAATCATACTAAAATTCCCTTGAGAACTGAAACTGAGGCAGAAGTGGCATAGATTTTAGAAATTGCAGAGACATTAAAATACTTGGAATAACTGTGGTTTGTGTGTTCTAAAATTAAGTAGAGACATGGAAATCCTAAAATAGACCCAACTTGATCTTACAGATATGAAAACTACACAGTCAGATGACAAACTCAGTGGATAGAAGACATGACAGATTAGCCAGGGCAGCAGAAGAAAATTGTGCACTTGAAAAGGTAGCAATAGAAAGTGTCCAGAATGAAGAACAGACTACACCAATATATACAAAGTATGACACAGTATTATGTATTGAGTTTTGTCCCCTTAAGAATCAGGATTGGTTAAACATCTGAAAATCAATCATTGTAATTCAATTTACTAAAGAACTAAAAATGAAACACATTAGGGTCATCTCGATAAATGCTGAAAAATAATTTG
>NW_011495066.1:3012520-3013668 GCF_000754665.1 Bison bison bison | reverse complement strand
CAGGCTGTATTGAAGTGTCTGTGGAAATGAGAATCATTCCACTTTCCTCCTACAATGTGATCTTAATGCATCTTGAAGACTATTTAATTCTTGGGCAGCCAACAGAAACCTTTTCCATCCCACCTCCTTTTCTGTGTTCATGTAGGTCTCCTCAGTTTTCTAGTTTCCATTGTGAAACCCCTGTCTTCAGGCTGTGAGACTGCACTGAATACACTTGCCCTTGCTCCACATGGAGCTGTCTTGTTTCAAGTCTAGGACTCACGGTCACCTCACTAGGAGTACTACCCAGGCTTGGGTTTTAACAGGGTGATAGGGATGAGGCAGCGAAATGCATGTTTCAGGTTGTGCTGGGTGATCCCATGCGGGAAATGACACCAGTGACTGATTAGTATTCCCAGGAAGGGGTGGAGCTTGCCCAGATGTGTGTGAGCCTCATGTGCAAAGGTCTTCTCAACATGTGCCCTCACAAATCTCTTTTCTCATCTTGTTTTCTTTCTGGCACCTCCCTTGGAGCTTACCTCACAGTCAAAACCATGGTGGAATTCATTTCCATGAATAGCTGCCACAAGCTTCCAACTTCTTGGACGAAACACTGAATAATCATGTCCTGTGCATCTAGTTCCCAAGGTTTCTCATTAGGTGGTTGGCTCTGGAGGAAAGGGGGATGAATTGTGTGCTCCACCTCAGTCCTTGTTTTTCTAATTGACTAGTAGGGTCAACCAGCCTGAGGTGCAACCCTGGGGACAGTTTGTTGACTTAGTGGGCCTTCCTGGGTTTCCTGCGAAGTGTTCACATCCTGGTGTCCACTTGTTGCTTATTCACCCACGGTCCATCACACTGCTTAAAATTTTAAGAGATAGAACAAAGCACACCATAAACAAACCCAAAAGATGATCCTTACAATTTTTAGAAGATCTTAAAACCTGATAAAAAAAATGTGAAAAAGACACAAGCCAACAGTTTATATGAAACATGTATCACTGGCCTTTAACTTTATTAAGACATGTTTAAAAGACATGAGCAGCCAATTCACAAGAAAAGTATGTAACTAGCCCCTAACCATATAAAAAATATATTTAATCTCACTAAGGAAGATGATGCTGTGAGACTGCTGCACTCAGTATGCCAGCAAATTTGGAAAACTCAGC
>NW_011495066.1:3011187-3012420 GCF_000754665.1 Bison bison bison | reverse complement strand
CTTTACTTCTAAGATCAGGATCTACAAAAAGATGTCCACTCTCACTATACTGAATTCTCTTCATGAAGTCATATTAGAAAATTATTGAGAAGTTATCCAGTTTAGAAAAGAAGAATTAAACTGTTTTTATTTGTAGGCAACATTTATGTAGAATAGCTAATAAAATCTACAGCAAAAACAAAATAAAACTAAAACTAAGAAGTAATTTAAGCAATGTTGCAAGATAGACAGTTGATATATAAAATTCAATTAAATGCTTTTCTCTATGGTAACATAGACAATTGAAAAACAAAATAAAAAATAATAACAATAACATTGAAGTTTTAAAAACTTAAGAATCTGACAAAATATATGAAAGGTACAATGCAAAAAGAAAATTGGACAAAATATTTGAACAGGAAATTCACTAGATAATGATATACAGATGGCAACTAAGCACCCACAGCACAAGAAAATGATGGCTGTAATGAGAGAACAGACATGAACATGTGTGATGAGGATGTGAAAAAATTTGAACTTTCATGCACTGCTTATGAGAATACTAAATGGTACACCCTGGTGGAAAACACTTTGGAAGTTGCTTTAAAAATTAAATATTGGGTTACCATATGACCCAGTGATCCCACTTCTAGGTTTATACCAACAAGAATGAACAAAATAAATGTTTACCCAAAGACGTGCACATGAATGTTCATAGCAGTCTTATTTCTAATAGTCAAAAAGCTGAGATGAACAACATGGCAGAGGAGTAGGTGGATGTGGAGTACATCTCTCTCCACGGATACGTGAGGAATACACATTCAGACACAGAAGTGCTTGCAGAACAGCAGCTGAGAGCAGACGGGAGTACCTGACGAGAGGAAAAGAATGTATGGAGCCACTCAAAACTTGGTAGGATGAAGGAACTAGGGGGGAAACAGGAGTGTTAGTAGGACTGGACCTGCCCTCGGTGGGTGGGAGAACTGAAGTAGGTGTCCGATCCCCACATGGGAACAACTGTCTGGATCAGAGGAGAAACATTTAAGGCTGAGAGTGAGACAGCTGATCTGTGGCAGCCTAAACGCAATGAGAATCAGTCCTTGCCACAGCCATACACACCCCAGAGAGGGATGCAGGTCCCCTAGAAGGCGCAGCAGCTGTGAGCTGGGAACATAGGGATTATGGAGCAATCCCAGGGCGAGGGCTGCTGTTGACTGTAGAAAGGCGGACCGAGGGACGTGAGGGAAGAGATTG
>NW_011495066.1:3009502-3011087 GCF_000754665.1 Bison bison bison | reverse complement strand
GACAAAATGTAACAGACAAAAAGAGAGACAGAAGAGTTAGGGAAGGAGAGCCGTCCTGGGGAGAGAGTCGTGAAGGAGGAGAAGTTTCCAATCACCAGGAAACCCTCTTACCAGGTCTGTGGGGAGTTTTGGAATTGCAGAGGGAAGCGTAAGTGGGAGGGGAAAAAAATTCCACAGAATATGTGCCTTAACCACAACTCCCAGTGGAGAAATAGCCTAGACACTCACATCTGCCACAGCAAGCAGGAGAGGCGTGGGTTGCATGCTTAGGGTAAGGACTGGGCCTGAATGCCCTGAGGACAATCTGAGGGAGCTAAGGTGAGATAGCAACCCAAACTGTGGGATAGCCAGAGAGAGAGAGAATTTTCCTGTGAAAGCTCTAACCTAAGGCACAGTCTGGCCACTTCACAGAACAAAGGACTGAGTGAACACCAAAGGAGAGCTAGCTAGCTGTGGACTGTCCCCTCACCCTGCCGGAGGCAGAGAGGCAGGTGGGCAACAGCCAGAGATGGAAGACGAGGGGCAATCTCGGCCCCAGAGATGGCATCCTCCACCAAACTGTGAGCAGGCTCCTACTTGCTAACCACATCTTCCTGGGATCCTGGACGGTTGACATCTGCCAGGAGGATCGCAGCCTGAGATCAGCCCCCCAGAGGAGACATACAGCACACCTGAGACAGCGCTCTTTTGGCACACATGGGACACCGAGCAGCCGGGACCAGGGAGGTGATTAAGATACATGGCCCACCTGGGGCAGTGTGCTTGCCAAGCACCTGGTCACCTGAGCTGCTTGGACCTGGGAAGGGCACAAAACGCAGGTCCAGCTGAGTCTGTGCCTTTGTGGAGTACCCAAGAACCTGAACCTGAGCAGCTCAGACCAGGGAAGTGCATGAAATGCAGGGCCAACTTTGGACAGTTCCCCTGCAGAGCAACCTGGAGCCTGAGCAGTGTAGAATGAGAAAGCACAGGCCATCATGAGCTGGGGCAAGCCCCATGTGGTCCATACACCATGAGTACTCCCCACACATGCCAATGATATTTGTTTGCAGTGCTCCTCCCTCTCCACAACACAACTGAACAAGTGAGCCAAAATAAGTGACCACCTTCACTCCCTTGTGTCAGGGTGGAAATTAGACACTGAAAGGACTTGCAAACAGAGGAAGGTAAAATAAATAAAGAAGAGGGAGCTGCTCTGGAAGTGACAGGTGCAGCAGATTAAAACCCTATAGTTAGCATTGACTATGCATTGGAAGGGGCCTATAGACCTTGAGAAGAAGTATAAGCTGGAACAGGGAACTATCCGAAACTGAACTGACCCCACCCTGCCGGCAGCAGCTCCAGAGAAATTCCTAGATATATTTTTACAATTATTATTTTTTAATTATTTTAATTTTAAGTTCTTTATTACTCCTTTAATTTTCATTTTTAAAACCTACTATTACTTTGCAAAAAAAAACTATTTTTTAAAGCAAACCATGTATATATATATATATATATTATAATTTTTGTGATTTTTTTCTTTAATATTGTGTTTTTGAGAATCCAACCTCTACTCTAGATTTTTAATCTTTGCTTTTTGGTATTT
>NW_011495066.1:3008157-3009402 GCF_000754665.1 Bison bison bison | reverse complement strand
TCGCTACGGAAAAGATAAAGAAAAGAAAATGGGTAGGTATGAAGTAGCAAAAAAAAAAAAGTGTCTTGCTGGTCCAGGAGCCAGGGGTTAGAACAAACTAATTGTGAGGATAAATAGTGACTTGTGAAGAGATGTGAGAAGGGGATTCCGTTTTCAGAGCTTGGGCTGCAGGAGAGCTGAGAATCATGTTACAAGTAGAAGGGCCTAAGAGAGGACAAGCCCAACTTTTGACACATCATGGGCAGTCAATGACTATTTGGAGAAAAGATGGATGGATGGATGGAAGAGCACAGGTATGAAAGGTAGGAACACTGATAGTACTAACTCTGATAGTACTAGCAATGACAGGAGAGATACTTAGTTTTTTTTTTGTTTTGTTTTGTTTTGTTTTACCAGAAAATATTCTTTGTTTTATTAGAATAAGAAAAGTGAAATCACTTCTTCCAGAAATACACAAGAAAGGACAAGGAAGCCCATGTTCTACAATGGAGCTGAAAGTCAGCTACCATCAAACTGTCTTCTTCAGTGGTCATTCCTGAGCCACGTTCAACAGTTGAGCATTATTGCTGGTTAATAATGCTAAAAGATTAAGCAACTTATGAATTTGGAGCCATTCTGCATTACAGGATACAAAGACACAGATTCCAACATGTTACCTAACCCGGCTTTAGGGCCAAGCCCACAGAAGTCATTTTCCAAACAATAAAATGTCATTTTAGCCTCCAAATAGGATTCCACAAGTGCCTTCAGTATTTGATCACTGTCAAGACTTCTCTCGTCCATTCCTGAGCCACCGGCATATTTCCTGGAGAGGAAAACTAATCTTCACCATCCTCATTCACCAACAATTCATATAAATCAAGATCGCAAGTATGTTTTCTCTTCTCCAGGATCCACAAATCCTAGTCTTTGGCCAGGCACACAAATCTTAGAATTCCTTTCCAAGTTGTTATTAGCCATCTTTTCACTCTTTATAAGTTCTCTTTATTTGTCATAAGACAGTCCAAGGGATTTTAATAAAAGTTAATCAATGCATTCATCCCTGTAACAGAGTTGATGCAGCTTACATAAATTTAATTTCAGTTTCAGTGTCTAGAAAAAATTAAAACAGACATTTGTCAAGCTTAGAATTGCTGGATCTTACATGACACAAACTCAGTTGAAACTTGTGTACAGAAAAGAAATGTGAGGTTTATTGATTCACATAATCTAACTTAAAGCACGCTGATCCGGAATTCAAATACC
>NW_011495066.1:3007639-3008057 GCF_000754665.1 Bison bison bison | reverse complement strand
GGTGACAATTGTTGAACAGGGTCTTCTCTTAATGAACTCCCTCATAGAAGACAATGAATTTTTAAAGATCAGTACTAAGACTGTGTCCAGATGAATTTATATACATATTTATATATACACATACACACATGTGTGCGTTTGTATATACATATATATACACACACATGTGTGTGTGCGTTTGTATATATGTACACTGCAACTTTGTACCTTGTGAATAATATGTAGAATATTAAAACCTGACATATGACAACAAAGTTTTCAAACTTAAACCAACAAGATTTGGTTTTGCAGAGGAAAAGTATTTAATTACTGACATTATTTTAGAGTACTGGAATATGGAGATGGTAATCAAAACAGAACCAGCGTATACTTGGGTTTATTCTTGAAATAAAACTCTTTGTGGGCAATGCCCCCAAGT
>NW_011495066.1:3006029-3007539 GCF_000754665.1 Bison bison bison | reverse complement strand
CTTACACTGTTGGTGCGAATGCAAACTAGTACAGCCACTATGGAGAACAGTGTGGAGATTCCTTAAAAAGTTGGAACTGGAACTGCCATATGACCCAGAAATCCCACTGCTAGGCATACACACCAAGGAAACCAGAATTGAAAGAGACATGTACCCGAATGATCATGACAGCACTGTTTACAATAGCCAGGATATAGAAGCAACCTAGATGTTCATCAGCAGACGAATGGATAAGAAAGCAGTGGGACATATACACAGTGGAATATTACTCAGCCATGAAAGAGAATACACTTGAATCGGTTCTAATGAGGTGGATGAAACTGGAGCCTATTATACAGAGTGAAGTAAGGCAGAAAGAAAAACGCCCATACAGTATATTAACGCATATATATGGAATTTAGAAAGATGGTAACGATGACCCTATATGTGAGACAGTAAAAGAGACATAGATATAAGTAGCAGATTTTTGGAGTCTGTGGGAGAAGCTGGGAGTGGGATGATTAGAGAGAATAGCACTGAAACAGTTATATTACCATATGTGAAATAGATCACCAGTCCAGGTTTGATGCATGAGACAGGGTGCTCAGGGCCGGTGCACTGGGATGACCCTGAGGAATGGGATGAGGAGGGAGGTGGGAGGGGGGTTCAGGATGGGGAACACGTGTACACCCATGGCTGATTCATGTCAATATATGGCAACAACCACTAAAATATTGTAAAGTAATTAACCTCCAATTAAAATAAATAAAAAATTGAAAAAAAAAAAAAAAAAACTCAGCACAAGTCTCACCCAATGCAAAGCTTACACAAACCACTGGACAAAGTTTAGGAGGGCAGAAACCAAATGGAAGAAAAGAACTGAACTTTGAAGCCTGGGAAAAGGAGACCTCAAACACAATAAGTTTTTAGAAAAACAATGAAAAGGCAGAGAAATGCTGCACAAATGAAGGAACAAACTAGAAACATGGAAGTCCAAATAAATGAAGAGGAAAGAGGCAAACTGCCTGAAAAAGAATTCACAATAATGATAGTAAAGATGATCAAAAACCTTGAAAACAGAATGGAGAAAATGCAAGACTCAATTAACAAAGACCTAGAAGAATTAAAGAATAAAAATACAGAGACAAACAACACAATTACTGAAATTAAAAATACTCTAGAAGGAATCAACAGTAGAATATATGAAGCAGAAGAACAGATCAGTGAATTGGAAGATAAAATGGTGGAAACAACTGCTGAAGGGCAGAATAAAGTAAAAAGAATGAAAACAACTGAGGATAGTCTGATAGACCTCTGAGACAATATTAAATAGACCAATATTCAAATTATAGGGGTCCCAGAAGAAGAGAGAAAAAGAAAGGGTATGAGAAAATTATTGAAGAGATTATAGTTGAAAATTTCCCCAACACAGAAAAGGAAATAGTCAATCAAGTCCAAGAGGTGCAAAGAGCCCCATATGGGATAAACCAAGGAGAAACACATGAAGACATGTACTAATCAAACTAACAAA
>NW_011495066.1:3005362-3005929 GCF_000754665.1 Bison bison bison | reverse complement strand
AAAAACTACTAAACTTAACTTCTATGTCCAGGAAAATTATCCTTCACAAATAAATGAAAAGTAGATATTCTCATATGAAAAAAAATTAGAGAATTCATTCTCAGCAGATATCTGGTCTGTAAGAAATGTTAAAAGTAGTTATTTACACAGAGTAAGATGATATTAAGAGAAGCTATGAGTTAAGAGAGAAAGAGTGTCATAAAAAAGAAATAAATGAAAGCAAAATAAAATGAAGATTTTTGCTTATTAATTAGCAAAAGATAAATGCTTGTTTGGGCTTCTCCATTTTTACTTTTCACTGATTATGAATCTTAATTAAAGTGGGTTTCTTGTACACAACATATATTTTGGCATGGTGGTAAAGAATCCACCTGCAATGCAGGAGCCATAGCAGACATGAGTTCTATCTCTGGATCAGGAAGATCCCCTGAAGGACAGCATAGCAATCCACTCCAGTACTTTTGCCTGGAGAATCCCCATGGACAGAGGAGCCTTGTCAGCTTACAGTTCATGGGGTGGCAAAGTGTTGGACACAACTGAGCAACTAAACAACAACAGACACACACT
>NW_011495066.1:3003336-3005262 GCF_000754665.1 Bison bison bison | reverse complement strand
CAGCCCCTTCTGCACGTGAGCCTGGAGGGCCCAAAGTTTAAGGGGTCCACCCGCCCCCAAAACAACTCGATAAGTGGTACCAGAACTATCTAATTAAAATGAGGAACCTCTGACTCCAGCCAGTTTGCTTGCAAAAAGTGCTGCAAAGCTCAGCTATGGGCAGGCATCTGGATTTGGGGATGGCCAGTGGTGACCAGGCAGGCGGGCACTTCCAGGGTGACACTGCTGTGCTCAGGCCATCTGAGGGGTGGCCACCAGACACCGTGGCCTGGGAGGGGAGGGTCCCTGCCAGACAGCACCCTGCTCACCTCCTCAAGGTGCAGACGTGCCCCATTCTCCACTGGCACTCCTCTGGCCGTGCAGACACTGGGCCCTGCCCTGGCTCTGTGACCCTGGGCACTGCCCGCTGGCAGCACACATGGACAGTTGGACAAACAGGAAGTGCTGTTTTCTATGGAAGGCAGCTTTAGACTCTTTCTCACCCTCTCCACAGCTGTGGGGTTCTATGCCGGCCACCCCACCCTGCCTGGGAGGAGGGGCCCCCACACGGCTCTTCCCTTGAGAGTGTGGAGCAGACAGGGAACCGTGGACCCAGTCTCTCGGCCCTTCCGGGTGCTTCCTGTGGGGAAAGCTGTGGGGGCCCCACAAGGAGGAGGCTTCCGAGTCTTCAGGACCACAGAGGGGCCCCTGGCCGCTCTCCTTCCTGTACCCCTTACAAAATAACTCATGATGCCTCTCCCCCAAGCCCGGGCACCACTCATCTGCTTCTGTCTTTGTAAATTTGCCTGTTCTGGACATCTCTTATAAATGGACACGTAAAATGTGTCCTTCTGTGTCTGCTTCTCTCACTGACCATCGTGTGTTCAAGGTCCATCCACGATGTAGCCTGTGTCAGAACTTCACTCCTTTTCATGGTGACTCATACACCACTGTGTGCATGGACCACATGCTGCTGACCCACCCATCCATCCATCCACACACACACCCACCCATCCACTCACCTATCTGTCCATCCACCCACTCACCTATCCATCCACTCATCCATCCAACCAACCCACATCCATCCATAAATCCACCCATCCATCATCCATCCATCCATCCATCCACTGACCAATCCATCATCCACCCATCCACTGATTGATCCATCCACCCACTCACCATCCATTCATCCATCCATCCACTTATCTATCCACCCATCCATCTACTCTTCCATAACATCATCAAATCAAATTATATTATGAACTTGTAAATCCTCCTTCCCATCCCTTGACCCTGAGAATACATAAGAGAAGAAAAAACGAGAAAGAAATAAAGCTAGTCCAAACCTATGTTCAGAGACAGAAGCGAAGGATTTCTGGATTGTCCCCAGGTGACTGCTAAAGTGTGAACCTCTCCACACTGTCTCTGAAACAGATCACACAGGTTTAAAAGGGAAAAGAATAAGTGAAACCACACATCAGTGACCACAACATTGGCGTCATAAAGAGCCTGAAAATACTATGAATAACTTCAAAGTACTTGTAACTAGAGAGGGTCTGTCTGTGCTCAGTTGTCTGACTCTTTGCAGCCCCATGGACTGTACCCGCCAGGCCCCCCTGTCCATGGGATTCTCCAGGCAAGAATAATGAGTAGGTTCTCATTCCCTTCCCAGGGGATCTTCCCAACCCAGGGATCACCCCTGCATCTTTTACGCCTCCTGCTTTGGCAAGCGGGCTCTTTGCCACGAGCACCACCTGGGAAACAACAAACCATAAAATCAAAAGCCATCTTAAGCCTTTCCTGTCCGAAAACGGGATTCCTTAAATAAACTGACTTTCACTTTCTCACTTCTGCAGAGACCCCCATTTCGAGACAAGATTCAGTTCCCAGGACTCAGTGGATATGACTTTCGGGACTCCGCCATACCCCGCGGCGCTTTAGCTGTGC
>NW_011495066.1:3002921-3003236 GCF_000754665.1 Bison bison bison | reverse complement strand
AGTTAATTCATAAATTAAAGGAAATAATAAATGTCCAGAAAATAAACATAGTATAAAAACTCTTGATCATTTCATATCTAATTATGAGTGTAAATGTGTTAAGTGAATTTTTAAGAAAAAATTCTTAAATTTATGTTCTGTTAAAGTTCTGGAAGTCCTAGATACATCAATCAGAGAAGAAAAAGAAATAAAAGGAATCCAGATCAGAAAAGAAGAAGTAAAGCTCTTGGAGTTTTTACAGATGACATGATACTGTACATAGAAAACCCTAAAGATACTATCAGAGAATTACTAGAGCTAATCAGTGAATTTAGC
>NW_011495066.1:3002385-3002821 GCF_000754665.1 Bison bison bison | reverse complement strand
CACAGCATGATGACCTACTGCCTGAACAAGAAGTCACCCATCTCTCACAAGGAGTCGAGGCTGCTGCAGACTCTGGGCAAAGTGCTGCCATGTGTCACCCTGCCCGTGGTGCTCAAGAGGTCCACCACCCAGGTGAGGGTCTGTGGGTATGCCTGGGCCCTGGACCCAGCTCCAGCCGCTAGTGTCACCCACAGGGGGCGGTTTCCTTATTCCTCTTGGGGAAACGGGATTGAGAACAAACCTGCTGTAAAGCAGAATTGCTGTTTAGTCGCTCAGTCATGTCTGACTCATTGCGACCCCATGGAATGTAGTCTGCCAGGCTCCTCTGTCCATGGGATTGTGCAGGCAAGAATACTGGAGTGGGTTGCCATGCCCTCCTCCAGGAGATCTTCCCCACCCAGAGAGCCTCCCAGAAAGGTAGGAAAGGACACAGCTT
>NW_011495066.1:3000375-3002285 GCF_000754665.1 Bison bison bison | reverse complement strand
TCATTGTTGTTGTTGCTCAGTTGTGTCTGACTGCAACACCATGGACCGCAGCGTGCCAGGCTTCCCTGTCCTTTACCATCTCTACTTCTCCATATAATGGAGATTTTTATATGACAGATGTATAATACCAGAGCATAGAAAATAAATCAGCTTTTAGCAATCATTGAGGCGGGAAATAAAAGAATCTCAGAAACTGTTATTTCCAATGCACTAGATTTATAGTATTGTGATTAGGCAATAATTAAAATAAAAACTGGCAGATTGGAAAGATTTTTTAAATGAAATTCCTTAACTGAATCAATGAATCAAATCAAACACAGATTACAACTGAAGTAAATGGTTTACTACTTTCTGCCAAAAACTTTATTGCCATGGTCTCGAGTCCTTGGAAATTTGATTAAGCATCGTGGTAAGATTTCCCACAAACTTTTAGTAATGTTTGTTTTTGTACGATCAATGCAAACAGGAATCTACATTCCTGATACTTCAGGATGCACCTGGTTATCCAGGGGTAATTTGTAAGAGAGAAAAAACCACCCACCTAAGAACAGCGCAAAGGCAGCTAGACATGCCACTATAACAGTGTTGCCAATTTTCTGAGCATATGGCTTGAAGGGTATATTGAAAGATGGTGGGAAGACAATGCCCTCTTCAGTCATCACAGAGTGGTAATTCCAGATGACAGCAACTGAGATACAGATACCAGCAGCTATGTGGAGAATTCCTGAAATGACAAATGCTTTGTAGGTAGTAGTATTCTCAAGAATTCCCATGGACACATTTTTAAGTGCAAAAGTAACAGAGGCTTTCCCCAAGAGTCCTAGAATGCTGGCCATCAGTAAGAGGTGTTGAGAAACACGGATATCAAGAGGTAGGTAAGTATCATGGTAGCTGTAACTGTGACATGAGGTAGCTGTGGTGATGTTGGTTTGACGGAAGACACAGACTCTCCACATTCCCATGCAGGCCAGACCAGAGAATTGTGAGGCGTTGTCTAGATACCATACTCGCCACTCCACGAAGCCCATGGCAGTGGTGCCGAGGATCCATCCAATAGTGGCTACTGCAAAACCTACTATTTGGCAATTGGCGCTGTTGATGAGCAAGGACATGGTAGATGTGTACCCAAGCGAACTGCAAACAAATACAGGACATCATGAGTTTGGAAAATTTGGCCTAGAACAACACACTCAACCCGCTATCTCCATTCTCCTCCCCTACGTTTACACTGCTGTGGATAAGCAGTACTGTATTTGAGATTTAAGTACTATTATTTCTCACCAGAGACGTTTGACCCTCAAGCTCTGCACTGGGGAGCACAGGCCAAGCAAATTTTCTGAAGGGCCATCTGGGAATATTTACTAAAAGACTTAAAATGTACAAATTTTCAAACAGACAATTCTACTTCGGAGCATTTGTCCAAAGATATAATTTAAGATTGATCACAAACATTCAGTTAAAAAAATACTCAACACAGCCTCTTTGTAATACTGAAAAGTGTGAAAAAAACTTCAGGGGCTACAAGAGGGCTTGGTTAAGTAATTTATGCACATTCCATACAAGTGGTCTATATGGCAGCATTCAGAATAGACTAGACTTGTATGAGGGGCAATATTTTGTATTTATTACTATTCTCAAGGTTTATCCATGTTGTAACATGTACGAGTACTTGGTTGCTTTAACTGAGTTAGGGGGGTTAGGGGTTCTGAAAGCTATTCATATTGTGAAGAATCAGTTACATGCAGGAAGGAGTACATAATCTAATGCAGAACTCAATGAGTTATGAAGGGGCCCACACCCACACAGTACTGCACTGGAAGGCAAAGTCCTAACCACAGGACCACCAGGGAACTCCCTAATTGTTTCTTCACTTTGATATATAGACGATTATTTAAAAAAAAAAAGAATGA
>NW_011495066.1:2998734-3000275 GCF_000754665.1 Bison bison bison | reverse complement strand
TGTCTGTGGAATATATAAAAGGACATTGCGAGCTCCCACAAAAGAAAATGCCCTAGTTCTGATAGCTATGGACATTGGAGGCAAGAACATGCAGGTGTAGGACCAGATTAGAGTCTGAGCTGCCCCCACAGCAGGTCCAGAGACCAACACAGTGTTGGAGGGCATCCTAGGAAGTCGAGCAAGGGAAAGGACGCTGACTATGACTATGACTATGACTCCCAGCAAGGGAAAGGACGCTGACAGCAGGGACTCAAGAAAAACATATACTATTCTTATATTTTGACTTGTTCTGCAGTTTCTTTTGGATTTTTTTTCTCTTCTTTTTCTTTTTTCCCCTCTCTGTTGTAGTTATCGATTTTATTAGCACTATGAAATCTAACTTCACCAATGAAATGAGAAAAACAACTCGAGTCTTTCTCCTAAACTTGGGCATCAAAAAAGAGCAGTCAGGACCATGCAAGTCTTGCTTGCTAATATTCTTCTTCCCTGGTGGCTCAGCTGGTAAATTATCCATCTTCAATACAAGAGACCTGGCTTCGATCTCTGGGTTGGGAAGATCCCCTGGGGAAGTAAAAGGCTCCCCACACCAGTATTCAGGTCGGGAGAATTCCATGGAATGTATAGTCCATGGGGACGCAAAAAGTTGGACATGGCTGACCAAATTTCACTTCACTTTTATGAAATCTACTTGAGCTTTTACGGCTTTTTAAAAAATCATACCTCTAATTGTTTTTATAACCCTCTGCCTCTATGTTGGACTTTTGCAGTTCTGTGGAGTTTGTTTTTTCTTTTTCTCTTTAATTTAAAATTTTCAAACTTATTATTTTTCTACATTATTTCTTTGTTTGCTTTTCCTACTGTTCTTTCCCACTTGCAGTTAATCTTTACTATACATAAATCTCCTTTATCTACCTCTATTTAACTTTGCATATCTTTTCTTTTCTTTCTTTCCTTTCCTCTCACCATATTTGTTAGTTTTCATTGCTTTATTCCCCACTTGGCACCTTCCTTTAGTTTTCTTTTCCAGTTTGTGCTTCAGTTAGTTTTGTTCTTAACTGGTAGATATCATTTTTGGTTTCCTTTGTTCACCAGGTCAATCTATTGTACTTTATTTTTGTTGAACTGTTTTGATTTTGCTTATGGGTGTATATGTGTATATTCCATTATTTTAATTATTATTTGCCTAACATTGTAACTGGCATTTGTCTGGGGTTCATCTTTGATTGCTTTTGGATATTTGTCTTAATCTAACTTACTGCCATAACAAACCACCTGTGGAAGCTCTGTTCCAGACCAGAGATCCAGCCCTGAGCCTTTGGAGTGGGAGCACTGACTCCAAGACCCTAGATAACCAGAGAACTCCTAACCCTAGGGAGTATCAAACAGTGAGAACTCACACAAAGGAAACCACTTGAATACAAGACTTGGCATCACCCAACCACCAGTAGCACCCACTGCAGGCATTTCATCCAAACAAAAAAAGACAAAAGTACAAACCCAATCATCAGCAGACAGGATTACCACCTCACTCAGCCCTGCAC
>NW_011495066.1:2995497-2998634 GCF_000754665.1 Bison bison bison | reverse complement strand
GGAGGTGGGGGTGGGGGCAGGGGTACGGACAGGGGGTCCGCCAGCCAGGGACACCCACGTCTGGTCCAGGCAGGAGGGGGAGTGCCTCTGAGGGGATGGGCACACGTCCACTCAGGTGGACATGTGGTCACTCCAGGCAGGAGAGGCTGACCTCTAAGGGGACAACACAGGTTCACTCCCATTAGAAGACACTGACTTCTAATGGGACAGACACACGTCCACTCAGATGGACACACATCCACTCAGATGGACACACAGTCACTCCAGGCAGGAGAGGCTGACCTCTAAGGGGACAACACAGGTCCACTCCCATTAGAAGACACTGACCTCTAATGGGACAGACACACGTCCACTCCAGGCATGAGAGGGCTGACCTCTGGCATCAGTCACTCAGAATTCCCGACCAACGTGCGTTTCTAAACTCACACCTGCACCCCTGGCCTCTGGGGTGTCTCCCAGAATTTGGCTATACCAGGTCCCTGACACGTCTTTTCCTGTGTCTAGTTTTGGGGTGTCCAGTCCATTCTCTCGGCTGCTGGCCAAGTCACTCAATGTCTCACTCTGGCCTCGGTCCCCAGTGCCCCCACCACAGAACCTAATGACCCTTGGGGTCTGGAGGTTCTGTCCTGGGCCTCAGTGTGCATGTACCCTGCTGGCCTCGTACGCTCCCTGGAGTACAGACTTCACACGATATTATAAGCAATGCTCTCTGCTGCTGTGCATGCACACACACATGCATATCCGTGCACACACAGACCCTGAACACATGCACACCTGTGTGTGCACCTGTACCTACTGGAGTGCGTACACACACACACACACACACACACACACACACCAGCACACCAGAGCAATGCCACGGCTCCCCACTGCCACTCAAGAGAGGCTGGGTCCCTTGGGAGCAGGCGCCATGCTTTATGTCTTTGTGTGTCAGGACACCCCAACCTGTCTGTAGAGTGGCTGTGCTGGGGGAATTCCCCACTCATGACCCTCTGTTTCTCACTACAAGGCCCTTCACCCCACCCCCACCCAGGACATGCTCACAGAGATCTCAGAGTGGCTGGAGAACCACCCCCAGGAAGTGGTTATCTTGGCATGCAGGAACTTCAAGGGCGTGATGGAGGACCTGCACGAGTACCTGATGGGCTGCATCAAGAACATCTTTGGGGACGTGCTGTGTCCCATGGGGTGTGAGCAGGGGCCACAGGCTCCCCATGCTCTTGGCAGCGGGGGTGGTGGGAGCACTAGGCCTCACTGTAATCAGACTATCCGCTCACTGCGTGAGGCTGATTCAGGCACCAGGTGATGCTGCTCATGGAACCCCAGTAATCCACCCACCACTGTCTCCACTAAAACACCCCAATGACCAGCCCATCACTGGTCACAGGCACCCCCAATAATCCACCCTGCCTGGTCTCTATTCAGACACCCCCAAAATCCATCAATCATGCCTCACGATGCCCCAGTAATCCACCTGCCATTTTCTATCAAAAACCCCAATAATCCATCCACCTCTGTTTCCACTCAGGCACCCCAATAATCGACCCATCACTGCTCAAGACACCCCAATAACCCACCCATCACCATCTCCACTCAGACACCCTAGTAATCGACCCACTAGTGTCTCTACTCAGACATGCCAATAACCCACCCATGACTGTCTCTTCTCACAGAGAACCCAATAACCAGCCCATCACTGCTCATAGACACCCTAATAATTCACACATCACTGTAGCTTCTCGGACACCCCCAATAACTGACACATTGTGTCACAAGGCACCCCAATAACCCCTGTGCACATGTCTCACAGGCACCCGGGTAATTCTCCCCCTAGGAGGTGCTGACTCTGCACCAGCTGTGGTCCCAGGGCCATCAGGTCATCCTGTCGTACAAGGACGAGGCATCCGTGAGTCAGCATGCAGAACTGTGGCCCGGTATCCCCTACTGGTGGGGGAACCAGGTGAAGCCCAGAGACCTCGTCCACCACCTGGAGCTCATGAAGAGCTGCAGCCACCCAGGGGAGTGCTGCCTTCAAACCGGGACACCTGGTCACACACATGTCCTAGCGCATGGGGCTGGCTTTGGGTTCAAGTGGAGAAATGGGACAGGATGTATTAGGGGACGTTATTCTGTTCAGCACATGGGGACCAGAGCATGGACATTCTTGGGGACGTTACCGTGTCCACCACAGGGGGTCAGGATGTAGACTGGATGTGGACATCCATGTGGACATTATTGTGTCCACCACACAGGGCCAAGACATGGACATCTTTGGGGTCACTGTCCAGCCCGCCTGCCCTCTGTAACAGGAGAAATTCATGAATCAACACCCCTGTGAGCCCCTGCTGTCTGAACTTTGGTCTCTGTCGGATATCTGAATCTCTGACCTCTGCGGAGGCCAGAGTCTGGGTGAGTGATGGCACAGCTTGGTGACTGCATGGGCAGGTGACCCCATAGGTTAGGGGTCACATGGGTGGGTGACTACATGGGTGGGTGACCCCATGGGTTACTGGTCACATGGGCGGGAGACCGTGTTGGTTGGAGACCGCATGGGTGGGTGACTGTGTGGGTGGGTGACCAGTTTGAGTTGCTGAGTGCAGGGTGGGTTACCATGTGAGTTGCTGACCCGGTGAGTGGGTGACCCCTTGGGCGGGTGACGGTGTGAGTCGGTCATCATGTGGACAGGTGAGCGCATGCCCTCGCAGGTTAGTGACCCCATGGGTGGGTGCCCACGGGGGTTGGTGGCCAGTGAAGGGATCACTGCATGGGGTAGTGACCCCGTGGGTGGGGACCACGTGAGTCGGTGACCACACGGTTTGGTTGGCCACATGACTCCGTGGGTTAGTGGCCGCACACGTGGGCGGCTGACCGCACAGCCGGCACCATGAACAGCAGCCCCTCTCTTGTCCCAGGCAGGCTGATGGTGGCTGGCATCAACCTCTCAGAGAACCTGGAGTTTGTCCGCGTCCACCCGGCCTGGTCCCTGGAGAAGCTGACCCAGTGGGGGCTCCCCTACCTTTGTGCATGGGTGCGGGGCCAGTGCCCGGGGTCGGCCACCGGCCGTACCAACACCGTCGCAGGCGAATTCATCTGGGCTGACGGGTTTGTTGGTGACGTCATTGGGTTGAACTGGAAGC
>NW_011495066.1:2994868-2995397 GCF_000754665.1 Bison bison bison | reverse complement strand
TCCAGCCACTATGGAAGACGGTATGGAGATTCCTTAAAAAACTAGAAATAAAACCACCATATGATCCAACAATCCCACTCCTAGGCATATACCCTTAGGAAACCAAAATTTAAAAAGACACATGTACCCCATTGTTCATTGAAGCACTATTTATAATAGCTAGAACATGGAAGCAACCTAGATGTCCATCGACAGATGAATGGATAAAGAAGTTGTGGTACATGTACACAATGGAATATTACTCAGCCATAAAAAGAACGCATTTGAGTCAGGTCTGATGAGGTCGATGAACCTAGGATCTATTATACAGAGTGAAGTGAGTCTGAAAGAGAAAGATAAATATCGTATTCTAATGCACATATACAGAATCTAGAAAAATGGTACTGAAGAATTTATTTACATGGCAGCAATGGAGAAACAGACATAGAGAATAGACTTATAGATATGGGGAGAAGGGAGGAGATGGTGAGATGTAAGGAAAGAGTAACATGGAAACTTACAATACCGTATGTAAAATAGATAGCCAACA
>NW_011495066.1:2994147-2994768 GCF_000754665.1 Bison bison bison | reverse complement strand
ACAGAAAACAACAAAATTCTGTAAAGCAATTATCCTTCAATAAAAAAATATTTTTTAAAAAAAGGTAGAAAAAGGCACTCAGGTCAGAGGCAGTATCATGAGCCGAAGAATGTGCTGGCTTGAGCAAGCAGCAAAAAGTTTGAGGTAAAAGGATGCTGGGAGATGGGGCTGAACAGCTAATTAAAAGCCATGCCACGAAGGCATCCAAATTCCTTGAACTTTTCCTTAAATGTTGTGTGGGTGATGAGGACCCACAGGCAAGTTTTCAATATGTGAGTGTCATCAAATGCACATTTGAGGCTGGTAACTCTGGTGTCAGTGTGGGTATCGATTAATGTGGAGTTGGCTGTCACCAGGAGAGCCGTGAGAGGCAGTTCAGACATGACATGATGAGAGTCTGAAGAAACAGCAGACACAGAGAGAAGACCACATGTTTGGGAGAGATTTAAATGATAGAATCTGTGGGTCTTGGCAGCCAACTGGCAGAGGGAAAAAAAAATCAGTGTGGACTCCTGAATCTCTAGCTAGGGTCATGGAGTTTCTATGACCAGGAAAGAGAGAAGAAAGAGCAGGTTTAGAGGAGAAGGGGGTGAGCCCAGTGAGGAAGGTGCACAGCTTGCA
>NW_011495066.1:2992886-2994047 GCF_000754665.1 Bison bison bison | reverse complement strand
ACACATCAAAAAGTTCATACACCATAATCAAGTTGGGTTTATTCCAGGGATGCAAGGATTCTTCAATATATGCAAATCAATCAATGTGGTACACCATATTAACCAATGGAAAGATAAAAACCATATGATCATCTCAGTAGGTGCAGAAAAAGCCTTTGACAGAATTCAGCACCCATTTATGATGAAAACTCTTCAAAAAATGGGCATAGAAGGAAGCTACCTCCACATAGTAAAGGCCACATAGGATAAGCCCACAGCGAACATTATCCTTAATGATGAAACACTGAAAGCATTCCCCCTAAGATCGGATACAAGACAAGGGTGTCCACTTTTACCACTATTATTCAACCTAGTTTTGGAAGTCCTAGATACAGCAATCAGAGAAGAAAAAGAAATCAGTACCAGACAGGAAAAGAAGAAGTAAAGCTCTCACTGTTTGTGGATGACATGACACTTTACATACAAAGTGCTAAAGATACTATCAGAGAGTTACTACAGCTAATCAATGAATTTAGCACAGTCGCAGGATACAAAATCAATACACATAAATCACTTGCATTCCTATATATTAACAATGAAAAATCAGAAAGAGAAATTAAGGAATGAATTCCATTCACCATTGGAACAAAAAGAATAAATATCTAGGAAAAACTTACCTAAGAAGACAAAAGAAGTGTATACAGAAAACTATAAGACAGCGATGAAAGAAATAAAAGATGACACAAACAGATGGAGAGATAGTCCATGTTCCTGAGTAGGAAGAATCAATATTGTGAAAATGACTATACTACCAGATGCAATCTGCAGATTCACTGCGACCCCTATCAAGTTACCAATGGCATTTTTCACAGCACTAGAACAAAACTATGGACGGAGCTTCGTGACATTGTACAGGAGACAGGAATCAAGACCATCCCCAAGAAAAAGAAATGCAAAAGAGCAAAATGGCTGTCTGAGAAGGCCTTACACATAGCTGTGGAAAGAAGAGAAGTGAAAAGCAAAGGAGAAAAGGAAAGATAAACCCATTTGAATGCAGGGTTCCAAAGAATAGCACGGAGAGATAAGAAAGCTTTCCTCAGCAATCAATGCATAGAAATAGAGGAAAACAACAGAATGGGAAAGACTAGAGATCTCTTCAAGAAAATTAGAGATACCAAGGGG
>NW_011495066.1:2990940-2992606 GCF_000754665.1 Bison bison bison | reverse complement strand
AACTCATAGTTTCTCTTCAATATCATCTTATCCTGTGTCAATAACTTCTTTTAACATTTCTTACAGACAAGGTATCTGCTGAGAATGAATTCCCCAATTTTTTGTTGATATGAGAATATCTCCTTCTTCTTTGCTTTTGAAGGATAATATTCCTGGACATGGAAGTTAATTTCAGTAGGTTTTTTTTTTTTAAAAAGCATTTTATTTATTGACATGTTGTACCTGTACCATGGATTTACTAGTTAAGCTGTATAATTCATTGATTTGTAACTTATTCATAGGTTGAATAACCATAACCACAGCCTCATTCTAGAATATTTTCATCATTCCAATGGGAAACACTCTCCAGTTGGCAGACACTTTCCATTTGCCCTTTCATCTGGGCCCTTTCATTCACTCCTCTGTTTTCGGTCTTTAGAGCATTACCTAATCTGGGACATATGCATTCACATGAACAGTATAATGCAATACACAGCCTTTTGTTCCCGGCTTCTTTTAATTAACATAATCATTTCAGAGCGCTAGCATTGAATAGCTTGTATAAGAACTCCATTCATTTGATGGCCAAATAATTTTGCATTGCATGTTTTATTTATTTGATCACCAGTTGATGGACATTTGAGTTATTTCAACTTTTTAAACTTTTTTTAGTTTATTTCTTTTTAAACTTTATTTTTAATTTAATAATTTAAAAATTTAAATTTAATGGCTTTTTCTGCATCTATTTAGGTTATCATATGATTTTTAGCTTTCCTCTGGTTAATATGGTCTATCACATTGATTGATTTGCAAATATTGAAGAATCCTTGCATCCCTGGAATAAACCCAACTTGATCGTGGTTTTTGATGTGTTGTGGAATTCTGTTTGCTAAAATTTTGATGAGGATTTTTTTGCATCCATGTTCATCAGTGATATTGGTCTGTAGTTTTCTTATTTGGTCTTGTCTTTGTCTGGTTTTCATATCAGGGTGATGGTAGCCTTGCAGAATGAGTTTGGAAGTGTTCCTTCCTCTGCAGTTTTTTGAAAGTTTTAGAAGGATAGGCATTTGCTCATCTCTGAATGTTTGATAGAATTCACCTGTGAAGCCACCTGGTCCTGGGCTTTTGGCTTTGGGGAATTTTTCGATCACAGCTTCGATTTGGAGCTTGTAATTGGGTGGTTCACAATTTCTATTTCTTCCTGGTTCAGTCTTGGAAGATTGAGTTTTTCTAAACATCTGTCCATTTCTTCCAGGTTATCCATTTTATTGCCATAGAGTTGTTCATAATAGTCTCTTATAATCCTTTGTATTTCTGCATTTTCTGTTGTAACCTCTCCTTTTTCATTCCTAAGTTTGTTGATTTGATTCATCTCTCTATTGTTCTTGATGAGTCTGGCTAAACGTTTATCAATTTTGTTTATCTTCTCAAAGAACCAGCTTTTAGTTTATTAATCTTTGCTATTGTTTCTTTCATTTATTTTTCATTTATTTCTGTTCAGATCTTTATGATTTCTTTCCACATACTAATTTTGGCTATTTTTCTGTTGTTCTTCTTTATCGGTTGTTTTAGGAGTCAATTGAGGTTGTCTATTCGATGCTTTTCTTATTTCTTGAGTTAGGGTCGTATTGCTACAAACTTCCCTCTTAGAACTGCTTTTCCTGCATCCCATAGGTTTTGAATTGTC
>NW_011495066.1:2989336-2990840 GCF_000754665.1 Bison bison bison | reverse complement strand
CATTCTTAATGTATGCAGTTGGTATAATAGTCAACGTCTGTACTGTTGGCCAGTACTCAGTGGCAAGACCCCCAAAGATTTCTGAGGTCTCTAGCCATGCCTTCAAGTCACTGGCTGCCCACCGGTCCCGCTGGAATGACAGGGGTCTCCACACTCTCTGGGACCTCCTCTGGTCCATTCTGACTCAGCTCTTCATTCACCTTGGAACGCTGGCTACAGAGCTTTGAGCCTCCGATTTTTCTAAGGTTCCTCGTGGTGGGCGGTTTCTGAGAAGTTTTCTTGGTCAGCTTTGCCTGTAGGTGATTATTCACTCTCGCACTTGCCCTGGCCACCTGGAGAAAACAAGAGAGGGGTAGAGAATGGCATTGGTTTGGGGAAGAGGGTGAAGGTGGCCGGGAACGACAGCTTCAGGAGAAGGGGTGTGGGCAGAGAAGGGTTATGTGCCAGGCAAGGCCAGGGCAGGGGGTCTTATGGGGTGGGGTCAATGGGAAGAGGAGTTTGGGTGGCCTCAGCTGACCTTGACATTTTTTTGGGGCCTCAGTTGAGAGGAGGTCTTCATCCTTTTGCCCCGGGTAACAGGAGGCAGGTGTTTCCTAACTACTCTGGAGCCTTGTGGCTTCCCAGTCACCTTAGTCATTTTGAGGCCTCCCAGTGGTCTGCTCCAGAGCCCCTGTGCACTGCTATATATACCCCTCCCCAGGGAGACACACCCTCATGCTTTATGAGGTCAGCAAGTCTCCTGCCCAGCCAATGGTGGCCCTGGGTGGGCCTTGACATCACAAAGCCCCATCCTGACACCTCTAGCGGAGGGTGGGGAGCAATTCAGATGTTTTGGTGGGAGAAATGAGGCATTTGTAATTCCCCTCAAGAGGCCTCCAAACTCCCTGCCAACCTCATCTCTCTAAGTCAACTCCGATGGGTCACATGGCACGGAGTGTGTGTCTCCTCCAAACCTTGTCTATTATATCTATTTATGACTGTAAAAGTGTAAAGGAAATAAAAAAAAAAAAAAAACTACTGTCCAAAATATACAGAAAACTCTTAAAACTGCACAATAATAAACCACTTGAGTAAACCAATTTTAACACAGGCCAAAGACACCTCACCAAAAAGTATACAAAGATGGCACATGAACATATAAAAAGAAGCTCTTCATCATGTGTCATCAAGGAAATGGACGTTAGAATGGCCCAAGTCCAGAACACTGACAACACCAAATGCTGATGATGAGGAGAAGCAACAGGAACTTTCAGTCACTGCTAGGGAAATGCAAAATGGTACAGCCACTTTGTAAGATAGTTTGCTGGTTTCTTACAAAATTTAACATACATACTCTTGACATACCATTCAGCAATACCATCCAGCATTTATCCAAATGAGTCAAAAACTTACATCCCCACACAAACCTACATAAGAATGTTTACAGTAGCTTTATTTACAATTGTCCAAACTTGGAAGCAATCAAGATGTCCTTCAGTAGGTGAACGGATAATTAAACTGTGGT
>NW_011495066.1:2988583-2989145 GCF_000754665.1 Bison bison bison | reverse complement strand
TAATCATAACTGAGAGGAAAAATCTACTTAATCTTATGTTTCTCAACTGCTGCAGGAAAAGCCAGAAATAAAGGACCAGAGAATCCACTGGACTCAAAGCTGAGCACAAGTGGAAGGGCAGAAATTGCTACAGAATTAAGTACTTGGGGTATAAGGAATTTGCTATACAATCATGTACACCTTTGTGTTAATTCAAAATTCTCCATAATACAAAGTGAAGGGGGGAGGGGATAGTTAGGGAGTTTGGGAGTTTGGGGGTACATGTACCCATGGCTGTATTTAAAATGGATACCCAACAAGGTCATACTAAACAGCACAGGGAACTCTGCTCAATGTTACGTGGCAGCCTGGATGGGAGGGGAGTTTGAGGGAGAATGGACACATGTACATGTATGGCTGAGTCCCTTCCCTGTTCACCTGAAACCATCACAGTGTTGTTTGCTAACCCAGGGTGAAAAGTTGGCTTAAAGCTCAGCATTCAGAAAACAAAGATCATGGCATCCGGTCCCATCACTTCATGGGAAATAGATGGGGAATCAGTGGAAACAGTGTCAGACTTTAA
>NW_011495066.1:2987227-2988483 GCF_000754665.1 Bison bison bison | reverse complement strand
GAGTGAACTCCGGGAGTTGGTGATGGACAGGGAGGCCTGGCATGCTGCAATTCATGGGGTCACAAAGAGTCGGACACAACTGAGCGACTGAACTGAACACAAAATAAAGTTTAAAAAAAAAGTGAAGTGAGGGAGGAGCAAAGAGAAAAAGGAGGAGGAAGAAGAAATCTCTGGTATTTCATGTAAGTGTTTTGGAAGATGTTTTCTGGGAATTAGTATAATTCATGGCTTTGTATTTGGCAAAATTCACATAAAAAGAACATTATGGCTGGAATCATGGTCAGTATTTTATCTTTGAAATAGCATGCCTATTTTTTTTTAATTATTTCTCTAGTCCCCGAGAAACTGTAAGGGCTCAGCTGGCCCCTTAATCTATATGACATTTTTATGACAATTAAAATATCACCCCAAGGAGAGTCTTTCGTTCCATTGTCAGATTTTATTGGGCTAACATAAGCTAACAAAGCAGAATAAAATTATACAGCTAATATTATATTTAAAACATCAATTTATTACATTTAAGGTTATTCCAAGGAAAAACACTGGCCTCTGGTGTTAACCAAACAAAATTAATCACACAGATGTTTAATATCTATGTGATATTATAATTCTTCCCTAAGTTTCTTTGTTTGGACCACACTTAACAAGATTCATCCTCTCAAACATAATGAGACTTTAACGGCAACTAAAAATTATCTGATGTCCTTTTGTCAGTTCCTTGCAGTAGTTGTATGTAAATTCACTCAAATCTTTCCAAAGAAAAACTGTCTTTTCTGGGGGTGGGATGGGGGAGAATACAACTTTGTCTCTTTTCCTCCCCTTTGTGGGCTTTGAACTGCAGAGTCATACAGGCTTGAGTTCAAACCACCACCCCAGCACTTGTATGTCTTGGGCCAAATTGCCTAAGCTTTTTAAGTGTCAGTTTCCTCATTTGCTAAAAATGAATACACATATAAATGCCAAAGATTAATCTCCATAAAGCTTTTAGCATGGTGGTTGATCCACAGAAAGTATTCAAGAATTGCTAGCTCTTTTCCCTTCTCTGGGATTCCCAGGTGGACGCTAGTGGTAAAGAACCCACCTGCCAGTGCAGGAGATGCAAGAGACGTGGGTCCAATCCCTGGGTCAGGAAGATCCCCTGGAGGAGGGCATCGCAACCCACTCTAGTATTCTTGCCTGGAGAATCCCCACGGACAGAGGAGCCTGCAAGGCTATAGTCCCTGGGGTTGCAAAGAGCCAGACATGACTGAAGCAAC
>NW_011495066.1:2984942-2987127 GCF_000754665.1 Bison bison bison | reverse complement strand
AAAAAACAAAGATAATGGCATCTTGTCCCATCACTTCATGGCAAATAGAAGTGGAAACAATGGAAACAGTGAGAGATTTTATTTTCTTGGGCTCCAAATTACTGCAGATCGTGACTGCAGCCATGAAATTAAAAGATGCTTGCTCTTTGAAAGAAAAGCTATGATCAAGCTAGACAGCATATTAAAAAGCAGAGACATTACTTTGCTGACAAAGGTCCATCTCGTCAAAGCAATATTTTTTCCAGTAGTCGTGTATGAATATGAGAGTTGGACTATAAAGAAAGCTGAATGCCAAAGAACTGAAGTTTTTGAACTGTGGTGCTGGAGAAGACTCTTCGAGAGAGTCTTTTGGACTGCAAGGATATCAAATCAGTCAGTCCTAAAGGAATCAGTCTTGAATATTCATTAGAAGGACTGATGGTAAAGCTGAAGCTCCAATAATATGGCTACCTGATGCAAAGAGCTGACTGATTAGAAAAGACTCTTGATGCTGAGAAAGATTGAAAGTGGGAGAAGGGGATGACAGGGGACAGGATAGTTGTATAGCATCACCAAGTCAATGGACATGAGTTTGAGCAAGCTCCAGGAGATGGTGAAGGGCAGGGAAACCTTGTGTGCTTCAGCCCATGGGGTTGCAAAATGTTGGACACAACTCAGCAACTGAACATCAACAACAAATTTTAAAAATCTAAAAATTTTCTTAAAGGGCAGATGGGGTAGGTTGGTAGGAGACGCTTTAGTTTCAGACTTTTGTCATTGTGAGTACTTTGTATAGAAAAAACAAATCTGAAGAATTTATTTTGAGGCATTTAAAAATTGTTAAGTATTCAGTGATAACCAAGGAATAACTGTTAATATTCTTTAAGCAAGGGAATCATTTTGTCAGGATAAAGGGACAAGATGTTCCTTTATAACTATTTAAAAAGATTAAAAAGGGGGAAAGAAAGGATACATAAATTTTACACAGAACAATTTCACTAATTCTGGTTTCCAGTAATACAGTGGAATGAATTCCTCATTTTCTCATTGTTGTTGTTGCTCAGTTGTGTCTGACTGCAACACCATGGATCACAGCATGCCCAGTTTCCCTGTCCTTTACCATCTCTACTTCTCCATATAATGGAAATTTTTACATGACAGATGTATAATACCATAGCATAGAAAAGAAATCAGTTTTTAGCAATAGTTGAGGAAGGCAATTTAAGAATCTCAGAAACTGTTATTTCCATACACTAGATTTATAGTATTGTGATTAGGCAATAACTAAAATAAAAACTGGCAGGCTGGAAATATTTTTTAAGTGAAATTCCTTAACTGTGTCAATGAATCAAATCAGACACAGATTACAACTGAAGTAAATTGTTCACTACTTTCTGCCAAAACCTTTCTTGCCATGGTCTTGAGTCCTTGGAAATTTGATTAAGCATCGTGCTAAGATTTCCCACAAACTTTTGGTAATGTTGGATTTGTAAGGTCAATGCACACAGTCATCTACATTCCTGATACTTCACCTGGCTATCCAGGGTTAATTTATAAGAGAGGAAAAAACCACCCACTTAACAATAGCCCAAAGGCAGCTAGACATGCCACTATAAGAGTGATGCCAATCTGCTGAACATGTGGCTTGAAGGGTATATTGAAAGATGGTAGAAGACAATACCCTCTTCAGTCATCACAGAGTGGTACTTCTGTGATGATGACAGCAACTGAGATAGATACCAGCAGCTATATAGAGAATTCCTGAAATGACAAATGCTTTGTAGGTAGTATTCTTCTCAAAAATTCCCATGGACACATTTTTAATGGAAAAGTAACAAAGGCTTTCCCCAAGAGTCCTAGAATGCTGGCCATCAGTAGGAGATTTTGAGAAACACGGATATCAAGATGTTGGTTTGATGGAAGACACAGACTCTCCACATTCCCACAAAGGCCAGACCAGAGAATTGTGAGGCATTGTTTAGATATCATACTCACCACTCCACAAAGCCCATGGCAGTGGCACCAAGGATCCATCCAATAGTGGCTACTGCAAAACCTATTTGGCAATTGGTGCTATTGACGACCAAGGGATGGTAGATGTATACCCAAGGGAACTACAAACAAATACAGGGCATCATGAGTTTGGAAATTTTGGCCTAGAATAACACACTCAACCCACTCAATCCATTCTCCTCCCCTACTTTTA
>NW_011495066.1:2984404-2984842 GCF_000754665.1 Bison bison bison | reverse complement strand
GTCCACCCGGCCTGGTCCCTGGAGAAGCTGACCCAGTGGGGGCTCCCCTACTTTTGCGCATGGGTGTGGGGCCAGTGCCCAGGGTCGGCCACCGGCCATACCAACATTGTCGCAGGCGAATTCATCTGGGCCGACGGGTTTGTTGGTTCTCAGGTCTGTGGTTTCCCCATGGGAGAGGCTGGGGTGCCCCCTCTCCCCAGGCACTGAGACTAGCAGACGGTGACCCCCAGCTGGGGGAGGGGAGGAGGCACTATGACATAGTGTCCATAGGCGGGGACTGAACGCATAGCGATCCCACTGAGAAATCCCTTTTATTAGATAAGGGGCTTCCCTGGTGGCTCACTTAAGAAGGCCTTCTTATCTCTCCTTGCTAGTCTTGGGACTCTGCCTTCAGGTGGCTATATCTTTGTGTGTCTCCTTTGCCTTTCTCTTCTCTTC
>NW_011495066.1:2982981-2984304 GCF_000754665.1 Bison bison bison | reverse complement strand
AAGATGGTTGGATGGCATCACCGACTCAATGGACATGGGTTTGGGTAGACTCCAGGAGTTGGTGATGGACAGGGAGGCCTGGCATGCTGCAGTCCATGGGGTTGCAAAGGGTCGGTCACGACTGAGCGACTGAACTGAGGAGGGTGGCTAGTTCAAAGGGCAGCTCCTCCCTATGGGCAGATGTCCCCCACTTACACACTCTGCTCTCTGCTCCTGGGCTCCTGACTCTGAGCACAGAACAGCTTTTGGCCCCACTGTGAGTTAGTCTGGCCTGTAAGGCCAAGGCTCTCTCCTTGGACTTGTGCAGTCACCACATTCTGTATCCACTGTACACACCTCCAGCATTCTCAGTTGCTAGGTCACAGACACCATGGCGGCATTTCTGTTGCTGATGGTGGCATGCCCTCTTCACCTGGTCTCCTCTTTGTCTCCCAGCCCTATGCCAGAGGGGAGTACATTTCCTCCAAAGACCCTAACAGTTCAATTTTAAGATCTGTGTGACTGCTTCAGGTATGTCCCCTCATCCCTTTCTCTTGTTCCCCAGACATGGTACCTAACCCATCTCACTTGGAGTTAATGACATTTTTTCTTAAAGCGATGGCAACCTATACATGGAGGTGTTAGCAGCAGTGGTGCCCACATCGGGGAGACTGAGTCGAGACAGACCAATGACAAGAAACACATTAGGAAACATACTTTTAGCTCATGGGAAACACCCCCTTCCTGTTGAGTCTTGGATCACAGATGGTCCACCGGAGTATGGTGGTACAGACTAGATAAGGTAGCTGCTAAGATAGGGGAGAGCTTCAGATGAGACTTCTGTAAGAAATGAGACATCATGTCAATGAGCCATGACTCATTGTAGTGAGGACTGCATTTCACATACAAGTCCAAATGCCACTGGAATCCTCTGTGTACAACTTTTCTGTAACAAATTTATCCCAAGGAAATTTCAAACATGTCAGTGAAACACACATACCCAATGAACTTTATAACTGAGCTTACAATGGGGACAAATAGGGAGAAGAAAACCCAGGCAGAGAATATGTACAGTAAACCATTTTATAAACTTACAATGGGACATAACACAATTCCACATTAGGAAGAATAAAGAAGAAAAAACCTCCTAGTACTGCTAAATAAAAAGCTGATTGATTTGGGAGAATGGCATTAAAACATGTATAATATCATATAAGAAACGAATCACCAGTCCAGGTTCGATGCAGGATACAGGAAGCTTGGGGCTGGTGCACTGGGATGACCCAGAGGGATGGTATGAGGAGGGAGGTGGGAGGGGGGGTTCAGGATGGGGAACACGTGTAC
>NW_011495066.1:2981679-2982881 GCF_000754665.1 Bison bison bison | reverse complement strand
GACAAAATGTGGTCCATTGAGGAAGGGAATGGCAAACCACTTCAGTATTCTTGCTTTGAGAACCCCATGAACAGTTTGGGACTAGCAGAAGCAAACTATTATATATAGGATGGATAAACAAGGTGCTACTATATAGCATGGGGAACTATGCTCAATATCCTGTGACAAATCATAATGCAAAAGAATATGAAAAATGTGTAGGGATTTCCCTGGTGGTCCAGTGGCTAAGACTCTGTGCTGTCAATGCAGAGGCCCCGGATTCGATTCCTGGTTGAGGTACTAGATACCACATGTCACAACTAAAGATCCTGAGTGCCACAACTAAGACCCGGTGCAGCCAAATAAATACAAATAAATCTTTAAAAAAAAAAATAATGTATAGATATATATAACTGAGTCACTTTGCTGAATAGCAGAAATTAATACTATGAACACTTCAATTTTTAAAAAGTGAGTCAAAGAAAAATAATTAATAAATACAAATTCAGGTAGGACAGGGACATGGCACAAATCTGTCCCTTGTAGGAAATAACTGGTGTTTGGGAAACATATTCTCATCAGTCAAGTGTTCCAAATGAAGGAATCGTGTTATCCGGGGGCAGAAACTGTGAGCAATGCCTGCAAAGGCCCAGACAAGCTGACTGTCTAGTCTGGGTGACCCCACATAGCTGCAGGTCTAGAAACCAGAACCATAGAAGTGATGAGCTCTCAAAAGACACAGTCAATCCTTTTGCTTTATGGAGCAAAAATTGTTTTAAGTGATTTATCCAAAGTCACCAAGTTAGCAATTACTGGTGTTAAAACTGGGGCCTCCTGCCAGTTCACCCCTGGCCATCTCCTCTCAAGAGCCCATCCTTTCAGCTCCTGTTCAGCCTTCTAGACAAAGATTTGCTACATCTCCCATTTGTCTGAGAGACACAGCTAGCAAACCAACTCCCCCACCAGGTGAGTGAGGGAGCCAGCATGTCCAGTGTTTGTATGGGGCTATAATATTAAGGAAGCAGGAAGTGAAAAGATATGTGCATGGTTTGTGAGCTCATAAGATTCATCAGCCCAAGAACAATGACTAGTTTTGAAACAATGAGCTTATAGATTACATTCGCCCAGAGAAAATCACTTTTAACAAGGATGACCTAAGAATCACATACACAGATTTCTTTCATTTTTTTAATGTGTCTGAGTTTTTTAATGTCACATTTGTC
>NW_011495066.1:2980927-2981579 GCF_000754665.1 Bison bison bison | reverse complement strand
TGTGTCCGACTCTTCCCGACCCCATGGACTGCAGCCCACCAGGCTCCTCCGTCCGTGGGGTTTTCCAGGCAAGAGCACTGGAGTGGGGTGCCATCGCCTTCTCTGATGTATATGTGGGTATAAATAAATATTTACTGTGCATATGATGACCTCTTGAGGAGAAACAGAAATATGCTAATGAATGTACTTTATAAAATCCAAATGTATTCACTCATATGTATATGTGTGTATGCTGCTGCTGCTGCTGTGTCACTTCAGTCGTGTCCGACTCTGTGTGACTCCGTAGACGGCAGCCCACCAGGCTGCCCCGCCCCTGGGATTCTCCAGGTAAGAACACTGGAGCGGGTTGCCATTTCCTTCTCCAATGCATGAAAGTGAAGTCGCTCAGCCATGTCCAACTCTTTGCGACCCCATGGACTGCAGCCCACCAGGCTCCTCCGTTCATGGGATTTTCCAGGCAAGAGTACTGGAATGAGTTGCCATTGCCTTCTCTGTGTATGAATAAATATTTATTGTGCTTATGCTGCCATCTCGCGGAGACACAGAAGAATGCTTGTGAATGTATTTATAAAATCCAGATGTATCTTTACATGTTGAAAATGATACTGTATAACTTTGTTAAAAATTAATATATGCTCATAACAGAAAATAT
>NW_011495066.1:2980574-2980827 GCF_000754665.1 Bison bison bison | reverse complement strand
CAATTTGATCTCTGGTTCCTCTGCCTTTTCTAAAACCAGCTTGAACATCTGGAAGTTCACGGTTCACTGGCTTGGAGGATTTTGAGCATTACTTTACTAGCTTTGCTGGAGCAGCTGTGAAGAGATACCCCACGTTCAAGGTAAGAGAAAGCCCATTAAGATGGTAGGCACTGAAAGAGGGCATCAGAGGGCAGACAGACTGAAAGCACAATCACAGACAACTAGCCAATCTGATCACATGGACCACAGCCTT
>NW_011495066.1:2980133-2980474 GCF_000754665.1 Bison bison bison | reverse complement strand
TTCTCCAACACCACTAGTTCAAAGGCATCAATTCTTCGGCACTCATCCTTCTTCACAGTCCAACTCTCACATCCATACATGACCACAGGAAAAACCATAGCCTTGACTAGACGGATCTTAGTTAGCAAAGTAATGTCTCTGCTTTTGGATATGCTATCTAGGTTGGTCATAACTTTCCTTCCAAGGAGTAAGCGTCTTTTAATTTCATGGCTACAGTCACCATCTGCAGTGATTTTGGAGCCCCCCAAAATAAAGTCTGACACTGTTTCCACTGTTTCCTTCATCTATTTCCCATGAAGTGATGGGCCTGGATGCCATGATCTTCAGTTTTCTGAATGTTG
>NW_011495066.1:2979599-2980033 GCF_000754665.1 Bison bison bison | reverse complement strand
TTGACTAATTTTATTCAATGGGATTTCTAAGATTCTCAAAAAGCTATTTCAGCTCTTAATGCTGAATGAATACAAATTAGAAAGGTGGTTTTACAAAACAGATTGGCCTTAGATATTCTGACAGCTGCACAAGGAGGAACTTGTGCCATTATTCATACCCATTGGTGTACATATATACCTGATATGAGCACTAATGTTACTCATTTTACTAAACTTGTGAACAAGATGATTCAGGCTATGGATACTCCTGAAGCCTCAACTGTCTCACTTTGGGAGAAGTTAACTAGTTCCCCATGGTGGAAAACTATCTTAATTACAAGAAATCTGATGGTTCTGTTTTTGCTGTTTGCTCCCTGCATCTGTAACTGTGTAGCTGGATTTGTTTCCAGTCACATGAAGGCTTTTAAGTTACAAATGGTTGCTCAAGCTCCTGC
>NW_011495066.1:2978850-2979499 GCF_000754665.1 Bison bison bison | reverse complement strand
AGAGAGAAACAGAGCAGCAGAAAGTTACAACATCTCTGAGTTGAGCAGTCAACTGGTAATTCCTGGCAGAACAGAAGAAGAGGGAGCCATTAAATGAGAAGTTGGAAAAGCAGGGGGAATTTGTAATGGTTGCACAATATTAAAAAGGTAGTTAATGCCACTGAACTGTACACTTAAAAATGGTTAAAATGGTCAGCTTTTATCTTATGTATATTTACCACAGTAAGAGAAAAGAAAATTATTGAGACCCTCAAGGAGATTCTGTTAAGGCAGGTTGAATCTTTTGTTATTTATTAGAGATTAAAATTGAGAAAATTTAAATTATTAATTCATATAATACACTACCTCATGTTAACATAGGGATTTTTATACAGAGTTAACTATTTCCCAAAACAAAATTTAGAAGGCATTGTTTTTAGCATCAAATCTCACGGAACCTCTTATTATACAGGAGGTGGTGATCAAGACCATCCCCAAGAAAAAGAAATGCAAAAAGGTAAAATGGCTGTCTGAGAAGGCCTAACAAATAGCTGAGAAAAGAAGAGAAGCTAAAGGCAGAGGAGAAAACGAAAGATATATTCATCTGAATGCAGAGTTCCAAAGAATAGCAAGGAGAGATAAGAAAGTCTTCCTCAATGATCAGTGCAAA
>NW_011495066.1:2978297-2978750 GCF_000754665.1 Bison bison bison | reverse complement strand
GAGTGCAGCACTTTCACAGCATCATCTTTCAGGGTTTAAAATAGCTCAACTGGAATTCCATCACCTCCACTAGCTCTGTTCGTAGTGATGCTTTCTAAGGCCCACTTGACTTCACATTCAAGGATGTCTGGCTCTAGGTGAGTGATCACACCATCGTGATTATCTGGGTCGTGAAGATCTTTTTTGTACAGTTCTTCTGTGTATTCTTGCCATCTCTTCTTAATATCTTCTGCATCTGTTAGGTCCATACCATTTCTGTCCTTTATCGAGCCCATCTTTGCATGAAGTATTCCCTTGCTATCCCTAATTTTCTTGAAGAGATCTCTAGTCTTTCCCATTCTGTTGTTTTCCTCTATTTCTTTGCATTGATTGCTGAAGAAGGCTTTCTTATCTCTTCTTGCTTTTCTTTGGAACTCTGCGTTCAGATGCTTATATCTTTCCTTTTCTCCTTTG
>NW_011495066.1:2977725-2978197 GCF_000754665.1 Bison bison bison | reverse complement strand
CCAGGGCTGGGTGGGGCGGGGTGGGGGGGAACTCGTTCAATGGTGAGTTTCAGTTAGCTTCAGTCTGAGGAGATGAAAAAGTTCTGAAGATTGCTGGTGATATGGTTGCACAAGTGTTAATATCCTTAATGCCACAGAACAGTATGCTTATACATGTTAAAAAATATATATATCTTGTCTATTTTACCACACCAAAACATACACAATAACGAAGCCAGAGCGCCTACTAACCAGTCTCCAAGGAAATCAGCATTTAGTGAGGAGAGTGGCTAGTTCAAAGGGCAGCTCCTCCCTATGGGCAGATGTCCCCCACTTACACACTCTGCTCTCTGCTCCTGGGCTCCTGACTCTGAGCACAGAACAGCTTTTGGCCCCACTGTGAGTTAGTCTGGCCTGTAAGGCCAAGGCTCTCTCCTTGGACTTGTGCAGTCACCACATTCTGTATCCACTGTACACACCTCCAGCATTCTCA
>NW_011495066.1:2975542-2977625 GCF_000754665.1 Bison bison bison | reverse complement strand
ATAAGGATTTTTATACAGAGTTAACAATTTCCCACAACAAAGTTTAGAGAGCATTGTTCTTAGCACCAAATATCATGGAACCTCTTATTAAGGAGGTGGTGATCAAGGTCATTCCCAAGAAAAAGAAATGCAAAATGGCTGTTTGAGAAGGCCTAACAAATAGCAGAGAAAAGAAGAGAAGCCAAAGGAAGAGGAGAAAAGGAAAGATACATTCATCTGAATGCAGAGTTCCAAAGAATAGCAAGGAGAGATAAGAAAGTCTTCCTCAGGGATCAGTGCAAATAGGTAGAGGAAAAACAAAAGAATGAGAAAGACTCCACTGTATACTTGTGAGAGAGTAAGAGTGAGCAAGGTACATAGTGTTTTAGTATCACCATGTGAAGTATTAAAAAAAAAAGTTTTGCTCTTGTGGAATCCACCTACACACTGGATAGTCTTGAAAAGTTTCACTTCTGTAGGGTTTATATTTATTGACTCCATTTACCTTTCTAAAGAACTACTAAGTATTCTTATCCTCATTTTACAGGTGGAAGCACTCAGGACAGAGGCTGAATAACTTGCTTAAAGTTACATGGGAAGTGCCTTCAGAGAACATCATCCTACCTCATCTTTTAGGGGCAAAATGGCAGGAAGCTCAAAGAGCTATCTGGAAAAGGAAAAGCATCCAGGAAGAGGAGGAAATCTGGGGCAACACTTCCCAACTACAGATTCAGTCCATTGCTCAGGGTAAGTGAAAACGGAAGAGATTTTGAAAGCTCCAGGATGGTTCCAGTGTGCAACGAGGGTGTGAGAACTACTGAATAAGGTAAAAGAAAGACCTTTTGAGAAACAGAGTGACGGTGAAAGAAATGTGATCTCAGGTGCCTTCCGCTGGAGTGAGGGATGTCATCAGAGACTCTTGCAATGGGTGCAATGCGGAGACAAAGTACCATCCACTATGGCATCAGCCAAACTGAGAATGACCTGGTCACTCTTTAGGATGGATGTGCTCATCCTAGGAAAGGCCACCAGAACTAGTGGTAATCAGGCTCTTTTGGGAGACCAACAAGGCCAGCTCTCAAGGTGACTGTCACATAATGGGAATGTGGCAAAGTTACAGAAATGAAAGCTTTTATCTCCGGTTATAGATTCAGCTCCAAGTCCCCATCATATTCACAAGACATCAGTCAGCTATTACCACAATACTGAAGGATGACACTGTGAGTAGGCAAGCAGAAAGTTGGAGTCTTGATGCATCACACACAATCTACAGGATACAAATACTCCCCTTGTATTTTCCCTTCGATCATTTCAACTTCACTATCTCTTCAGTACAATAATACATCAAGAACTTGAAATCTGTCTGCTCCCAGAAATGTTTAGAGGACTCTTTGTTTTTCTCAATCAGATCCAAAGATTAAGACAGAAAGAGATGCCCTCAAAACTCAAGCCTGGGCCAGAGAAGCTGCTTAATCAATATTTGGAGAATGAAAAGTCAAACAAGAGGGACACAAAGGATGCTTTTTACAAGTTAAGTTCTAGTTATATTAACTACTGAATATATCTTTCTATCTTCCATATCTGTATCAGAGTCTCCTGCTTATTATTTAACTCGACCTGCTTAAAAGGTCTTACATTCAATGAAATGCTCCTTCACACTCAACAGAATTGCTGTTACACAAACAGAAAACTGTTGGCCACAATGTGGAGAAAGCAGAACCTTTGTGCTTTTCTGGTAGGACTATAAGCTGGTACAACTGCTGTTAAAAAATGGTACATTGTTTCCTTAAAACAAAGACTTACCACGTGATTCAGGAATTTCTTTTCTGGATAGACATATTTGTTGTTGTTCAGTCAGTAAGTCAAGTCTGACTCCTTGTGACTCCACAGACTGCAGCACACCAGGCTCCTCTACCATTTTCTACCTCCCTGAGTTTACTTAAGCTCATGTCCATTGAGTAGTTGATGCTGTCTAACCATTTCATCCTCTGTCACCCCCTTTTCCTTTTGCCTCCAATCTTTACAGCATACCCCAAAGTAAAAGGAGGGATTCAGATAGTGGTATACTTGTGTTTTAATAGCATTATTCACAATAGCTAAGATG
>NW_011495066.1:2975115-2975442 GCF_000754665.1 Bison bison bison | reverse complement strand
ACCTATGGCCAAAGAACTGAGACAACTGAGCTGGGGGCACTTAACTCACTACTGGTTGCTGGAGCAGGCAGGCTGCTAGGAAGGATTTGAATGTTCAGATAATTGAACATTTTAAACAGAAAACATTCAAGTACAGTAAGGAGATGGCATGCCACCTCAGCTTATAGACTTAGAAGTTGGCTCAGACTGCTGTTCCAGGGCAACCAAAGCCCACTTGGCACCCATAGTACATTCACAAGAATAATGCTTAGAAGGACATGAATATTAATGAGGTAAGTCATGGGCTTTTGTTTGCTATGCAAATATCTTTGGAGTTTGGATATATAT
>NW_011495066.1:2974491-2975015 GCF_000754665.1 Bison bison bison | reverse complement strand
TAATTAAACTGTGGTACATCTGGACAGTGGAATATTTTTTTAGCACTAAAAAGAAATGATCCATCAATCCAGGAGAAGACACATGAGAACCTTAAATGGATATTACTAAGTGAAAGAAACCAATCAGAAAAGACAATATACTGTATGATTCTAACTATATGACATTCTGGAAAAGGCAAAACTATGAAGACAGTGAAAAGATTCGTGGCTGCCATGGGCTGGAGGGAGGGAAAGGATGAATAGGTGGAGCACAGATGTTTTTAGGGCATCTAAAATACTCCAGGTGATATTATAATCATGGATACATACCATTGTACATTTGTCTAAACCCCTGGTGGTTCACTGGTAAAGAAATCCCCTGCTAATGCAGGAGATACATGTTCCATCCCTGGATTGGGAAGATCCCCAGGAGAAGGGAATGGCAACCCACTCCAGTGTTCTTGCCTGGAGAATCCCATGGACAAGAGGAGCCGGGTGGGCTACAGTCCATGGGGAGTCAGACAGGACTTAGAGACTAAAACAAC
>NW_011495066.1:2974045-2974391 GCF_000754665.1 Bison bison bison | reverse complement strand
AAAAAAAAAAAAAAGCACATTGATTCCTTAAAACAAAGTCTCACTATGTGATTCAGGAACTTCTTTTCTGGATAGACATATTTGTTGTTGTTCAGTCAGTAAGTCAAGTCTGACTCCCTGGGACTCCACAGACTGCAGCCTACCAGGCTCCTCTATCATTTTCTACCTCCCTGAGCTTACTTAAACTCATGTGCATTGAGTTGTTGATGCTATCTAACCATGTTATCCTGTCACCCCCTTTTGCTTTTGCCTCCAATCTTTACAGTATACCCCAAAGTAAAAGGAAGGATTCAGATAGTGGTATACTCATATGTTTTAATAGCATTATTCACAATAGCTAAGATGT
>NW_011495066.1:2971609-2973945 GCF_000754665.1 Bison bison bison | reverse complement strand
TATATTTTAAGCTCTTTGTTCCTGCTTCTACAAAAAAGCTTGACTGCAGAAATAAACTTGTTAGTCCTTGCAAGAGACTGTCCGAGTGTCATTCTTTCAGGTTGACTGCTTCCAAGTTCCGGGGAGAAAATCCCCAACAGACACATGTTACAAAAAGGATGAACCTTGAGGACTAATTATGCTGAGGGAAATAAGCCAGGTAGAGAGAGACAAATACTGAATGATTTCACTTTACATAGGACCCAGACTAGTCCAATTCACAGACACAGAAAATAAAAGAGCAGTGACCAGGGCTGGGGGGAGGGAAGGGGGGGGAACTCGTTCATTGGTGAGTTTCAGTCTGAGGAGATGAAAAAGTTCTGAAGATTGCTGGTAATTTGGTTGCACAAGTGTTAATATCCTTAATGCCACAGAACAGTATGCTTATAGATGTTAAAAATATGTATCTCTTGTCTACTTTACCACACCAAAACAATAACAAAGCCAGAGCACCTACTAACCAGTCTCCAAGGGAATAAGCACTTGGTGAGGAAGGTGGCTAATTCAAAGGGTAGCTCCTCCCTATGGGCGGATGTCCCCCACTTACACACTCTGCTCTCTGCTCCTGTGCTCCTCACTCTGAGCACAGAACAGCTTTTGGCCCCACTGTGAGTTAGTCTGGCCTGTAAGGCCAAGGCTTTCTCCTCGGCCTTGCAGTCACTGCATTCCGTATCCACTGTACACACCTCCAGCATTCTCAGTTGCTGGGTCATGGACACCATTGCAGCATCTCTGTTGCTGATGCTGGCATGCCCTCTTCACCTGGTCTCCTGGCCCTATGCCAGAGGGGAGTACATTTACTCCAAAGACCCTAACAGTTCAATTTTAAGATCTGTGTGACTGCTTCAGGTATGTCCCCTCATCCCTTTCTCTTGTTCCCCAGACATGGTACCTAACCCATCTCATCTGGAGTTAATGACATTTTTTTCTTAAAGAGATGGCAACCTATACATGCAGGTGTTAGCAGCAGTGGTGCCCATGTTGGGGAGACTGAACCGAGACAGACCAATGACAAGAAACACATTAGGAAACATACTTTTAGCTCATGGGAAACACCCCCTTCCTGTTGAGTCTTGGAACACAGATGCTCCACGGGAGTATGGTGGTACAGACTAGATAAGTTAGCTGCTAAGATAGGGGAGAGCTTCAGATGAGACTTCTGTAAGAAATGAGACATCATGTCAATGAGCCATGACTCATTGTAGTGAGGACTGCATTTCACATACAAGTCTAAATGCCACTGGAATCCTCTGTGTACAACTTTTCTGTAACAAATTTATCCCAAGGAAATGAGCAGAGAAATTACAAACATGTCAGTGAAACACACATACCCAATGAGCTTTATAACTGAACTTACAATGGGGACAAATAGGGAGAAGAAAACCCAGGCAGAGAATATGCACAGTAAACCATTTTATAAACTTAAAATGGGACATAACAATTCCACATTAGGAAGAATAAAGAAAAAAAAAAACTTCCTAGTATTGCTAAGTAAAAAGCTGATTTCAAAAAGACATAATTAAAAATGCTGGAGAGGATGTGGAGAAAAGGGTATCCTCCAACCCTGTTGGTGGAAATGTAAATTTGTGCAGCTGCTATGGAGAACAGTAAAGAGGTTTCTCAAAAAACTAAATACAGAATTACTATATGATCTAGCATCCCACTCCTGGGAACATACCCAGACAAAACTGTAATTCAAAAACGTACATACACCCCTATGTTCCCAGCAGCACTACACACAAGAGCCAAGACATGGAAACAACCTAAAGTCCAGCGAGAGGTGAATGGACAAAGATGACATGATGCCTATTTAATGGAATACCACCCAGCCACAAAGAAAAGAATGAAACAATGCACCAGTGTGGATGGACCTAGAGATTATCGTGGGCTTCCCAGGTGGCTCAGTGGTAAAGAATCCGCCTGCAATGCAGGAGACCCAGGTTTGATCCCTGGGTTGAGAAGATCCCCTGGAGAAAGGACTGGCTACTTACTCTGGGATTCTTGCCTGGGAAAGCCCAGGGACAGAGCAGCCCAGTGGGCTACAAGGCATGGGGCTACAAAAGAATTGGTCATGACTCAGTGACTACGCAACAACAAAGAGACTATCATAGTAAGTGAAATAAGTCAGACAGAAAAAGACAAATACCATACGCTATCACTTATGGTGATAACTGACCTGTGGAAGCCAGGTCAGTTCAGTTGCTAGTTGTGTCTGACTCTTTGTGACCCGATGGACCGCAGCATGCTAGGCTTCCCTGTCCATCACCAACTCCCAGAGTTTGCTCAAACTAATGTTC
>NW_011495066.1:2970233-2971509 GCF_000754665.1 Bison bison bison | reverse complement strand
TGTGTCAGCAATGTAACATCTCTACTTTTTAATATGCTGTCTAGGTTGATGATAGCTTTTCTTCCAAGGAGCAAGTGTCTTTTAATTTCATGGCTGCATTCACCATCTGCAGTGATTTTGGAGCCCAAGAAAATAAAGTTTCTCACTGTTTCCATTGTTTCCCCAACTATTTGCTATGAAGTGATGGGACCGGATGCCATGATCTTCGTTTTTTGAATGTTGAGTTTTAAGCCAGCTTTTTCCCTCTCCTCTTTCACTTCCATCAAGACACTTAGTTCCTCTTTGCTTTCTCCAGTAAGGGTGGTGTCATCTGCGTATCTGGGGTAGAAGCCAGAATATGGCACAAATGATCATACCTGTAAAACAAAGAAAAGCCTCACAGAACAGACTTGTGTTTGCCAAGGGGGAGAGTGGAAAGATGGACTGTGTGTAGGGGTCTGGTAGATACAAACTACTACATTTAGGATAAACAACAAGGTCCTACTGCAGAATGCATGGAGCTATATTCAGTATCCTGTGACAAAAGTGTAAAAGGCTATAAAACAAGAATGTCTTTGAGTGAATCACTGAGTCAGTTTGCTGTACAGCAGAGATGGGCACCACATTTTAAAGCAACTAAAACTTCAACTTAAAAAATAAAGACAAAAATATGTAGTTAAGAATCTTATTTCTTAAAACACACACACACACACACACACACAAAATGGAGAGATGTGAGGGGAGGGATGGGATACGCCAGCACCTTACCTGACCTGGCATGGTACATGCCGAGAGCCTTGGCATCCTGTCCTGTACAGGGAAGGAAGGACTCAGGCAAAGAAACAGGAGAAGGGAGTACCTGTGAAGGGCGAAAAGGAACCTCAGCTCGCTTGAGTAGATCCTGGCGCTGCTCCCAGGGTGGCTGGCAAACCACAGGGAGAGAGCTCTGAGGAGTGGCCTTAAGGGATACGGGGCGGTCCCCTAGAGGAACCGTGGTCTGCAGCTGGCCCCTCAGTCCTGGCAGATGGTTCTTCATCCAGATGAGAAGGCCAGCAAGTATGCATGCACGCGGAGCTCCAGTATTGCTGTAAAGCTGTCAGCTAGTGCAATTCACACACACGCATCACTCTCTGTACACGTGTGTGTTTCCCATATCTTCTATCATGCCGGAAGAAAAAAAAATACCTGGATCCGAATGTACACACAAATCACATGTCCGGATCAGGGTCTCATACGGAGACGTCACAGGACCACCCTTCACACTCCCAGGGGCCTGGAGGCCCTTGTATCCAACACT
>NW_011495066.1:2969340-2970133 GCF_000754665.1 Bison bison bison | reverse complement strand
AAATCCCATGGACAGAGGAGCCTGGTGGTCTACAGTCCATGGGGTGGAAAAGAGTTCAACACAACTGAGCGACTAAATGCCACAACAAGAGCACATTCTTCACCCAAGATTAAACAAGTGGAAATGACACCAGTCACCACACTATGATGGTGGGAATCAAGAAATTCACCTTGACCTCCACTAATTATTAAAGAAATGCAAACCAACAGTGAAGTGACTTATCGCCCATTGTCGCTAGCCACGTTAGGCATTACTGACAAAATGGAGGCACAGCCCCAACCCCCTCCCCTCATCCCGCAGGCAGGGTCCTGGGATGAAGGAGTTAGGTCTTGTGATTCTGACTTGTTCTTTCCTTTCTTTGGTTGAGTTGGCTGGAAAGAATGTTAAGGTACTTGTTGTTCTTGAGACAAGCATGAGAAAGCACAAAACCTTCTGCAGTTGTGCCCAGAAAATAATGTATAAAGTAACCGTTGACATTTGTTCAAGGACCTTTACAAAGAATATTCCAGGTTGAGCATGTAGGCCGCAGCTCGAGGCCATGGGAAGGATTGTTATGAGACCTGTTTGTGAGGGAAATATTTATGGCAAAAGAAGTTTGCTGAGTTTAGGGTTTAGGAGTAATTAAGAATAGTTAGAAGCTTAAAGTTTAAGGAATGTTGTAGTGTTAGCATATTTTACTATAGCTTATAGAGATTAGGAATTTTAGAGATATTAATAGCTAGAAGCTTTTTTAGGAGATAGTAATCTTAAGATGCTAGGGGCAAACAGGATTTAGAAAGATAAGAAATAAACT
>NW_011495066.1:2968773-2969240 GCF_000754665.1 Bison bison bison | reverse complement strand
GGCTACCTACTCCAGGATTCTTGCCTGGGAAAGCCCATGGACAGAGAAGCCTGGTGGGCTACAGGGCATGAAGCTGCAAAAGAGTTGGACATGACTCAGTGACTACACAACAACAAAGAGACTATCATATTAAGTGAAATAAGTCAGACAGAAAAAGACAAATACCATATGCTATCACTTATAGTTCCACTGAACTGTGGAAGCCAGTTAAGTTCAGTCACTAGTTGTGTCCGACTCTTTGTGACCTGATGGACCACACCATGCTAAGCTTCCTTGTCCATCACCAACTCCCAGAGCTTGCTCAAACTAATGTTCATTGAGTCGGTAACACCATTCAACCGTCTCATCCTCTGTCGTGCCCTTCTCCTTCTGCCTTGATCTCCTGATTTGATCTCCTTCCAATCCAAGGGACTCTCAAGTCTTCTCCAACTCCATAGTTCAAAAGCATCAACTCTTTGGTGCTCAGC
>NW_011495066.1:2968487-2968673 GCF_000754665.1 Bison bison bison | reverse complement strand
CCTTGGCACTGAAAGTGCAGAGTCCTAACCACTGGACCAGCAGGGTATTCCCCTAAGTATTTTCATTAACTATTTTTAACACCTGCACACATACAGATTTGTGTTTTCATCAATCAATGGTTGATACATGGGAAAAAATGATTAAATTTTTTGATGCTAGTCAGGCTGAAAAACACAGTTAGGTTT
>NW_011495066.1:2967804-2968387 GCF_000754665.1 Bison bison bison | reverse complement strand
TGGTCCATGGGGTCTCAAAGAGTCGGACACGACTGAGTGACTGAACTGAACTGACTGAGGTGGATGTATCTAGAACCTATTATACAGAGTGAAGGAAGTCAGAAAGCAAAAGATGAATATTGTATACTAACGCATATATGCGGAATCCAGAAAGATTGTACTGAAGAATTTATTTACAGGGCTGCAAATGAGAAATAGACATAGAGAACAGAATAATGGACATGGGGAGAGCGAAGGAGAAGGTGAGATGTATGGAGAGAGTAAAATGGAAACTTACATTACCATATGTAAAATAGAGAGCCAATAGGAATTTGCGGAATGTCTCAGGAAACTCAAACAGGGGTTCTCTATCCACCTAGAGGGTGGGATGGGCAGGGAGATGCATGGAAAGTTCAAGTGGGAGGGGATACATGTATCAGATCAGATCAGATCAGATCAGTCGCTCAGTCGTGTCCGACTCTTTTCGACCCCATGAATCGCAGCACGCCAGGCCTCCCTGTCCATCACCAACTCCCGGAGTTCACTCAGACTCACGGTCCATCGAGTCAGTGATGCCATCCAGCCATCTCATCCTCTGTCGTCC
>NW_011495066.1:2967063-2967704 GCF_000754665.1 Bison bison bison | reverse complement strand
AAGGGCACATGCGTTCGGGAAAACCCCGAGCGTAAGGTTAAAATCTGGTGCCTTGGTGCAGGCTTGCTGGGAAGCGAACTGCGCTCAGATCGCAGGGCGTTTGCGTGCCAGCTCGAGCGCATTACTGCTTTCCAGGAGGAACCATGCTCCCCACATGCTGCCCGACGGGGACGGTTTTGAAACGGTGAAATGCCGGCCTCCCTTCCCAGGCTGCCGCCCCGCAACCAGCCACCCCCGGAGTCAGAGCTTTACCTCTTTCTCGCCTCAAGGCTGAGGGTAGTACCCCCAGGCCTGCCTGAGGGCAGACCTGGACATGCACGTCCCCTGCGACACCTCCCCCTCGTCCCCCCAGCATAGAACTGGGATGGTGAAGGAACTGCACCTCTGCCGTGAGGGGCTAGCAATCCTGTGTTTCTTTTCCCCAGCACTGAAATCTGCCCTCTGAGCACCCAGAGCATGGCGTTTGCAGCTTGGTGCACGCGCCCTGCCTCTCCGTACATGGCTTTGAACACCCCACCCCACACCCCTCCCCCAGCCCCCATGGGCTCGCGGCCCACACTCACTCCTCCTGTCAACATCCACTACCTGGACAAGCACAGCTAAGCACCCTCCCCAGCACTTACTGACGGTCTAAAGCAGGA
>NW_011495066.1:2965803-2966963 GCF_000754665.1 Bison bison bison | reverse complement strand
GGGTAGTACCCCCAGGTCTGCCTAAGGGCAAACCTGGACATGCACGTCCCCTGCGACACTTTCCCCCCATCCCCCAGCACAGAACTGGGATGGTGAAGGAACTGCACCTCTGCCGCCGAGGGACCAGCAATCCTGTGTTCCTTTTCCCCAGCACTGAAGTCTGCCTTCTGAGCACCCAGGGCATGGCACTGGCGGCCTAGTGCGCACGCCCTGCCTCTCCAAACCTGGCTGTGCACACCCCATCCCACACCCCTCCCCCGGCCCCCATGGGCTCGCTGCTCACGCTCACTCCTCCTGTCAACATCCGCTACCCACCTGGACAAGCACAGATAAGCACTTACTGACGGTTTAAAGCAAGAGTCTTCTGAAAACCCAAGAGGTCCAAGGGCCCCGGCTCGGCGCTGGCCTTCCTGTTAAGCAGAACTATTCCAAACTCAGCTTTAAAGCTCCCTTCACACCCCGGAACAAAGTGCTCGAGTGAGAAGGCACAGAAGGAAATCCTCCTTTGAAATTGCGGAAAGCAACCAGTTGAGCACCTTTTCCATCGGAAAAAACTGTTAGCTTCTGGGGAAAAGAGAGTAGCAAATAGCACATCTCCACACATTCTTGCAGGAGACCTCAGTTCAATTCCTGGGTTGGGAAGTTCCCCTGGAGAAGAGATAGACTACCCACTCCCAGCGGTCACAGGGCTTCCCTGGTGGCTCAGATGGTAAAGAATCCACCAGCAATGTGGGAGACCTGGGTTCGATTCCCTGGGTTGGGAAAATCTCCTGGAGGAGGGCATGGCAACGCATTCTAGTATTCTTGCCTGGGAAACCCCATGGACAGAGGAGCCTGGTGGTCTACAGTCCATGGGGTGGAAAAGAGTCCGACACAACTGAGTGACTAAATGCAATAAGAAGAGCACATTTTTCACCCAAGACTAACCAAGTGGAAATGACACAAGTCACCATAGCATGACGCTGGGAATCAAGAAATTCACCTTGACCACCACTAATTATTAAAGAAATGCAAATCAACAGTGTAGTGAGGTACCGCCCATACTGGTTAGAATGGCAGTCCTTAAAAATGTACAAACAATGCTGGAGAAGGTGTGGAGAAAAGGGAACCCTCCTACATGGTTGGTGGGAATGTAAATTGGTGCAGCCATTATGGAGAAG
>NW_011495066.1:2964456-2965703 GCF_000754665.1 Bison bison bison | reverse complement strand
GTTTAGGAATAATTAAGAATAGCTAGAAGCCTTTTTAGGAGATAGTGATCTTAAGATGCTAGGGGCAAAAAGGATTTAGAAAGATAAGAAATAAACTGAGGAATGTAGCATAAGTTATAATGTAATCACAAGTTAAGTATAGGACACATAAGAGGAAGTAGATTATAGATAGTAAAGCCGAATAAAGTCCTGGAGCAGGACTCTGTTTGTAGGGCAACCATGATTTCTGGAGACAATAAATCTGGGTGGGGGAAACTAAAAATGTCAAACCTCTGACCTAATGCTTTCCTCAAAGTATAAAAGAAAACCTGAAGCTTAAATAAACATGTAGCCCCACCCCTTGAGTCAGAGGCTACATCTTTGTCCACAGACACCGCTCACCCCTTCAGGCTGATTCCCTGGCTGCTGGAGCTGGACTCCCGCAGCCCATACTGGTTAGAATGGTCATCCTTAAAAAATGTACAAACAATGCTGGAGAAGGTATGGAGAATAGGGAACCCTCCTACATGGTTAGTATGAATGTAAATTGGTGCAGCCATTATGGAAAAGAGTATGAAGGTTCCTTAAAAAACTAAAAATAGAGCTACCATATGATCCAGCAATACCATCCTTGGGCATATATCCAAACAACACTAATTCAAAAAGATACATACATACCCATGTTCATAGCACTATTCACAACAGCCAAGCCATGGACTCAAACAAAATGTTCAGCAGCAAATGAATGGATAAAGAAGATGTGGCACATATATACAGAGAAATTATTACTCAACCATAAATTTTAAAAAATGCCATCTGTACCCACATGGATGGGTCTGATCATACTAAGTCAGCAAAAGCAAGTCAGCGGCAGAAAGACAAATACCATATGATATCACTTAGATGTGGAATCTAAAATACGACAGAAATCAACATATGTATGAAGGAAAACAGACTCAGAAATCAGACTTGTGGTTCCCAAGGGGGAGGGGAGGGAAAGATTGGGAGTTTGGAATTAGCAACCATTTATTTAGAGTTGGACATGACTTGAGCGACTGAACTAAACTGAACTGACAAATATATATATATACATAGGATGGATAAACAAGATGGTCCTACTATGTAGCACAGGGAGCTATACTCAGTATCTTGTAATAAACCATAAAGGAAAAGAATACGGAAAAAAAAAGTATGTGTTTATATATATAAGTGAGTCATTTTGTTGTACAGAAGAAATTAACACAACATTGTAAATCAAGTGTATTTCA
>NW_011495066.1:2963875-2964356 GCF_000754665.1 Bison bison bison | reverse complement strand
GTGCCTGAGACTGATTCAGCATGCCCAAGGTGGCTCGCCCTGAAGAAACAGAAGTCTGAGCATCTCAGTCCACAGGTCGTGGGGCATGAGGACCACTGGATCCCACAGCCACACCCCCACCATCCCAGCCTACAACTGCACCTCCGCTGCCCTCATGGACAAATCCCTCCATCCTTTCAGAACTCACGAGACAACCAGGAGTGGCCCTGTAGAAGCCAGTAATAATAATAATAATGTATGTAGCACCTGTGTACTTATTAAAGTCCCTAAGTTTGTGACAATGTTTTTTTTCCCTTCTCCCAAATAAAAATTCACCTCCTATGTTTGAGTAGTTCTTACTAAGAACACTCTCTCAGGCTTCCCTGGTGGCTCAGTGGTAAAGAATCCACCGATACAGGAAAGAGTTTGATTCCTGACCTGGGAAGACGCCACCTGGCGCAGAGCAACTAAGCCCATGTGCCACAACTACTGAGGCCCACGT
>NW_011495066.1:2962767-2963775 GCF_000754665.1 Bison bison bison | reverse complement strand
CAGCATATTAAAAAGCAGAAACAGTACTTTGCCAACAAAGGTCCATCTAGTCAAGGCTTATGGTTTTTGCAGTAGTCATGCTTTGATGTGAGAGTTGGAATATGAAGAAAGCTGAGCACCGAAGAACTGATGCTTTGGAACTGTGGTGTTGAAGAAGACTCTTGAGAGTTCCTTGGACTGCAAGGAGATCCAAGCAGTCCATCCTACAGGACATCAGTCCTGGGTGTTCATTGGCAGGACTGATGGTGAAACTGAAACTCCAATACTTTGGCCACCTGATGGGAAGAACTGACTCATTAGAAAAGACCTGATGCTGGGAAAGATTAAAAGCTGGAGGAGTAGGGGACAGAGGATGAAATGGTTGGATGGCATCAGATTCAATGGACACAGGTCTGGGTGGACTCCAGCAGCTGATGATGGACAGGGAGGCTTGGCGTGCTGCACTCCATGGGGTCACAAAAAGTCAGACATGAGTTGAGCAACTGAACTAAACTGAACTGACAAATATATATATATAGGATGGATAAACAAGATGGCTCTGCTATGTAGCATAGGGAGCTAGCTATACTCAGTATCCTGTAATAAACCATAATGGAAAAGAATACAGAAAAAAAAAGTATGTGTTTATATATAAGTGAGTTATTTTGTGGTACAGAAGAAATTAACACAACATTGTAAATCAAGTATATTTCAGTAAAATTAAAAAGAACTTCACATTGACCACATGGTGATCTATACACCTTTTTCAGACTTCTCCCACCACCAGGCTGGGTTCTCTTCTCTAATTAGCTCAGGGAGGGGGGATGGTGGTGGTGCAGATTCTGCGTTGTCACTGTGGTCAGGCATCTTCATTCCCTCCAGTTTTGAGCTGCCCCTCTGGTGGGCTTTCATCGCCTCAGTACCTTTTAAGGGAACCGGTCAGCTATATTTTTTTTAAATAAAAAGCCTCTCCCACACTTTGGGTTTGTCTGACGCATTTTGGAGAGGACAGCTCTGAAGGGAGACAGT
>NW_011495066.1:2961645-2962667 GCF_000754665.1 Bison bison bison | reverse complement strand
AAAATTTAAAAGAACTTCGCGTTGACCACACGGTGATCCACACACCTTATTCAGTCTCCTCCCACCACCAGGCTGGGTTCTCTTCCCGCCTCGGTCCGGGGCGGGGCAGGGGCAGGGGTGGTGGTGGTGGTGCAGGTTCTGCATTGTCGCTGTGGTCAGGCGTCTTCATTCCCTCCAGTTTTGAGCTGCCCCTCCAGTGGGCTTTCATCGCCTCAGCACCTTTTAAGGGAACTGGTCAGCTTTATTTTAATAAAAAGCCTCTCCCCCACTTTGGGTTTGTCTGATGCACTTTGGAGAGGACACCTCTGAAGGGAGACAGTGTCCCCCGTCAGCACGTCCTGTGGACAGTGTCCGGCCTTGCTCCCAGGGCCGTGGACTGTTGTGCGTGGAGGGCCCCTGCCCACGGGGTCCGGGCCTGCTTGCAAGATGCCATCAGGTAGGCCTCACGCTTGAGTTTCCTAAGCGGGTATAAACTAGAAACAGGCTGACCTTGAGCTGAAAGGGGCAGGCCTCCCCCTGCACAACCCTTCCAAGATGGGAGGTAAGACACCGGGCCTCCAGTGATGTTCCTCTGCCCTAGGCTTTGCTGAGATGAGAAAGGAGGGTTCACTGCCAGCCACAAAAAGAAAAGAAAAGAACGTATGTAGCATTTGCGTACTTCTCGAAGTCCGTAAGTTCGTGACACTTTGCCTTCCTCTGCACCTCACTTCCTAGGTTTCACGGACGGGGAGGGTACTGGAGTCGTCACAGGCATTTTGGGGATCTGGTGGAGGAGTGGAATGACACGGGTTGGGGAGTTGTGGGATGTTTTACCTGGCTCAGTGTGACTCAGCACACAGTCTATATGTGTATACACGCAACGTGGGAGGTTCTCCTCTTTTGATGGGAAATGCAGAAAACATTCCCCTCTCCCCCTCCTCCAGAATGCCTGGGCTTGCAGGCTGTGGTGGCCCTGCAGTGGTCAAGCCAACAGGTGTGAGGATGCAGACAGCATCTCCCATGCCCCCATGCCCCGAGACTGA
>NW_011495066.1:2960320-2961545 GCF_000754665.1 Bison bison bison | reverse complement strand
ACTCTTTGCGATCCCATGGACTGCAGCCCACCAGGCTCCTGCATCCATGGGATTTTCCAGGCAAGAGTATTGGAGTGGGGTGCCATCGCCTTCTCCGTTTTTTCCCCTTATCCCAAATAAAAATTCACCTCCTATGTTTGAGTAGTTCTTACTAAGAACACTCTCTCAGGCTTCCCTGTGGCTCAGTGGTAAAGAATCCACCGATACAGGAAAGAGTTTGATTCCTGACCTGGGAAGACGCCACCTGCCGCAGAGCAACTAAGCCCACGTGCCACAACTACTGAGGCCCACGTGCAAGAAGCCTGCACACCACATCCAGACAAAATCCCGAGCAGCGAGCAAGAGCCAGAGCTGCCAAAATTCAACAAGCAAAATTATTCAAAAAAAAAAAAAGGAAGACTGCTTCTCTCTCAACTGATTAACCTCCGGGTCCCACCAACCTGCTTCGAAAACAGAAGCATTTGTCCGCTGACAGAGGAACTGCCATCTGTCCTCTGGTGGTTCCAACAGGGGTGTCTGGGTGCAAAGAAAGCTTTTCCTCCAGACTCAGGCTGCAGTGATGGCACCAGAGGTGCGAACGCCCTTCCCTCTATGTGGCACGCCTCTGATCCGGTGTGGGTTCTAAGCATGTTGACATTATCAGTTCGCTTGCTCTCCCAAGGGCTGGGAAGGAGAAAGCTGAGGGGTGCAGAGGCTAGCGCCTGCTCACAAGCATATGATCTTCAAGTGACAGAGGTGGCTTGGCTCTGGGAACTTGGCTTCAGGTCCTGGACCGCAGGGTGCTACTCCATATCAGCACCCAGCGTGGGAGATGACAGGGCTCCACCAATGGCCCCAGTGTTTCACAGCTCTCTGCAGTCACTGGGTGGAGCACACGCCACACCTTCTGGATTCCAGGTTGGGCTGTGCGATTTGCTGCAGCAATGAAAGGTTAGCAGGTGCAGCAATGGAAGGTTAGCAGGTGTACCATAACCACACCCGGGGCAAGCACCGATGTGACTGGGCTTGTTCTCCGGTCATGTGCCATGGACGTGCCCAGGTCAAAGGCCTGGTCCCGGGAGGCAAATGACAGGTGCATGGAGCAGAATGATCTACCAATTCCTCCTCTAAAGGAGTTACTTCTCCCTGCACCCTGCTGCGATTTTATAGTGGTTGTTACACAGCATGGCTGTGGCAACAGCTGACTGATACAACCAGTGCCCCTGATGTTTTTCCCCAGCTGCAG
>NW_011495066.1:2957502-2960220 GCF_000754665.1 Bison bison bison | reverse complement strand
GCGTGGGAGATGATGGGGCTCCACCAATGGCTCCAATGCTTCACAGCTCCCTGCAGTCATGGGGTGGAGCACATGCCACACCTTCTGGATTCCGGGTTGGGCTGCGAGACTTGCCACAGCAATGGAAGGTTAGCAGGTGTGCCATAACCACACCCGGGGCAAGAACCGATGTGACTGGGCTTGTTCTCCAGTCATGTGCCATGGACGTGCCCAGGCCAAAGGCCTGGTCCCGGGAGGCAGATGACAGGCATGTGGAGCAGAATGATCTACCAATTCCTCCTCTAAAGGAGTTACTTCTCCCTGCACCCTGCTGCGATTTTATAGTGGTTGTTACACAGCATGGCTGTGGCAACAGCTGACTGATACAACCAGTGTCTCTGATGTTTTTCCCCAGCTGCAGACTGACTGGCCTGAACTCAACAGGCAGAAACAGTCAAACACCTGTGTACACAGATTCAACCCCATGATTTATCAGTGGCTGAAGGATCTGACATACAAGAAGGATGTTCCAATTCTTAAAAACGATGCAAGACAAAGACACGCTCCATTCACTGAAAGACACCATTTATTGTATTAAGGTCAAGCAGGATGATCTGTTGAGAGGTAAGTGTTAAGTGTTGAGCATGAAATTGGTACACATCTTCCATGGTGGGCGGCATGATCAAAGTCTCCGGCAAGGTCCCTGACTGCAACCTTGAGATACAGAGAGCACTTCTCAGCTGAGCAATGACCCGGGGTGAGCTATCAGCCTCCACCCAGGAATGCCATAGGAGAAACATTAGCACCAGATTGTTTGCATATGCTGTAATATAGCTATACACAAAGTTGTGCACACTGACTCACTAATCTCTATGTCCCCACCACCAGACATTTATGAGGCAGATGGGGAAATAGACAGGACCATTGTGATTCTATGGGCTTCGTTGAAAGGACACCAGTGCCCTGTGTATTGCTGTGTAGAAGACCACGTTCTCAAAAGACACCGAAAAGCTGGATACAGGCAAGAACTCTTATTTTCACATTTTACAAACGTATCATCAAAATGATCACAATACTGTATGACAAGGGCAAGAATCACAGATGAAAGCTTTGTGAAAATAAAAACACACTGACATCTCTGTGGTTGTCTCCCCAAGGGAGGAAGGTGGCAGGGAGCGGGGGCAGTCCATGGACAGCCACTTTATCTTTTCTGCCATGACCCATTATCACAGCAAGTGACCATAGCGTGTGGGGAGGAGGATGACGCTTCACTGGCAGAAGAGGGGTTTTTCAAGTCAGGAACAGATTAATTTTAGAAGAATAGAAAGTGCAGAAAAAGGCTTTTCTCTTTGCCATGGGTGGACTGCCAAAGGAATGTTTACTGCCAGCATCACTGAAGCCTGCCAGGTCGGTTCCCCCCAGGGCTGCAGAGATATCACCGCGGCCGGTCCAGCTTGTCCTTCTGGCTCCGTGGGTGTGGAGTAGTGTCCTTTAATAAGACATTATGTCCTTCTGTCTTTGGTAAGGTGCCGGCCACTGGTGACAAAGGGCTATCTTTCTACCTGTCGGAAAACTCCTTTCACAGGCATAAGAGGAAACAAGGAGTAACGTGATCTGATCTCTGACTATCACCCCAACATGAAGTTATCTTGGGGCTTCCCCCGCCATTATGCAGGATCTCACCCAACTGGGACGGAACACAGATGACCAGATTAAAAATCAGACCGTGAGAACCAAGCCACGAGAGGCTGAACACCTATGCGGCCTACTGACATGCATATAGCCTCTTTGGTGAAGTGTCTATTTAACTCTCTGGCTCATGTTTTAACTGGGCTGTCTGTTTTCATACTGTTAACTTGGAAAGATCTTTATACATTCTGGATGCAAATGCAGCACACGGGATCTGCAAGTTATCTTCTCCTAGTCATGACTCGGGCACTGGAAAACAACAGCTCGCCAGTGTTTTCTTTAGTGAACAGACTCTCTTGACCACCTTGCAATATCAAATGATAAAACAGGGAACAGACAGTGGTCAACTCTGTGGCAGATAAAGACCAGGTCTGGGAGTTGTGTGGTCCACTGGGACCTCTGGAAAGCCAGAACCATGGGTTCTTAGAGGAAATGTGGCCTTGACACTGCCATAACTATTCCAGAGAAGAAACAAGAGAGGAGCTGCCAATTATAATCCACAATCATATAGACACAGAAATACAATCAGGACACAAAGAAATGTTCTGTGGCGGGGGTGCGGAGGGGAAAGTAAATGAGGAAAATATCTCAGGGGCCTTAAGGGGAAAAAAAAAACAAAAACGTTGCAAGCACATACCCTCCGGACACTTCCAGCCAGGTAATCTCACTTTCCAGGAGAAATACCATTTGCACACGGGTGCCATCCCAGAAGAACAAAAGCCGGTATGTCCCTTCTGCGTGCGCCTTCCTTAAAGCATGCACACTGTGCAAGTGGCGATTTCACCACGAGTGAACCTAGCGTGCTGAAAGCTCATTTCACAGCTGGTCTTTAAACCGCATGGACAACTATTCTCCTTTCTAACACATTAATAAATAATGCTCATCCTCATTATTTTGCTGGGTCAGGGGTCATCCTTACAGGACAGACAACCAAAGGCGCAACACTTCCGGCGCCTCCCGTGATCCACAGGACAGCTCGTGCACCAGACGAACCTCCCCCCACCCTCAACCCACATGCACCTTCTTAGAGAGACACTCATTTCTTCCCGC
>NW_011495066.1:2956943-2957402 GCF_000754665.1 Bison bison bison | reverse complement strand
AAGAAAACAAAAACAAAAACAGAACCTCGGAAGCACATACCTTCCAGACACACTTTCAGCAAGGTAATCTCACTTTGTAGGATAAATACCATTTGCACGCGGGAGGTCCCAGAAGAACAAAAGGCGTTATGTCCCTTCTGCGTGCACCCTCCTTAAAACATGCACACTGTGCAAGTGGCGATTTCACCGTGAGTAAAGCTAGAGGGCTGAGAGCTCATTGCACAGCTGGTCTTTAAACCGCATGGACAACTATTCTAACACATTAATAAATAATGCTCATCCTCATTATTTTTATGCTGGTCAGAGGTCATCCTTATAGGACAGACACAACCAACGATGTAACACTTCTGGCACCTACCGTGATCCACAGGACAGCTCGTGCTCCAGGCGAACCGCGCCCCCCTCAACTCACATGTACCTTCTTAGAGACGCGCTCGTTCCTTCCCGCGTGGAGGATGC
>NW_011495066.1:2956486-2956843 GCF_000754665.1 Bison bison bison | reverse complement strand
GACCTCCAAATATCAACCCAACATGAAGTTAGTTACCTTGGGGCTTCTCCCGCCATTATGCAGGCACCTCACCCAACTGGGACAGAACAAAGACAATCAGGTTAAAAATCAGATCATGAGAACCAAGCTAGGAGGGGGTGAACACCTATCGTGCCTACTGACATGCATATAGCCTCTTTGGTGAAGTGTCTATTTAAAAGTCTCTGGCTCATGGTTTAACTGAGCTGTCTGTTTTCATACTGTTAACTTGGAACGATCTTTATATGTTCTGGATGCAAATGCAACACTCGGGATCTGCAAGTTGTATTCTCCTAGTCATGACTCGGGCACTGGAAAACAACAGCTCGCCAGTGTTTT
>NW_011495066.1:2955794-2956386 GCF_000754665.1 Bison bison bison | reverse complement strand
GCGCCGGGATACCCCCCCGCCCCCACAAGGCGCCCAGATACACCGCCGCATGAGGTACCCGGATATACCCCAGCACGAGGCGCCCAGATACACCCCCGCACGAGGCACCGGGATACACTCTCGCAGGAGGCACCCAGATATACCCCTGCAGGAGGCACCCAGATACATCTCCCGCGTCCTCGCCACGAGGCACGCAGATACACCTGGCCGAACATTAGAGCCATCCACGCCCGGAAGAGTCCAAAACTGGGAGATGCGTGCAGGCAGCGAAGGATTTGCGGGGTCCGGGAGGCGGGGGGACGACCTGTGTGCGCCCAAGGCGTTTCCCTGACAACAAGGCGGATGGGGGCAAAGTGGGTCAAAGCAGTGCATTAATAACAGACCTCCACGGCAGGATTGCTAAACCCTTCTGGCACTAGTAGAGGCGGAGGGTGAAGAGGACAAGGGGCTGAAAAAAGGCGGGGGCGGGGACTGGGGCCGGGTGGGTGGCGTAGCTGCCCGGGCTCCTTACTCTGGGGCACACAGACGCCCCCACTCCTAGATAGGGGGCGCACACCTACGGTCCCTGCCCTCTTGTACATAACCTACTGTG
>NW_011495066.1:2954892-2955694 GCF_000754665.1 Bison bison bison | reverse complement strand
GCTGCTGCTTGGTGGGCGTGGTGGTGTGGGTGTGGGGGCGCGGTAAAAACAGAAACTGCTTCCCTGGTCCGGAGCCTGGGAAGTATCAGTGGCCTGCACCACCTTTCAGGGCCGCCTGCCCCTTGCTAAAGGACACCCTGACCTGCCAGTATGAGTGAGAGTAGGATTAATTGCAATTCATTAATTCCAACCAAAAGACAAAGAGACCTCAGTTGATTCTCCAAACAGGGCTACAGAGATCAGTTGGCATCCCTGGAGACTACAAGCTCCTGATTGGAGGGAGGGCGTCCTGCGTCCATGTCTGGCCCACGTGTCCCACTTTCTATCTGGAAAGACGGGGAGCCTCCCACAGCTGGACGCTGCCTCTTTGCCCTCCTTAGCACCTGTCATTGACAGTTTCCCCCAAGGCTGTTCACAGTGGAGGCCGGGCCCCTACAATGAACTTGGAGGCGGCTGTGGACCACCACGGCCTCCGGTTCTAGGAAGGTGAAGCTCATCAAGCATGCCCAGCGTGGACCTAATGTGCAGACCCCGAGGGACACAGTGAAGGTTCAGGGCCCAGGAAGTCCACGCACAGTCCCCGGTGGGGGACTCCTTCAGTGTCCCCGATGCTAATTAATAAGCCTGTCGATGGCATCACCGACTCAATGGACATGAGTCTGAATGTATAAAATAATGCTAGCATGTTCTGGCCACCTGATGCAAAGAACTGACTCACTGGAAAAGACCCTGATGCTGGGCAAGATTGAAGGCGGGAGGAGAAGGGGACGACAGAGGATGAGATGGTTGGATGGCATCACTG
>NW_011495066.1:2954390-2954792 GCF_000754665.1 Bison bison bison | reverse complement strand
GTCCCATCCTGACACCTCTAGCGGAGGATGGGGAGCAATTCAGATGTTTTGGTGGGAGAAATGAGGCATTTGTAATTCCCCTAAAGAGGCCTGCAAACTCCCTGCCATCCTCATCTCTTTAAGTCAACTCTGAGAGTGTGTCTCCTCCAAACCTTGTCTATTATATCTATTTATGACTGTAAAAGTGTAAGGGAATTAAAAAAAAATCTGCAAAAGATACAGCTTAAGCAGCCCCAGTTAACATAAGTTTATTTTCTCTAACATAAGACCGTTTTCCATAGTCTCAAAATAACTGACAATCAAGAATGAATTTCATTTCAAACCTATTTTTCAAATTCAGCAAGACATTTTATGTTCAAATATAAGAGGATTTTGTTTTTTTCAAGCTAAAAAAAGTTTGTT
>NW_011495066.1:2952805-2954290 GCF_000754665.1 Bison bison bison | reverse complement strand
GAGTCGGACCCAACCAGGTAACTGAACAAAGTGGGGAGTCTCGGGGCGACCGCCCACTACAAGAAGGAAGAGAGCCAGAAAGAAGACCTTCTGGGACCAGCTGGACAACTCGCCCAGCGAGGCTTCCAGTCGTTCACTCCGCACCCTGCGGGCCCTACCCCCCATCCATCCATGCCGCCTCAGGGGGAGTACCAGATCGCCCGGAGGCGTGCTGTCGTCCAGGTTGTTGAGGGCGTTCTCCACACGGGCCAGGCGGCCGGCCAGCGACAGCAGGAGGTTCACCACCTTGTCGAGGTCCCCGATGAACATGCGGAACTTGTCAAACTCATTGGGCTTGCACACGGCCTTGACCAGGGCCTGCACCTCGTCGCCCAGCGCGCTGTTGGCCTGCATGTCCTCCAGCAGGCTTTCCCGCACCTCCCGCAGCACCTGCAGCTTGCGGCCAAGGCTCTCAATGAGCTCCTGCTGTGGGTACAGCGTGTGGGACTCAGTCACGGCCCTGCTGACCTGGGCACCCCCCTGCACCCGCCTGCACCTCCTGGCCTGCGGGCCCGTCAGCAGCTTGTTGCACATTAAAAAATGTCAAGCCAGCATCGAAAAAATCTGCAAGCAATAAATGCTGGAGAGGCTGTGGAGAAAAGCGAAACCCTCTTGCATTGTTTGAAACTGAAAGTCGCTCAGCTGTGTCTGACTCTTTGGGACCCCAAGGCCTATGCAGTCGATGGGATTCTCCAGGCCAGAACACTGGAGTGGGTAGCCTTTCCCTGCTCCAGGGGATCTTCCCAACGCAGGGATCAAATTCAGGTCTCCTGCCTCGTGGGCGGATTCTCTATCAGCTGAGCCACTAGGGAAGCTCCCTTGCACTGTTAGTGGGACTGTAAATTGGTACAGCGATTATGGACAACAATATGGAGATTTCTTAAAAAAAAAAAAAAACTAGGACTAAAACAACCATATGATCAAGCAAATCCCAGTACTGGACATATACCCTGGATGAAAGCATGACTGAAAAAGACACATGTACCACACTGTTCACTGTAGCACTATTTATAATAGCTAGCACATGGGTCAGAGAGGGCAACGGCACCCCACTCCAGTGCTCTTGCCTGGAAAATCCATGGACGGAGGAGCCTGGTGGGCTGCAGTCCATGGGGTCGCTAAGAGTCAGACACGACTAAGCGACTTCACTTTCACTTTTTACTTTCATGCATTGGAGAAGGAAATGGCAACCCACTCCAGTGTTCTTGCCTGGAGAATCCCAGTGACAGAGGAGCCTAATGGGCTGCCGTCTATGGGGTCGCACAGAGTCGGACACGACTGAAGCGACTTAGCAGCAGCAGCAGCAACAACAGCAGCACATGGGTGGAGAAGGAAATGGCCACCCACTGCAGTGTTCTTGCCTGGAGAATCCTGTGGACAAAGGAGCCTGGTAGGCTGCCGTCTGTGGGGTCGCACAGAGTCGGACATGACAAAAGTGACTTAGCA
>NW_011495066.1:2951303-2952705 GCF_000754665.1 Bison bison bison | reverse complement strand
CTAGGTGTCTGTCTACACAGCTAAACTAGCGGTCTCTGACCTCAACTACTATCCTCCTCATCTTTGTCCACACAGTCCAAGGCGCTGGGGCCTGCCTTAATGTACAACAAGCCTTCCCATACTGCTCACATAGGTCGGGCTGCCTGTCCCCGACTTTATCTCAAAACCTCCTCCTACTTGTAACACCCTGTTGCAGCCACCAGTGGCTGACTTTATCTGCGAGCCTCCTCTTCCTCGGACAGAGTTTTCACCAAGGGTCGGCGATTTCTCTTCCAGTCCTCGGTCCCTGGTCTGCACAGCTCCAACCACGAATCCTTGACCTTATCTGCTATCCTCCTGATCCTTGTCCACACAGCCCCCAACCGACTTCATCTACAAACCTCCCCATCCTCCTTCACGCAGATCCGGCCACCTTTCCCTGACTTCATCTGCAGCCTTCCTTCCACTTGAACACACTGCCCCAGCCACCGGAACCTGACTTTATCTGCACTCCTCCTTGTACAGAGAGTTCTAGCCATGGGTCCCTGTCCTCCCATACAATCGTCTTCCTCCTGGTAGAGAGAGCCCTAGCCACTTGGTCTTTGACTTTGCTTTCTGATCCTCCCACCTCATGTTCCCAAAGCTCCAGCCGCTGGTCCCCGATCTCTTCTCCAGATGTCCTCCTCCTTGTCCACACAGCTCCAGCAACAGGTCACTGAACTCATCTCCAGTCCTCTCCTTCCAAGTCAGCACAGCTCGAGGAACTGGTCCCTGAACCCCCATCCATTCCTGATCGTGTTCACACAGCTGCACCCATATGTCCCTGGCCACTCACAAATACCCTCTCCTCCTTTTCCACACACAAGGCCAGGAATGGGTCCCTGATCTCCTCTCTCATCAGTCTTCCTCTTTTCCACACAGTTCCATCTTGAAGTCACTGACGTAAACTGCAAAAATCCTCACCCTTCAGCTCAGTTGCTCAGTCATGTCCGCCTCTTCAGACCCCATGCGCTGCAGCATGCCAGGCCTCCCTGTCCATCACCAACTCCCGGAGCTTTCGCAAACTCATGTCCATTGAGTCGGTGATGCCATCCAACCATCTCATCCTCTGTCGTCCCCTTCTCCTCCTGCCCTCAATCTTTCCCAACATCAGGGTGTTTTGTAATGAGTCAGTTCTTAGCATCAGGTGGCCAAAGTATTGGAGTTTCAGCTTCAGCATCAGTCCTACCTAATGAACAGTCAGGACTGATCTCCTTTAGGATGGACTGGTTGAATCCCCTTGCAGTCCAAGGGACCCTCCAGAGTCTTCTCTAACACCACAGTTCAAAAGCATCCATTCTTTGGTGCTCAGCTTTCTTCACAGTCCAGCTCTCAAATCCATACACGACTCCTTTTGTCTACACAGTACCGTTCCTTTCGTCTA
>NW_011495066.1:2950078-2951203 GCF_000754665.1 Bison bison bison | reverse complement strand
GTCGCACAGAGTCGGACATGACAAAAGTGACTTAGCATGCACACATGCTTTGGAAAAAGAAACAGCAACCCACTCCAGTGTTCTTGCCTGGAGAATCCCAGGGAAAGAGGAGCCTGATGGGCTGCCGTCTATGGGGTCGCACAGAGTTGGACACGACTGAAGCGACTTAGCAGCAGCAGCACACGGAAGCAACCTAGACGTCCATCGGCAAATGGATGGATAAAGAAGCCGTGGTACATATACACAGTGGAATATCACTCAGCCACGAAAACGAACACCTCTGAGTCAGTTCTAATGAGGTGGATGAACCTGGAGCCTACTACACTAAGTGACGTAAATCAGAAAAAACAAATATATATTAACATATATACAGAATCTAGAAAGATGATACTGATGAACCTATTTGCTGGGCAGCAGTGGAGATGCAGACACATAGAGAACAGATGGGCAGGGGGAAGGATGGTGGGACTAATGGAGAAAGTGGTGTGGAAACACACACATTACGATATGGAAAAAGCCAGAAGGAATCTGCGGGATGACACCGGGAGTTCAACACTGCCATCCTACTCCTTTTTCCCCCCACAAATGCCCATCACGGGTCCCTGATGGGCCTCCAACCCTCCTTGTCCACACATCCCAGCCACTGGTCCCTGACCTCCTCCTCTCCCAGCGTCTCTCCTCGTCCTGTCTGCACCGCTCCCTGACCTCAAGTCCCTGAGCACATCTCCCAGCCCCCTTTGTTTACGCAGCTGCATCTGGTAGTCAATGACCTTACATGCAAGCTGCCTCCTCCCTGTTCACACAGCTTCCAGCACTGGTCCACCGCCTTGATGTGCAGTCCTCTTCCTCCCTGTCAACACACCTCCAGACACAACCCATGCCCCTCGATCTCATCTCCAGTCATTCCTCTGACGTTCAGCCACAAGTCCCTGCCCTCTGCAACCCTGTCCCATTCGTGTCCACACAGGTCCAACCACTGATCCCGGAATAGTCCACCCCGATAATCCTTTTCTGTGTTCACGCAGCTCCAGCCTCATCCCTCACTGCCTGTAAGCCTGTGTGCGTGCTCAGTCACGTCCAACGCATTGCCGTCAAATAATGGGCTGTAGCCCGCCAGGCTCCTCC
>NW_011495066.1:2949584-2949978 GCF_000754665.1 Bison bison bison | reverse complement strand
CTCTTTGCCCTTGTTAGCGTGAGAGTTTCCCCCAACGCAGTGGGGATTCACAGTGGAGTCTGAGCCCCTACACTGAACTTGGAGGAGGCTGTAGACTATGGCTGCCTCTGGTTCTAGGAAGGTGCAGCTCATCAAGCATTCCCAGCATGGACCTAATGTGGAGAACTTCGAGGGATATCATGAAGGCTCAGGAAGTCCACAGGCACGGTTCCCCGGGAGAACTCCTTCAGTGTCCCCGATGCTAACTAATAAGCCTGTTGATGGCATCACCGATTCAAATGGACGTTGAGTCTGAATATATAAAATAATGCTAGCATGTTCTGGCCACCTGATGCAAAGAACTGACTCACTGGAAAAGACCCTGATGCTGGGCAAGATTGAAGGCGGGAGGAGA
>NW_011495066.1:2946658-2949484 GCF_000754665.1 Bison bison bison | reverse complement strand
GCCCGGAGCTTGCGCAAACTCATGTCCATTGAGTCGGTGATGCCATCCAACCATCTCATCCTCTGTCGTCCCCTTCTCCTCCCGCCCTCAATCTTTCCCAACATCAGGGTGTTTTGTAATGAGTCAGTTCCCAGGACTGATCTCCTTTAGGATGGACTGTTGGATCCCCCTGCAGTCCAAGGGACCCTCAAGAGTCTTCTCCAACACCACAGTTCAAAAGCATCCATTCTTTGGTGCCCAGCTTTCTTCACAGTCCAGCTCTGACATCCATACATGACCCCCTTGTCTATACAGTGCCATTCCTTTCGTCTACACAGCACTGTCCAGCATTGCCATTCCTTTTTGTCTATGTGGCTGTGTAAGTGAACTGATTCAACTGACCTGAACTGCAGTCCTCTTTATCCTTGTCCTCACAATCCCAGCCACTGGTACCTGACCTCATCTCCAAAATGCCACATCCTTTTCACACAGCTCTGGCCTTATTTCCCAGACTTTATGTCCAGTGCTTCTCTCCTGTGCTGGGCTTCCCTGCTGGCTCAGTGGGTAAAAAATCTGCCTGCAATGCTGGAGATGCAGGTTCAAACTCTGGGTCAGGAAGATCTACTGGGGAAGGGCCTGGCAACCCACTCCAGTGTTCTTGCCCTGGAGAATCCCACGGACAGAGGAGCCAGGCTGGCTACAGTCCTTGGGGTCACAAAGAGTCAGACATGACCGTGTGACTAACTTTCCCCCGCTTTTTCTTCCCCCTCTTCACACAGCTTCCGTGGCCAGTGCCTGACCTACTCTCCAATCTTCCTCTTGCTTGTCCACACAGCTCCAGCCAATGGTCCCCTAACTGTGCTCCGTGACTACTCCTTGTGTTTTCACAGCTGCATCTATAGGTCCCTGGCCACCTGTCAAATCAACCTCCTCCTTGAACACAAAGCTCCCATCAAGGGTCCCTCACCTTATCTCTCATGGGCATCCCTTTCCCCCCACATCGCCATCTAGTGGTCAAAGGCACGAAGTGCAGCTGTCCTCATCCTTGCACACAGCGGTCCAGCCACCAGTCCTTGCCTTGACTACGAATCATTTCCTCCCCGAACACTGAGCCCCAACCATGTTTCATGGCCTCCTCTGCGCGTCTCCTGTGCCGAATCCACACAGCTCCAACTTACTGGTCCCTGCCCTCATCTACCATCCTCTTCCTCCTCTGCAAAGAGAGCCAGACACAAGTTGCTGACCTTGTCTCAAATTTTCCATCACCCTAGTCTACATACCTCTGACCTCTCCAATCTATTCTTGCTGGTGTTGGTTTAGTCGCTAAGTCGTGTCTGACTCTTGCAATCCCATGGACAGACGAGCCTGGCAGGCTACACAGTCCATGAGGATTCTCCGGGCAAGAATACTGGAGTGGGTTGCCATTTCTTTCTCCAGGGGCATCTTCCCAACCCAGGAATCGAATCCAGATATCCTGCATTGTAGGCAGATTCTTTACCAACTGAGCTACATGGGAAGCCCATAATCTATTCTTAGTCCATCTCCAATAACTCAAAGCCACTGGTCCTGGCCCTCCTTCCCATCTTATCAAACCCTGTCCACACAGCTCCAGCCAATGGTTCCTGACCTTCTGGTATTCACAAAAGCCACACCCATAGGTCCCTGGCGACCTCACAGACCCACCGCCCTGTGCACGTAACTCCACGCATTGCCTCTGACCTCATCTCCCACAACACGTTGTCTTTTCCACACAGGTCCTTGTAGTGGTTGCTGACCTGAACCGCAGTCCTGCTCATCCTCGTTCACACAGCTCCAGCCACCAGTCCCTGACTTTGTCACCGGAGGTCCTCCTACCTGTACAGACATCTCCGGCCACCTGTCCTTGACGTCCTCTACAATCCTGCCCCAAGTCCACGCCGCTCCAGTGACCAGTCCCTGACCTCATCTGCAATCCTCTTTGTCCGTGTCCACAAAGATACAGCCACGAGTCCCTGACTCCCTCCAGTCTCCGTCCTCTTGTCCGCATACCTCCCCGGACAAGTCCTTCAGTCTTTCCTATGCCTTCTCAACACTGGCCAAGCCACTGCTGCCTGACCTCCTCTCCAGCTTCCTGTCCACACTTCGGCCACAAGTCAATGATCTCCTCTCCAACCCCTCTCCTCCTTGTCCACGCAGCTCCAGCCACTGGTCTCTCACCTTGCCTCTCATTCCCCTTTCTCTCTGTCTACACAGCTTCATCTCGGAGATGGCAATGGCACCCCATTCCAGTACTCTTGCCTGGAAAATACCATGGACAGAGGAGCCTGGTAGGCTGCAGTCCATGGGGTTGGGGTTGCGAAGCGTCAGACACAACTGTGCGACTTCACTTTCATTTTCACTTTCACGCACTGGAGAAGGAAATGGCAACCCACTCCAGTGTTCTTGCCTGGAGAATCCCAGGGACGGGGGAGCCTGGTGGGCTGCGACTATGGGGTCGCACAGAGTCGGACACGACTGAAGCGACTTAGCAGCAGCAGCAGCAGCAGCACATGGGTGGAGAAGGAAATGGCAACCCACTGCAGTGGTCTTGCCTGGAGAATCCTGTGAACAGAGGAGCCTGGTAGGCTGCCGTCTATGGGGTCACACAGAGTCGGACATGACTAAAGCAACTTAGCATGCACACATGCATTGGAAAAGGAAATAGGAACCCACTCCAGTGTTCTTGCCTGGAGAATCCCAGGGAAAGAGGAGCCTGATGGGCTGCCGTCTATGGGGTCGCACAGAGTTGGACACGACTGAAGCGACTTAGCAGCAGCAGCAGCAGCAGCACAGCTTCATCCGGTGGTCACTGACTCGCACTGCCACAGA
>NW_011495066.1:2942421-2946558 GCF_000754665.1 Bison bison bison | reverse complement strand
CAAAGAACTGACTGATTTGAAAAGACCCCGATGCAGGGAGAGATTGAAGGTGGGAGGAGAAGGGGTTGACAGAGGATGAGATGGCTGGATGGCATCACCGACTCAACAGAGATGAGTTTGGGTAAACTCCAGGAGCTGGCGATGGACAGGGAGGCCTGGCATGCTTCGGTTCATGGAGTCGCAAAGAGTCAGACACGACTGAGCAACTGAACTGAACTGAGCTGAACTGCACTCCTCCTCATTCACACCCGTGCAGTCCCAGCCAGTGGTCTGTGAGTTATTAATTGAAACCTCCGCATCCGTGCTCACACAGGCGTGGCCCCCTGTCACTGACATTATCTCCAATTGTCCTTTTTGTAGACACAGCTTCAGCCACTGCTGCCTTTCTTAATCCGCAGTCCTCCGTCTCCCTGGACAGAGAGCCTACCTAGCCACTGGTTTCCTTTCCGCGCCTCCGCTTCCTTTCCAATCCTCCTGCTCCATGTCCAAACAGCTCCAGCAACTGGTCCCTGACATTGTCTATGTGTTCCCTCCTCCTTGTCCACATAGCTCCACCCATTGCCCGAATGCATCTCCTATCTTCCTCCTCCTTGACCAAACAGCATCAGGCACGGCCACCTGAGTGCATCTCCAGACTTCCTCCTCTGTCCCCAAAGCTCCAACCACGGCTCCCCGACTTCCCCTCCACTCCTTGTCAGCCTTGTGCAGAGGGCTTCCAGCCATTGGTCCCTGACTTTCTTCCTATCCTCCCGCTCCAGGTCAATGCAACTCCAGCCACCTGTCCCCTGACTTTCTCTACAAGAGTCCTCCTCCCTGTCTATACAAGCTACAGCAACTGACAAGGTCCCTAACCTTGTCTCTCAAACCCCTTCCATTCTGCTGACACGGCTCCATCACGTGGTCACTGACCTGAACTGTGATCCTCCTCATCCTGGCTCCCACAGTCCCAGCCACAGGTCCCTGATTTCCTCTAAAAACCCCCCTCATCCTTGTTCACACAGGTCCAGCCACCTATCTATGACTTTATCTTCCCTCCTCATCTATATAGTGACAGCTATGGGACCCTGATCCCTCTCTCCCATCCTGCTCTTCCTTATACACACAGTTCCACTCACTGGTTCCTGACCTCCTCTCCAAAATTCCTCCCCCTTGTCCACAAAGGTCCAGTTGCTGGTCCCTGACCTCAGGCCAAAGCTTCTTTCTAGTCCAGTAGCTCAAGCCACTGGTCCCAGATTGCCTTTCCATTCTGTCTCTTCTTTGTCACAAAGCCCCAGCCCCTGGTCCCTGACTTAAAAATCTCCAAACCTCCTAATCCTTATTAATCCAAGTCTGGCCTCGTTTTTGCTGACTTCATCTCCAGCCTTTCTGCTCCTTGTGCACCCAGGTCCAGCCACTTTGTCCCGACTTTTATCTCCAACCCGCCTCACCCTTCACACAGCAGCAGCCACTGGTCCCCCTTGACTATTGATCACAAATCCTTCCACCTGCTTGTTGAAACATCTCCAGACACAAGTCCCTGACCTCCTCTGGGGTCCTTCTCCTCCTTGTCCACAAGGCCCCAGCCACTGGTCTGGCCACATCTCCAATCATCCTTGTCCACACAGCTCCAGCAACTCACTTTGTCTCATTGCCCTTTGTCTACACAGCTCCATCTAGTGGTCACCGACCTGAACTGCAATCCTCCTCATTCTTGATTGCAGGGCTCTGGCACCCTGTCCCTTGCAATTGTCTACAATCCTCTTCCTCCAGCCACTGGTCCTCAACTTCCTTTCCAATCCTCCGGCTCCGTGTCCACATGGCTCCAGCCAACTGGTCTCTGACTTCCTCTCCAAACCTCTGCATCCTTGTTCACACGGGTCCAGCCACTTGTCTTACGATATTATGGCCAATCGTCCCTCCTCATCTACAAAGCTACAGCTCAAGCAGCCTGACCGTCTCTCCAGTCTTGTTCTTCTTTATCCACACGTCTCCAGTCACTAGTTCCTGACATCCTCTCCAATCATCATCTTCCCCTCTGTCCACACAGCTGCAGCCACAGGTCCCAGACTGTTATCTCCAATTCGCCCCTCAAATCTCCATGGAGCTCCCGCCACAAGGCCCTGACCTCCTGTTCCATCTTCCCTCCTTGTGCACACAGCTTCAGCCACTGCTCCCTGACTTCACCTCCCATCCCCCTTCCTCCTGGTCCACCCTCTGGCTCCCTGACCTACATCTACAACCGCCCCTCCTCCTTTCCAGTGTTCCAGCCAGTGGTCTCTGCTGCCTTCCCAACATGTCACATACCTCTTACCCCAGGGCCTTTGTATGTGCTGGCCCCGCCCCCCGGCCCCAACCCAGTCCCTGACAGAACCGGACACTCCCTCATGTCCCTCCAGGTTTTCTGCATCATGACCTCATCAGAGCCTTCTCTACAACCACACTCCTATTATCTCTGTATGCCTTCACTGTTTTCCTTTTCTGACCGATTACATTATATGTGTGCAAACATTTTCTGTAAAGAGCCAGACAGTGAATATTTTAGACTTCAGAGGCCACACAGCCACTACTCAACATCACTTATAGTATCATAAATGTAATACCATATATAATACAATAGAACCATAAACGTAAAGGCCATATGTAATACAATATGTTGAGGCCGTATGTAAATGAATGAATTGGCTGTCTTTAAATAAAACTTTATTGACAACAGCAGGTTGGGGGCCGTGTATGGTGTGTTTGTTTTTGTGCTGCAAAAACACAGTGCCTTCAGGGAAGGAATGACTATTTGTGTGTTGCTGCTGTATCCCCAAGGGCCTGGTTAGTTTCTGGAGTTGAACAAGGGCTGCTTTTTGGTTAACACAGCCCTTTATGACCTGCTGTTGAATTTATTACTTGATCACAGGAATTTGAAACTGATACTCAGAGACGGTATGGACCCTGCTGAAGGTGATATAGTTAAGCCCCTTGGGTTTCAACTGGGATAGAAGAGACATTATTACCAGTTGAGCTTAAAATGAAAGAGACTGGTGGCCACCAAGTTCTCTTGACACTGGATCTTATGACAGAGCAACAGCACAGAGGTCCTGTGGAGAGACCTCCTTAGGACAGAAGCCTCTTCCACAAAAGGCTTCACACGCAGGCCCAAATGTCAGCATCGCACCCAACACAAATGGTGCATGGTGCAGCCTGGGGTGGACCCGAGGGCCACCATCGGCCTCCCACCAGCACGTTCTCATCCAGATTTCGGCCTCCCTACCTTTTTGACTGACAGGTCGTGGTCCAAGTCACTGCCTGAGTCCTCCTCTGGCTCCTGCTGCTCCTGCAGGTCCTTCATCTTTATCAGCAGCTCCGCCTTGGGAGCCGACGTGCTGTAGTACGCGGAGTTGGTGGCCAAGGGTGCGGCTGCCAGCACGCTGGTCTCCTCCCTCCTAGAGAACAAAACAGCAGAACATCCACATTAGCTCCGATCATGTGCCCATAGACACACCTGAAACCTGGGCTGGGACCTGCGAACCATGGGGCTGATGAAAGGACACGAGCCAGAAGAGAGGAGACAGCAGAAGCAGGGACAGAGTGGGCTTCGCTGGTGGTCCAGTGGCTAAGACTCTGCCTTCCAACGCAGGGGACAAGAGTTTGATGCCTTAGTCGGGAAGTAAAGACCCCACATGCTAGGGGGTATGCCAAAAAAAATCAATCAACCAAGCAAACAAAAGTGTGGAAAGGGCAGGTGCTGAGGCCAGAACTACAAAGTTGCTCAGTCATGTCTGACTCTTAGCAACCCCACAGACTGTAGCCCACCAGGCTCCTCTGTCCATGGGATTTTCCAGGCCAGAACACTGGAGTGGGTTGCCATTTCCTTCTACAGTGCATAAAAGTGAAAAGTAAAAGTGAAGTCGCTCAGTCATGTTCGACTCTTAGCGACCCCATGGACTGCGGCCCACCAGGGTCCTCCGTCCACGGGATTTTCCAGGCAAGAGTACTGGAGTGGGGTGCCATTGCCTTCTCTGCTGCTCCCTCTACATAAAGACAAACCACACAGCAGACCAGACCTTACAGCCCCGGTTGCATCCATTCCTGCCGAGAAGCAGGACCCGGGAGGGGTGGAGGACGCAGTGTGGGCTGGGCCCTGGCCACTGTCCAGGCTCCATCCAAGTG